>NC_056558.1:7509931-7541603 GCF_013358625.1 Macadamia integrifolia | reverse complement strand
TTCTCGAAGAGATATTTGATGGAACCATTTTTGAGATCAAGTGCACCGGATAGGAAACCATATAGTGTCGCAACCTTTTAGTTGCCCAAATCAAAGCAGCACAAGTTCTTTCCAAAGATGTGTACTAGGTCTCATATTCTAGAAATTTCTTGCTGAGGTAATATATGGCATGCCTACCCCCTTTTTTGTCTCCTATGCTAACAAAGAGCCCATAGAGTATTCTCCCATGGACAGATACAACAGAAGTGGTTCTCCTTCCACTGGTGGTATCAATACTAATGGGTCCATGGGGTATCCATCAATCTTATCAAAAGCTTGTTGGCATTGGTCATTCTATTCCGCTGGCTGATCCTTCTTTAACAGCTTGAAAATTGGTTCACAGATTGTAGTCAACTGAGCTATGAATCTGCTAATATATTGGATGTGACCTAGAAATCCTCGTATTTGCTTCTCAGTCTAAGGCGTTGGCATTTCCTGAATTGCCTTGATCTTGATAGGGTCGACTTCAATGCCTCTTTCACTCACCATTAAGATTAACAACTTTAGCACTGTTACCCTGAGTAAACACTTCTAAGGGTTCAACTTCAGTTGATACTTCTTGATTCTTTCAAAGAATCACCTTAGTATAGGAATATGCTCCTGCCGATCTTTTGACTTTACTATCATGTCATCCACATAGACTTCCAAATCTTTGATCATTATGTCATGTAATATGGCCATGGCTACTCTTTAATAAATTGCCTAGGAATTCTTCAGTCCAAAAGGCATCACCTTGTAACAATAGGTTTCCCACAGAGTGGTGAAGGGTGTTTTCTCACGATCCTCTGAGTGCATGCTTATTTGGTTGTATCCTGAGAATCCATCCATGAATGATAACAAAGCATGCCCCGCCATATTATCCGCCAATATATCAATGTGAAGTAATGCAAAGTCATCTTTAGGGCTTACTTTGTTAAGATCTCGAAAGTCTATGCACATTCATACCTTTCTATCTTTCTTCGGTACTGATACAATATTGGCCAACTATTGGGGGTACTTCACCACCTGTAGGAACCCCGCATTCCATTGCTTCAAAACTACTTCTCTGATCTTCTCACTCCATTCCGGCCACATTCTTCGGAGCTTTTGTTTTGCTGGCTTTGCCCTATGGTAAGTCGGTAATTGATGCTACATGATGTTGGGGTCGATACCAGGCATATCCTCATAAGACCAAGCAAAGATCGCGGTGAATTCCTTCAGAAGATTAACCATCCATTTTTCTTCTTCGTCATCAGGGGTAGTACCAATTTTTACCTCTTGAAGGCATTAGTCGGTTCATAGATTAATAACCTGAGTATCTTAGTGGATGGATTGGGCTTTCTTTAGTTTGTATTGTTTTATTAATTCTTGATATTTATTAAGATCACCATCGGAAAAAAGGAGGCAAGTCATACTCGGAATCAGAAATTTCATTCATGAAAGAAAGAGTAATAGACTCGACATACAAGGACTCTAGACTCTCCTCAAGAGGGGAGACTGACACAAAATCATAAACAATAGATTTGACTATAGACTTGATAACTGGCTTGATGCTTTTGCCAGTGGTATTCAGGCTGGTTGATTCAAAAGCATAAGCAAACTTGAAGTTTTCTCCAGTGCTTGTTCAGTTCAGGAGTGGTTCAGTTGCTTGATTGATAAGGAGGTGTGGCAAAGGGCCTTCTTCTCCTTCTAAGAAAGTTGTTACTACTTCTTTAGTGGGACAATAGTTCTCCTAGATGGGTGCCCGCTTCTTCACGAATACCAATTGGTCAATCTTGTGGTCTTAGAAGCCGAATTTTCTAAGGGGTGAAGATTAGTGGAGACTGCCCAATCCTCTCTCTATGAAGTCTATCTTTTTGAACCTATTGAGGGAAGCCATCCCATTGCCTCAGTCACATCTTTGACCACCTTCATGAGCCTTCCCATTGCAATTGGTTCAGGCACAATACATACAAACCATCATCCTCTGTGCTCTCCTCTGTTTTGCATATGTGCTTCTTCCTCCAAAAGGATGGGGCATGAGCTCATGCGACTCTCGAGCTCTTGGTTCTTGTAGGAGGGAGCAAATGAAGCCTTTCACATCAAGGGAAAGTGGTAGACTCCATGTGAGTCATATCTTCTTTTCCCACTCCCTTTTTAGGAGGACTCAAGGACTTGGCAATTCTTTAGACTGGATTAGTGTTGTGGGGTTACCAGAGGCGAACCCATCTTCAATCATTATAACTTCCGCTATCCCAGTAATGCAGCTATCTTGATCACTTTCCTTAACTAGCATTGGCTGTTGTTCCACTTCATGAGTCACCCAATCGAACTCGTCTTGGAAGAACACTTCAAGTCTTGGTTACATTTTGGCGAAAGCTTCATCAAACCACGGCTCCATATTTCCACAAAAGGGGAAGTTCTCTCCTTCTTTCACAAAGTACCCATTGAGAGTAGGGTAGTAAGTGATGGAGATCTTCCTAGTCATCCTCAACACTTTCTGCCCTTTGACATATGGGGGAGTGTACCCGAGACCATTCTTTTCCTTTGTTTACCGCCAAACTAGACTGCTTTAGAACTCCTTGATGATATTTCCCCAGTCCCATGTTGGGGAAATATTGTATATTCTTCATCATTTGATTTACCGTTGGACTCCAGATAGCTTCATAGTTAGCTAGGATTTCTTCTTTGACAATGGCTGCACATATGCTGTCTAATTCAAAACCACTCAGTTGCACCTCCTGGTCTTGTTCTTCCCCATTTTAATGTTGGCCAAAATGTTAACCACTTCAGGATCTCCGGCCACTATGACCACCTTTTCCTCATGAATGAACTTCAGTTTTTGGTGAAGACTAGAGGATACTACCTTCGCAGGATGCAGCCAAGGCCTCCCTAAGAGCATGTTAAAATTTGTCAGTATATCAATGACTTGGAAATCAACATCAAACTTCACCTGGACAATCTTTACAGCAAGGGTGAAGATGCCAAGAATCTTTCTCTTGGTATTGTCATATGCCCTTATGGTTTGGGTGGTCAGCCTCATTTCCTCCAAGTTGATGCCAATACTCTTTGTTGATCTTAATGGTAGCACATTCAAAGCAGACCCGTTGTCAACAAGAACCTGGGGAACCACTTTGTCAAGGCATTCAACTGTAATGTGGAGCCCGATTGTGTTGGGTTTCCATAGGAAACTTGGAATCCGAGAACATCAGGGACTGCACTGCCTATGTTGCTCCTACTATATGTGTGAAGTGTGTCAGATTTATCTCGATTGGCACTTGCATATTAGCGAGAGACTTCAAGACTGCTTCACGGTGCGAAGGGGACGCCATCAACAATCCCCAAATGGAGATATTTGCCTGGGACTTCTTGAGTTGAGCCAAGATTGGGTTCTCTAGCTCTTTCTTCATGCTACTACTTCTGGCCTCATTAGCCCTTGGCTGTTCTACTGTTAGAGCCTTGCCCTTGTAGTCTTTCCCACTTCTAGTTTCTATTATGTTGATTGGTTTCTTCATAATAATCTCCGTGGGATAACTATCTTCATCATCACTATTGTCATCCTCTTCTTCTGATTGCCCCTCCCTGCTTAGGGTGGGAAGTCGAGGCCTCCCACAAATATCCATAGCCTGGGCTCAGTTTTTTGACTGCATTAGAAAGTTATTGGAATGTAGCGTCTACTGCCTTTGCGATTGTGACATCTGGTCCTATTTCCTCTAGATCATCCAATTGCTCCTAGTAGTAAAGATCACTGATGGTTACTTCCTCCAACATATTGACAATTTCTTCTATCCTTTCCTGCATCTTTAATGCAGTGGAGTATACTTCACACAACTTTTGTTCCGACTCGACTAGGGAATCTGGTTCAATGAAATAAACTTGTAACTACTCTCTAGATCCTTCATCACTATTTGAGTTTGAAGTGGAATCATCTCCTTCCATGCAAAGGGAAGGGTAAATGCCACCTATTAGATCAGCTATCAAATCATCACCACCAATAGCATAAACTGGGAAACATGTCGGATGTTCTGGCGAATAGTATTCTGACTCATCATCATCATCAATGTATCCAGGCCCTAGGTAGTCATCCCAGTCTGGATACTCATCATCTTCTTGAGACTCAGAGTCATCTCCATCATTCACATCCTCATCCTCATCATCGTCATCATCATCCTCTTCTTCGTTGATTTCACTCCCACTTGATTCTTCATCAGATTCCTTAGGACCATCACATTCTCTGGCATCCAAACACTCATAGTATTTAGAGCATGCAGATCGAAAGATTCCTTAGGTCCTATCATTAGTGGCTTGAAGTTGGACTAGTCCCGACTTATCATCCTCAGTGTCACTTCCTATGTGGATTAAGGAAGTGTATTCTTTGATCTGCTCCCCTATGGCCAATGTGGTTATCGCTCTGAGAAGATAAGTTATAATCTCTTCAATTACTTCTAGATTGTCTTCTGAAGATACAGCAGGCTCAATTAAAGAAGTAGGATCACTTTCCCGTTCTTCTCCTAGAGCATTCACCGATCCTATTGATGAGGTCATCTTCGGGGACTCTGATAGCATGCCCATCCATTCGTACCCATCCGTCCATCCTTCTCTTGGGTTATACACCGAACCTTGAGAAGGGGATTGGTATAAGGGATAAGAAGCAGGATGGTATGAGGATGATGTAATGTGGGAAGTTTGATATGAAGATTGGGGTGATAGGATGAGGAGGTTCCTTTACTTTGATGGTGGGGGCAATGCTGATGATCTTACAGAGGCTGATAATATGGTGGAGGTTGATAATATGGTTGGGGTTAGTAATGTGGTGTGGTGGATTCTTCTGATGAGGAAGGATGAACGGAGGGCATCCGATCTTTTGACTCTTCCTCTGATGATTCTCTTCTTCTGGGGGTTCTTATGACTCCAGCCCTTTGACTCATGACTCTCTTGTAAGCACGAGCATTCATATGATTCTTTCGAGCTCTAGGTACAATGAGTTGAGTAGGGTCACTCTCTGAGTCTTCTTCCTCCAGATTGTTCACATGATCAGGGAGTGGATTGGTGTTGACATTGGGAGATTACTTGATCTTGACTTCAATGGTCTCATTGTCTACCAAATCCTGAATTGCATGTTATAAACCTAAACATCTTTCAGTGTTGTGCCCCTTCTGGTTGTGGTAAGCACAATATTCGTGATCCCTATACCAAGTTGGAGGAGGGTTGCTAATCACTCTTGGAGCCACTATCCCTAGCAATCCTTTCTTCTAACTTTTCATATGTGGCCGTTATGGGTATTCCTAAATTAGAAAACTACCTTCTTAGGTGAGGGGCCTTTTGGGTGGATGCATCTGCTTGTATTATAAAGGGCTGTGAAGAAGTGGCTGGTGAGACTGACTGCTGAACTGCACTCACCATATTAGTTTCTGGACACTTTCTCTGTCCAACTCGGGTGTTCTTGCTTTCATCTTGGGAGGATCCTTGATACTGGGCCTCTCTCAACATTTTATTCTCCACACGTGTTTCAGTGGCTATTAAGGCATCAAAAGTTTGCAAATGCTGATAGTAAAGAACATCATAATAGGGCTTTAACAGGTTTTCTATCAACATCTCTACTTGCTTTGCTTCTGAAGGCCTATCTGCCATCTTGGTGGCCTTGTCTCTAAATCTAATCAAGAAGGCGTGAATCCTTCTTTAGGCTACTGCCTCAACATCTCAAGCTCCTGACATTTCACATCCACCTCAGTATTATAGGAGTACTGCTTGGTAAAGGCTTTCACTACCATTGCCCAATTCTGAGTTTGTGATGACTCCAACTATGTGAGCCACCTTAGTGTTGGCCCTGATAGGGTTAACATGAAGGCTTGCCCCATCTGGTTATCTACAAACTGCCATGACTTGATGATGCTCAGGAAGACTTTGAGATGAGCCTTGGGGTCTCTGGACCCATCAAACTTGTCAGTCTGCCACTTGAATTTCTTGGGAATCCTTACCCCAGAAAAGAAACTCATTTCGTCTGACACTACTGCTTAGCTTTTCGAACCCTTCCTTGCTCGAAACATGTTCTCCATCTTTTCCAGTTGTTCACTAACTTTCTTTTCTCTGTCTGTTTCTGAAGGCTCTATTTGGACATGTGCTACAAACTCCTCTTTCTCGTCTTCCAATACTACCCTGGGAGGAGAGACCCTGAAATAGGCCCCTCGTTGACCATTAGGACGGGTAGGTGAAGATCCTCTTTGGCTGGTTGGTCAGACATGCTCTGGTTCTCCTGAGTCAACACGGGAAGAATTCTCACGATGACCTATAGCTCTATTATGGTCTACATCTCCTATAGCCAGTGCTAGCTCATTCCTGGGATCAGTTCTAAGAGGATTTTGAAGTGTATGCAGTATCTGAGTTGTCCCTCTTTTGACTTTAGCCATTTCTATCTGCAAGTGTCTCCACGGGATGGACCCAGGCCTGCTTGGGTATTTCCATGTTGAGTGGGTCCATGCTTACTAGGTTGTAATCACCTGGTAGTAGACAATCTCGAAGAGATGACGGAGGTGATTCTAGACTTAGGCTAGTCAACCGATTACCTGACACATCCAAAGGGACCGAGGAGAATACTTGAGGTGTGGAATTATGCTTGAACCAAAAGTGGTTTATTTTAGGATTCTTGAATTCCTAACCCCTTGTTCACACATTCACTAAATTAACAACCATTGATTCATCCAAAGTTAGTCCGCTTAATGATAAGGGGTGGATAGGGTTTGATGCCCCTGGTCCACCCAATGTCATAAGCGGGAAGTTTATACAAATGGCTTGTTGAGAATATTCCTATAATACATTCCATGTAATAAAGTCATGCTTTCCTCTTTTCCCACTAGGTATCCTTCCTCCTGATTTTTCTCGGGGCTTCTTGGGACTTGGTGTGACTGCAACAGCATTGTCCTTGAGTCATATGTCTGGACATTTTCTTTAAGGGGGAGGGACACTTTTTATCCAAAACCCACTTAGGAAAGTAATTCTTTACAACGGGAATATAATATAGGAATATTCCTTTTCTTTGACCGCAAACAAGTTTTACAGTTAGCTTGTGGCACTCCTAGCTTCTTCATCTATTTTCTACATGATGCAAGCATGCGGTGGATGCAATATGACCGACAAGGCTTCCTTGATAGGATCTATATACACAAGGTACATAATCCTTTTGATATACCTGTAGGTACGAGATCAAGGGGGTGACTTCCTTGCCCATTACTCATGACAACACACGAGGTTAAGCAATTGGCCACGGGGTGGTGAAACTGTGAGTGATTGTGTGCAAAAGTGTAATGTAGGGTAACCATCATTTGATCTCAGAATGCCATAAAGTGCACGGACCACCCCGAGGGTGCTGGCATAATTATAGACATCCTCACCTTTTGATGATGCATTCGATCTCAGAATGTTATAAAGTGTGCGGACGTCCCTGAGGGGCTGGCACAAATACAATATCCTCATCGTTTAATGATACCTTCCACTCTTGTATAGGAATCGGGTATCATTTGCTCTCAGAGTACTCTCCATCACATGTGCTGACCTCCCCGAGGGTGCGGGCATGACATGGAGTCCCTCGCCAAATGATTTCACTTCAAGCATGATGCATGATGCGGTTAGCTAATACAATTACAAACATGGGGTTAGCCAAATACGTTATCAAATAAATGTGGTGGAAAATGTTCTTGCATTTAAAGGTAGCATCTAGTATTGGAAGCTTGACATTTGTCCCCAGTGAGGTCGCCACCGTGAGGGTAGCGGCCAGAGATGGACTGAGATGTCTCTCTTACCCTGGGGAAAAAGACTTGCATCCTAACCTCTCTCCTCTATTTTTCACTTTCATGTGAGGGGAGGGGTTCATGTCATGTGTGCTTTGCTTGTGGGCCCCACACTGCCATATCGCTGCTTAGAGATCCATGGAGGCTTATTTTGTAAGAGTGTAAAATTCGTCATTTGAGACGGGGGTTTGATGATGGTTCAATATGGGGATCGGGATCATACAAATGGGGTTTGGAGTCGCCACTAGGGTTATGGGCCTAGGACCCGAGGGTAGGCCGATTCTTGAGAATAGGGCCCAAAAATTGGTTTGGTCAATAGATTTAGGGTAAGTGTCAGGTTATAGATTTGAGAAGGTGTTAGGCACCTAATCTGCCCGGTTTAGCCGGTCTTCCTACTAGATGCTTAAGAATGAACATTTTTCGTAATTATTACTATTCCACATGCATGGCTAAGTTATCACACACACATATATATATATATATATATTAATTGAATTCAAACTACTATATACATTAAAACAAGGTTTGTATAAAGTCTACATTATGACAAGTTGGTTGAGAAATTATACCTGAACTTAACCCCTGTTTCGGGGTCAAGAAGAGTGAGCCCTTGATTAGTACCAACTCGGACTGTCTTTGAAATTCTCCTGGCTCAAGGAAGATGGTCTTGACCTCCAACTTCCTTTCTTAAGAGATGTTGATTTTGATGGTATGCAGACAGGGTTCCGGCTAGGAATGGTTACTTTTGGATTTGGATTCGGGAAGAGCTTCGGCTAGGGAAGGCTATTTCTAGATTTGGATTCGGACAGAGCTTTGGCTAGGGAAGGCTATTTTCGATCTTGTGATGAGGTGGCACTCCGACAAAGCTTCCGCTGGGGATAGGCTAGGGGATGGTTAGGCTGAGGTGGTACTCCGATAGAGCTTCTGCAGGGAATGGCTATTTTTGGAAAGATTCCAGGGGCATTTGGATAGGACTTCCACTAGGAATGTCTGTTTCTAAAAAGAAATAGGCTAACCTAAAAATGGACTGAAGAAATCCAAAGTCCTAAAGAACACTTTAAAGATCTGAATAGAAATTCAGATCTTGACAAAGATCTCTTCATAGACCCGAAGAACCTCAAATGGGGGATTTCTATCTCAAGAACACTCAAGAACACTCAAGGGAGGGGGCTCATGAACATTATATTTTTGGCTAAAAAATGGATCTAACTAAGAACTTGGATTGAAGATCTTCAAGATCCTAAAGAACACTTCAAAGATCCGAATGAGATTTTGGATCTTGACGAAGATCACTCCAAAGATCAAAAGAAAATCAAGAGGGGGAGGGGAGGAAAATTTCACTACAAGGAGTGAGGTGGGATTCTGGTGTGTCATCAAAAGGAGGGGGGTATTTATAATTTTTTTCCAGCCAATAGGAGAGGGGGAACCTCTTTATCCAATGGACAAAAAGGGGGGTCCTGCCTAAAGTGAGGGGGTAGGGCTTTTGTCTAATGGGTAAAAGAGAGGTTTAAAGGCAAAATGGGTGGGGAGGGCATGTTGTTTGGGAGAGAGAAATACTAGCAAAAAAGGGGTTTTTTGGCTTTGAGTGGGTGAAGGGGAATACCAATCCCAAACTTTGACGGTGGCAAGCGGGACCTGGCCTAAGTGCTCGAGGTATGGTTAGTTCAGGTAAGTAACTCGGGCGATATCACTGGAGTGTGATGCATGGCACGCGGGTAATGGCCAAGGGGGTGCAGGCTTGGGCAGTAGCATGTGCATACATGGGCAACAGGTAGTGCATGTAGGTGTGTAGGCTGGCCTACTGGCTAGCATGCACACACTGGCAGGCTGGCCTGTTGGCCAGTATACACAAGAGCATGGGCTGGTGCAGGTAGGCGGTGGGCAGTGGGCCAGTGCCCGTGAGGGCACAATCTAGTGGCCACAAAGGGACATGGCGTGGTTGGTAGGGTTAGCAAGGGTGCGGACCTATGCCCATAGGGGTGCTAGTCTGTGCCCATAGGGGGCAGGCCAGCAGGCACAAAGGGGCATGGGTGTGTATAGCAGGGCCATGGGCCTATGCCTGCGGGGGCATTAGCCAAAGGGAAAGTGGGTGTGTGCAGCATGGCAGGGGGGCTGTGTGCGTGTGCTACAACCAATGGGCAGCAACCATGTGCCATTGCCATGGGCAATAGCCATGGGCTATAGCCGTGGGCAGTGAGCACACACACGGGCTGGCCTGTTGGCCAGAGCGTGTAGTGCGCATGCAATTATTGGTTTTTTCCAATGATGATTATGAGAGATCCGTCAATCTGATTTTAGCATATCATATATCATCGGAATCATATTTCCTAGTACTATCCATCTGTATGGTCTTCTTGACCAGATTTCTTTGTATATAAAATGCCAAAATTGGACCCCTTCTCTCCCACGTAGGGATTTCTAGGGTTTCAGGTCAAGGAGTGTTTTTGAGTTATTTGGGTAGGTAGTGGATGAATGTGATAGGTAGGGGACTTTTCTAGGTTTCTAGCGGGACTGTCCATGTGCACGGCATATGTGCAAGAAAGCATGATTTTTCGGGGATAATCATGAGAGATCTACTAGTCCAATTTTGACGTGTCATATATTTTTAGAATTGTGTTTCCAAGCACTATCTATCTATACAATCATCTTGACCAGATTCCTTCATATATAAAAAAGTCAAAATTAGACCTTCCTCTCTCCCACATGGGGATTTCTAGGGTTTTGGGTAGGGGAATGTTTCTATCAGCATCTCTATTGGTCGGAAGCCAAAAGTCTCTTCCAAGATCCATATTTCATCATAGCTAGAGGAGGGTGACAAAATTGGGTGTCTACAATGAGATCTTCTCAAAGTGTCTAACCACTTCTTCCAGATGTTATTGATATGGCTTCAACTTTTTCATCTCTGGTCATCCATTTTTCTAGCTTCTGACAGATGATGATGGATGAATTGTCGTAAACCTTGATCCTTTTCACTCCAATAGGCAAGGCAGGTTCGAAGCCCCAAAGCACCAGAGTGACAAGCAATATTCCTACACCACATCCCTTCTGATTGGCAGCTCCATTAAAGAATAAATGCCATTCATAAACTGTGTCTTCTTCCTCTATTGTTGTTATTCCTTCATCAGGAAAGGCATCATCCAAGGATCTTCCATCTTCTGTGGGGTGGGCAGCCAAATGATCGACTATGGCCTACTCCTTAATAGATTTCTGTGTAACATAGGTGATGTCAAACTTTGATAGTATAAGCAACCAACAGGCCATCTTTCCTATTGGGTTGGTCTCTCAAAAAGGTATTTGATGGCATCCATCCTTGAGATCAAATGCACCGGATAGGAAACCATGTAGTGTCGCAACCTTTTCATTGTCCAAATCAACCCAGTACAAGTTCTTTCCAAAGATGTATACCGTGTCTCATATTCCAGAAACTTCTTACTAAGGTAGTATATGGCATGCTCTGCCCCTTCTTTCGTCTCTTTCTGTGCTAGCAAAGAGCCCATGGAATATTCTCCAGCGGATAAGTACAAGAGAAGTGGTTCACCTTCCACCGACGGTGTTAATACTGGTGGGTTCATAAGGTATCCTTTGCTTTTGTCAAAAGCTTGTTGGCACTGGTCATTCCATTCCGTGGGCTGATCCTTCTTCAGTAGCTTGAAAATTAGAACACAGATGGTAGTCAATTGAGCTATGAATCTACTAATATACTGGATGTGACCCAAAAATCCTCGTATTTGCTTCTCAGTCCAGGGTGTGGGCATTTCCTAAATTGCCTTGATCTTGATAGGGTCGACTTCAATGCCTCTTTCACTTACCAAGAAACCTAATAACTTTCCTATTGTTGCCTCAAATACACACTTTTGAGGATTCAACTTTAGCTGATACTTCTTGATTCTTTCAAAGAATCACCTTAGCGTGGGAATATGCCCCTGCCTGTCTTTTGACTTCACTATCATGTCATCCACATAGACTTCCACGTCTTTGTTCATTATGTCATGCAATATGGCTGTAGCTGCTCTCTGATAAGTTGCCCCAACGTTCTTCAATCCAAAAGGCATCACCTTGTAACAATAGGTTCCCATGGAGTGGTGAAGGCTGCCATCTCACGATCTTCTGGGTGCATGCTTATTTTGTTGTATCCTGAGAACACATCCATAAATGATAACAAAGCATGCCTCATTGTGTTATCCACCAATACATCAATGTAATGTAATGGGAAGTTATATTTAAGGCTCACTTTGTTAAGATCTCAGAAGTCCACGCACATAAATACCTTGCCATCTTTCTTTGGTACTGGTACAATATTAGCCAACCATTGGGGGTATTTCACCTCTTGTAGAAACCCTGCATTCCATTACTTCACAACTTCTTCTCTTATCTTTTCACTCCATTCGGAAGCATTCTTCAGAGCTTTTGCTTTACCGATTTTGCCCCAAGGTAAGTCGACAATCAATGCTGCATGATGTTGGAGTCCACACTAGGCATATCCTCATAAGATCAAGCGAAGACCTCGGTGAATTCCTTCAAAAGACTAATCATCTATTCTGCTTCTTCGTCATCAAGGGTAGATCCAATTTTTACCTCTCGAAGGCATTGGTCGGTTCCTAGATTAATACCCTGAGTATCATCACAGATGGGTTGGGCTTTCTTTGGTTTGCATTGTTGTATTGATTCTTGTTATTTATTAAGATCATCATCAGAAAAAGGAGGCAAGCCATACTCAGAATTAGAAATTTCATTCATGAAAGGAGTAATGGACTCGACATACAAGGACTCTGGACTCTCCTTGAGAGGGGAGGTCGACATGAAATCATAAACAACAGACTCGACTATAGACTTGATAACTGGCTTGATGCTTTCGCCAGGGGTATTCAGGATGGTTGACTCAATAGCATGAGCAAACTTGAAGTTTTTCCTAATGCTTGTCCAGTTTAGGAGCGGTTCGGTGGCTTGATGGATGAGAGAAGGTGTGGCAAAGGGCCTTCTTCTCCTTCTGAGAAAGTTACAGCTATTTCTTTAGTGGCATAATGGTTCTTCTGGATGGATATTTACTTCACAAATACCAACTGATCAACCTCGTGCTCTCGAAAGCCAAACTTTTTAAGGGGCGAAGATTGGTGGAGACTGCTCAATCTTTTTTCTATAAAGTCCATCTTTTCAAACCTATTGAGAGATTCCATCTCGATGCCTCGGTCACATCTTTGACCACCTTCACGGACCTTCCCATTGTAGTTGATTTGGGTATAGTACATGCAAACCATCATTCTTTGTGCTCTTCTTTGCTTCGCATACGCACTTCTTCCTCTGAAAGGACGAGGCTTGAGCTCATGTAGCTCTCGGGCTCTTGGTTCTTGTAGAAGGAAGCAAATGTAACTTCTTAAATCAATGGGAAGCAGTAGACTCCAGGTGAGCCTTATCTTCTTTTTCCATTTTATTTTCAGGAGGACTTAAGGACTTGGTGCCTCCTTTGATAAATCAATGTTGTAGGGTCATCAGAGGAAGACTCAATCTCAATCAGTGCAATATTTGCTATCATGGTGATGCAACTGTCTTGGGTCACTTTCTTTGACTAGAATTTACTATTGTTCCACTTCATGAGTCACCCAGTCGAACTTGTCTTGAAAAAATACTTTAAATCCTGGTTGCCTCTTTGCGGTGGTTTCATCAAACCATGGCTCCATATTTCCGTAAAAAGGGAAATCCTCTCCTTTTACAAAATATCCATTGAGAGTAGGGTAGTAAGATACGGAGATCTTCCTAATCATCCTCAATACTTTCTATCCATTGGTGGTCAGAGGAGTGTACCCAAGACCATTCTTTCCTTTGTTCACTGCCAAACTAGGCTACTTTGGAACTCCTTGATGATATTTTCCTAGCCCCATGCCAGGAAAATATTGCATATTCTTCATCATCTGATTCACCGGCAAATTCCAAATGGCTTTATAGTTAGCCAGGATTTCATTGTTTGGAACTTCTTTGGCAATAGCTGCACAAGTTGCATCTAATTCAAAACCACTTAGTTGAATTTCCTGGTCTTGTTCTTCTCCATTTTCAATATTGGCCAAGGTGTTAACAACTTTGGAATCCCAGGCTACCGTAATCACCTTTTCTTCATGAATGAACTTTATTTTTTGATGGAAACTAGAGGACACTACCTTCGTATGATGCAACCAAGGCCTTCCTAAGAGCATATTAAAAGCTGCCGGTATATCGATGACTTAGAAGTCAATATCAAACTTCATTAGGCCAATCTTTACGACAAGGGTAAGGATGCCAAGGATCTTCCTCTTGGTATTGTCATATGCCTGTATGGTTTGGATAGTCGACCTCATTTCTTCCAGGTTGATGCCAATACTCTTTGCCAACCTCAAGGGTAGCACATTCAAGGTGGACCCATTGTCAACAAGAACCTAGGGAACCACCTTGTTAAGACATTCTACAGTGACGTGGAGAGCTCGTTTGAGCTGGACCCCTTTGGGAAGCTCTCAATTTGAGAATATCAAGGATTGCACCGCATATCTTGCCCCTACTATATTCACAAGATGTGCCAGATTTATCTCGATGGGCACCTGTACATTAGTGAGGGACTTAAAAACTGCTTCACGGTGTGTGAGGGAGACCATCAATAGTCCCCAAATTGAGATATTAGCTTGGGACTTCTTCAGTTGAGCCAAGGCTGGGTTCTCTGGTTCTTTCTTCAAGCTGCTAGTTCTGGCCTCACTATTCCTTGACTATTCCACTGCTAGAGCCTTGCCCTCATAGTCTCTTCCACTTCTCGTTTCCATCACGTTGATAGGTTTCTTTACAATAATCTTTATGGGATAATAATCTTCATTATTGCTATTTGTTATGGTGATTATCCCTACCATGGGATTATCCTCTTCTTTTGATTCTCTCTCCCTGCTTGGGGTGGGAAGCCGAGGTCCTCCACAAATATCCACAGCCCTGGCTCATAACTTTTTTACTACAATAGAAAGCTGTTGGAATGCAGCATCTACTGCCTCTGTGAAGGTGTCATCTGGCCCTATTTCCTCTATATTATTCAGCTGCTCACGGTAGTAATGATCATCGATAGTTACTTCACCCAGTATATTGTCAATTTCTTCTACCCCATATTGCATCCTCAGTGTGTTGGAATACACTTCACACAGCTTTTCCTCCATTTCTAGTGTGGAGTTATGTTCATCCATATAGACTTGCATCGAATCTCTAGATTCTTCATTATTGTCTGAATCTGATGTAGAATCATCTCCTCCTATGCAAAGGGAAAGGTGAATGCCACTTGTCGGATCAACTATTAGATCGTCACCATCGATAGCATAGATTGACAAACATGTCTGGTGATCCAGTGAGTAATATTCTGACTCATTATCATTGTCATTGTACCAAGGCCCTTGGTAGTCATCCTAGTTTGGATACTCATCATCCTCATGAGAATCAGAGTCATCTCCATCATTCTCATCCTCATCGTCGTCGTTGTCATCATCTTCTTCCCAGCGTATAGACCGGAAGATTTCCACATGGTTAGACTTGACATCACTGGCTCGAAGTTGGATCAAACCTGATTTATCATCCTCTGTGTCACTCCTTATGTGGATTAGGGAGGTGTGCTCTTTAATCTGTTCTCCTATGGCCAATGTGGTTATTGCTCTGAAAAGATCACTTGTAATCTCTTCAATTACCTTTGGATTGTCCTCTAAAGATATAGTGGGCTAAATTAGAGAAGTGGGATCACCCTCCTGGTCTTCCCGTAATGAATTCACTGACCCTGTTGATGAAGTCATCTTTGGGGAGTCTGGTAGTGCAAGCATATTCTTCCAATTGTACCCGTCCGTCCATCCTTCTTTTGGGTTATATATCGAACCTTGAGATTGTGATTGGTATGAGGGTGATGAGGGATATGAAGTGGGATGGTATGAAGATGATGTAATGTGAGAGGTAGGATATGAAGATTGGGGGTGATAGGATGAGGAAATTCCTCCTTGATAGTGGGGTGAAGATTGATGGTATGACGGAGGCTGGTAATATGGTGAAGGTGGAAGGTATGGTGGAGGTTGGTAATATGGTATGGTGGATTCTTCTGTTGATGAGGAAGGATGAACAATGGGAGTCCGATCTTCTGATTCTTCTTCTGATGATTCCCTTTTTTTTTGGGGGTCGTCATGACTCTAGCTCTTTGATTCTTGATTTTCCTCTAAGCGCGGGCACTCATATTATTCTTCTAAGCTCTAGGTATAATGAGTTGAGTGGGATCATTCTTTGTGGCTTCTTTATCTAGATTGTTCATATGATCGGGGAGTGGGTTGGTGTTGACATTGGGGGTTGCTTCACTTTGACCTCAATTGTTCCATTATCTACCTAGTCATGAATTGCATGTTACAAACCCAAGCATCTTTCAGTGTTGTACCCCTTCTGAGTGTGGTAAGCACAATATTCATGATCCTTATACCAAGCTGGAGGAGGGTTGCTAATCACTCTTGGAGCCGCTGTCCCTAGAAATCCTTGTTTCTTTAACTTCTCATACATTACTATCATGGGCATTCCCAAATCAGAAAACTACCTTCTTAGATGGGGGGCCTTCTGAGAGGGTGCATCTACTTGTATTACAAATGGCTGTGAAGAAGTGGCTGGTGAGACTGACTGCTGAACTGCACTCACCACATTAGTTTTTGGACCCTTTCCATGTCTGACTCTATGATCTTTTCACTCCATTCTGGATGCATTCTTCTAAGCTTCTGCTTAACTGGCCTTGCACCTGCTGGGTAAGTCAAAAAATGATGTTGTACAATGTTGGGATCTATCCCAAGCACATCCTTGTAGGACCAAGCAAAGACTTCTATGAACTCTTTCAGAAGACTAATCATCTGTTCTGCTTCTTGATCATTTAAGGTGGTATAAATTTTCACCTCTTAAGGGCATTAGTCGGTTCCCAAATTAATAACCCGAGTATCCTCACGGATGGATTGGGTTTTCTTTAGTTTGCATTGTTTTATTAAGTTATGATATTTATTAAGATCATCAGCAAAAAATGGAGGAAAGTCGTACTCGGAATCAAAAATTTTATTCATGAATGAAGGAGTAACATACTCGACAGACTCTGGACTTTTCTCAAGAAGGAAAGCAAACACATAATCACAAAAAGAGGGCTAGATAACAGACTCAATAATAGACTCAATGATTGACTCATTAACTGACTTAATGCTTTTATCAATGGTATCAAGGTTGGTTGACTCAGTAGCATGAGTAAACTTGAAGTTCTCTCCAATGCTTGTCCAGTTCAGAAGTGACTCAATAGCTTGATAGATGAGTAGATGTGGCAATGGGCCTTCCTCTTCTTCGAGGATGGTAACTACTATCTCCTCAGTGGTGCTACACTTGTTTTCTTTGGTAGGTGCCTGCTTGCTCACAAAGACTAGTTGATCAATCTCATGTTCTTTGAAGCCAAATTTTTAAAGAGGCGAAGGGCTGTGAAGACTGCTTAATCCCTTCTCTATGAAATCTAACTTTTCAAGCCTATTATTCGAGGCCATTCCCCTTCCTTGGTCACACATTTGGCCACCATCATGGACCTTTCCATCACAATTGATTCTGGCACAGTACATGCAAACCATCATCCTTTGTGCACTTCTTTTTTTGGCATACACACTTCTTCCCTTTAAAGGCCTGGGCTTGAGATCATGTAGATCTTGTGCACGTGCTTCTCGCAGGAAGGAACAAATATGGTTTTTCAGATCAGTGGGAAGGCGTAGAGACTAGACAAGTCTCACTTTCTTTTCCCACTCTCTTTTCAGTAGGACTCAGGGACTTGGTGCTTCCTTGGACAGGATCGAGATCATAGGATTGCTAGAAGAAAACCATGATGTAACTCTCTTGTTCACTTTCCTTGATTTGTAATTATTCCAACTCATGAGTAACCCAATCAAACTCATCTTGGAAGAACACTTCAAATCCTACCTGTAATTTAGCGGCGGTCTCGTTAAACCAAGGCTCAACATTCCCACAAAAGGGAAAGTTTTCTCCTTCCTTCACAAAGTACCCATTGAGAGTAGGGTAGTAAGAGGCGACTATCCTCCTAGTCATTCTCAATACTTTTTTGTCCCTTGCTGACATTATTGCTTTCTGACCTAGAGGGCTAAGGATTGTGACCTAGACTGCTTCTTCCTTTGCTCACAACCAAAGTGGGTAGCTTTGGAACACCCTGATGATATTTCCCTAATCCCATTCCAAGGAAGTATTACATGTTTTTCATCATTTGGCTAACTGGGGGACTCCAAATTTCTTCATAATTGGCCAGGATCTTTTCTTCAGATGTTTCCTTGGCAAGGACTGCACAAGTTCCTTCCATTTCAAACCCACTAAGTCGAACTTCATGGCCTTGTTCTTCTCCCTTCTCAATGTTGGCTAGAATATTAACCACCTCAGGATCTCTAGTTATAGTGATCACCTTCCCTTCGTGTATGAACTTCACCTTTTGATGGAGGCTAGATGATACTGCCTTTGCCTGGTGCAACCATGGCCTTCCTCAGAGCATGTTAAAGGATGCTGATATATCAATGACCTAGAAAACAATGTCAAACTTCATTGGACCAATTAAGACAGCCATGGTGAGGATTCTAAGGACTTCTCTTTTGGTGTTGTCATATGCTCGCACTATCTGGTTTGATGGCCTCATTTCTTCCATATTGGCATTGATATTCTTGGCTAACCTCAAGGATAGAACATTCAGAGAAAATCCATTGTCAATGAGGACGTGAGGAACAATCTTATCGAGGCATTCCACTGTTATGTACAAGGCTTTGTTGTGTACAAGGCTCTGTTGTGTTGGGTGCCTTTGGCAAGCAATTCTGCATCTGTAAACATCAGTGACTGAATGCATATGTTGCCCCTACTATTTGTGAGAGGTGTGTTGGATCTATCTCAATAGGCACTTGCACATTGGTGAGGGATTTTAGAACGGCTTCACGGTGAGAGGGGGAGGCCATCAATAATCCCCAAATTGAGATATTTGGTTGAGCCTTCTTGAGTTGAGCCAAGACTGGGTTTTTGGACTCCTTCTTTGTGCCACTAGCTCTAGCCTCGCTGGTGTTTTGTTGCTCTACCACTAGGGCCTTGCCCTTATAGTCTCTCCCACTTCTAGTCTCCATCACACTAGCAGCCTTCTTCACAACAATCTCTGTATGGTACTGGTCCTCATCATCACTGTCTATTATAGTGATTATCCCAATCATGGGATTGGTCTCTTCTTCAGACTCTCCTTCCTAACTAGGAGTAGGAAGTCAGGGTCCGTCCTCTGTAGATATCAAGAGCCCTAACTTGTAATTTCTTAACTGAGTTGGAAAGCGCTGGAATGATGCACCCACTGCTTCTTTCAATGTGTCTTCTCCTCCTATTTCTTCAAGGTTTTCCAATTGTTCGGCATAGTAGCATTCACTAATGGATACCTCGCATAATATTTGGTTAATTTCCTCCACATGAAGCTTCATTGCATCTAAGCGCCCATAAATATCAATCATCTGTACTTTAAGTGCCACTATAGCATTCACATCACACTCAGAGAGATTTCTGAGATCTTCAAGGTCCGCACTACTTTTTGAGTCTGATGTGGACCCGTCCACCTCCATGTGGATTGTAAGTACTGATTGAATGGCATCAATCTCAGGGTCGTCCCCTCCAATAGCATATACTGAATATGCCCTTGGGTCTCCTGCTACATAATAGCCAGACTCATCATCTTCATCATTGCTCCAACCTTAAAAAATGTCACTACCATCCCAATCCTCATCATCTTCTTTTGTGTCGCTCCCTATATGGATTATGGAGGCATACTCTTTAATCTATTCACCTACCGCCAAAGCCATTAGTGCTTTCACAATGTCATCTGTGACCTTTTCAATTTCCATGGGAGCCTCCTCTTGAGATGCGGTTGACTGGACCAAAGGTGTAGGGTCAATCTCCCGACCTTCTCCTAGAACATTTACCAAGTCAGTTGATGAAGTTATTTCTGGAGATTCTGGCAATATAAGGATATCCTTCCAATGGTACCCACCAATTTGTCCTTCCTTTGGATTCAAGGGATTGTCCACCAACCCGAGGGAATGGGAATGATATAAGGGTGATGAAGGATATGAGGTGGGGTGATATGAAGGGGATGTGATGTAGGAGATGGGGTATTCTAATGAAGATAGTGGATGGTAGGATGATGAAGGGGTTCCCAGAAAAAGGTGGATGATATGAAGTGGTGGATTCTTCTTCTAGGGTTAGTGACGAAGGAGGGAATGCAGGTCCTTGATCCCCATTTTCTGGTTCTTCTTCTGATGGCTCTTCTTTTTTAGGGGTCTTCTTGACTTTAGCCTAACCTCCTATGATTTTTCTATGGGCACGGGCATTCAAATGACATTTCTGAGCCCTAGGTTTGATAAGTTGAGTGGGGTCACTTTCCATTGATTCTCCTTCCAATTCACTGACTGTCCCATGATCTGAGAGTGCGTTGGTATTGATATTGGGAGGTTGTTTGACTTTACTTCAATGATTCCATGGTCCACCAAATCTTAGATTGCATATTGAAAGCCCAAGCACCTTTCAATGGGGTGTAGACACCCAATTTGGTCACCCTCCTCCAGCTATGATGAATTTCTGATCTTGGACGTGACTTCTTGCTTCCGATCAACAGAGATAATTGACTAAGGAAACCTGAAAACATTCTCCACCAACCTAAAAATCTTGAAATCCCAAGCAAGAGAAAAGAGGGTCCAATTATTGACATTTTATATATGGAAGAATCTGGTTAGTATGACAATACATATGGATAGTACTCAGAAATACAATTCTGATGATATATGGTACGTCAAAATTGGATTGTTAGATCTCTCGTAATCGTCCTCGAAAAATCACATTTTCTGCACGTGTGCTGCGTGCGTTGGCCAGCCTACTGGAACTTGTAGAAATTCCCCACCTACCCAAATACCCCGGAAACATCCCCTACCTAAAAAACCTTAGAAACCCCATACGGAAGAAAAGAGGGTCCAATTTTGACATTTTATATACGAAGGAATCTGGTCAAGATGATCATATGGATGGATAGTGCTTGGAAATACGATTCCAACGATATATGGTATGTCAAAATCGGACCATCGGATCTCCTGTAATCGTCCCCAAAAAATCATGTGCACTGGCCAGCTAGCCAGTAAGCCAGTAGGTAAGCCTCACGCACCCCCACGCATGCCTCACACCCGCAACAAGCCTGTACACCTCCATAGCAAGCCTCGTATACCCCCACAACTCACCTCATACACCCCCGCAGCAAGCCCCAGGTGCCCCAGCAGTACACCCCACGCGTATGCCTACAGGATAGCTCGCATAGCCACAGGCCAGTCTACGCGTAGCAGCAAGCCATCTCACTTGTGCAGGCCAACTTGCATGCAGCAATAGGCCAGCCACTGTGACCCCTATGCCAGTCTCCCACATACACTCATGCATGCCCGTGCACCTTGACCCAGCCTCGTGTGCCACCGTCAATGACTGGGATTTGTGTTCCACTAACCCGGTGGTGAAGAGATTCTCTCCTCACCAACATATACATATGCATTACCCCGCTAGTGTACCCTACACTGCAACCTCCCATTAGCCTGGGAAAGGAATTTTTTTTATCTTATTGGCCCAAAAAATTTCACCTTTTTCTATTAGTCCAAGAAAATCTCCCTCCCTTCCATTTGTCCAAATTTTCATACTTTCGCTCCATTGGTCCAAAAAAATCACTTTTTGTCCCCTTTGGCTAAGGAATTCCCCTTCCGCTCACTATTGGTTTAAGTATCCTATAAATACCCTCCTCCCTTTGGTTTTTCACACCAACATCACAACCCCACAACCACCCTTAGAGAGAGAAGCTCCGCCCTCTCTCCTCCTCCCATTCCCCTTTGAGTTTCTTCAGGTCTTTGGAGCGATCTTCGTCAAGATCCGAAATCCTTTTTGGATCTTCAAAGTGTTCTTCAGAACTTTGAAGATTTTCAATCCAAGTTTTTAGTTCAATCTATTTTTTGCAAAAATAGTATTTTTTTAGCTTCCCTCCTTTGAGTGTTCTTAGTTTTTACCAAAAGTAGAAATCCCTCCCCCCTTGAGGTTCTTCAGGTCTACGAAGAGATCTTTGTCAAGATCTGGAGTTCTGTTCGGATCTTCAAAGTGTTCTTTGGGGCTTTGGGGATCTTCAATCAATTTTTAAGTCAATCTATATCTTTCCAAAAATAGTTGTTCCTCGCGGAAGCTCTGCCCGAGTGCCCCTAGAATCTTTCCAAAAATAGTCATTCCCAGTGGAAGCTCTGTCGGAGTGCCTCCTCAGTCCAGCCCTCCCATAGCTTATCCCCAACAGAAGCTCTGTTAGAGTGCCACCTCATCCTAAGCCTGGAAATAGCCTTCCCTAGCCAAAGCCCTGTCCGAATCCAAATCCAGAAATAGCCTTCCCTAGCCGAAGCTCTATCCGAATTCAAATTTGAAAGTAACCGTTCCTAGCTGAAACTCTGTCCAAATATCATCACAGTTAGCATCTCTCGAGAAAGGAAGTTAGAGGTCAAGACCATCTTCCCTAAGCCAGGAGAATCCGAAAGATAGTCCGAGGTGGTACTAATTAGGGGTCCACCCCTCTTGACCTGAAACAGGGGTTAAGTTCAGGTACAGTTTCTCAACTGAATCGTCATCATATAGACTTTATATTGACTTGTTTTAGTGTATATAATTATGTAAATTCAATTGTACATATGAGTGACAACTTAGACATGCTTGTGAAATAAGAATAATTGTGAAAAATATTCGTTCTTAAGCATCTAGTAGGAAGATCGGTCGAACCGGGTAGATTGGGTGCCTAACACCTTCCCAACTCTATAACCTGACACTTACCTTAAATCTCTAGGCCAGACCATTTCTCGGGCCCATTTCTCAAGAATGGGGCCCATCCCAGGGTCCTAGGCCTATAACCCTATGTGGCAACTCCAAACCCCCTTTTTGCATGATCCCAATCCCCGTATTGGACCATCATCAAACTCCCATCTCAAATAAAGAATTTTACACTTTTATGAAATAGGCCTCCACATATCTCCAAGCAATGATACGGTGGTGCAAGGCCCATAGGGTAAACATACATGACACACCCCTCCCTCATGAAAGAGAAAGCGAGGAGAGAGGACATGATGCAAGTCCTTCCCCCTCCCAAAGGAGAACAGAGATATCATCTTTCGGCCACTACCCTCATAGTGGCGACTCCACTGGGGACAAATTCAAGCTTTTGACACTAGATGTTACCATTAAATACAAGAACATTTTCCACCACATATGTTTGAAAACATGTTTGGCTAACCCCATGTTTGTAATTATATTCACTAACCGCATCATACATTATGCTCGAAGTGAAATCATTTGGTAAGGGACTCCCTGTCATGCCCGCACCCTTAGGGAGGTCAATGCATGTTATGGAGAGTACTCTAAGAGCAAATGGTAGCCGCTTCCTATGCAAGGGTGTGGGGTATTGTTAAACGGCAAGGATGTTCGTATTTGAGCCATCACCCTTGGGGAGGTCTGTGCGCTTTACAATGTTCTGAGATCGAATAATGATATTCCCACATTACACTTTTGCACACAATCACTCACGGTTCTACCACCCTGTGGCCAGTTGCTTAGCCTTATGTGTAGTCACGAGTAATGGGCAAGGGAGTCACCCCCTAGATCTCGTACCCACAGGTATATCAAAAGGATCATGTACCTTGCATATATAGATCCTATAAAGGAAGCCTTATCAGTCCTATTGCATCCACTGCATACTCGCATCTTGTAAGAAATAGATGGAGAACGCTAGGAACACCACAAGTTGATCTGTAGAATTTGTCTGCAGTCTTGAAAAGGAATATTCTTATGATATATTCTAGTCATAAAGAAATGCTCTCCTAAGTGGGTTTCGGATAAAAGGTGTCCTTCCTCCTTAGAAATGAAATATAGATGATTTGGGTACTCAATCCATACTGACTTTTGTTAAAATCCCACAAAATGCCGAATTATCTAAAAGATCGGAGGAAACTAGGAGGAAGGTCACCTAGTGGGATAAGATTAAGGAAAGCATGACTTTACTGACAAAGAATGCATTAATAGGGATGTTTTGGTCAAGCCATTTGTATGTACCTCCCACTTATGGCATTGAGTGGACTAGGGGCATCAACCCCCTATCCACTCCCTACCATTAAGTGGACTAACTTTGGATGGATCATTGGTTGTTAATCTAGTGAATGTGCGAATAAGAGGTTGGGAATTCAGAAATCCTAAAATAAACCATTTTTGTTTTAGGCACAATTTCACACCTCAAGTATTCTCCGCGGTCCATTTGGACACGTGAGGTAATCGGTTAACTTACCTAAGTCCAGTGTCATCCCCGTTGTCTCTCTGAGATTGTCTACCACCAAGTGATTACAACCCAGTTAGTATGGATCCACACAACCCCAAATCACTTGATTAAGCATGGGTCCATCCTGTAGAGACTTTGTAGATAGAGATGGCCGAAGTCAAGAGAGGAATTGCCCAGATATTGCATGCACTTCAAAACTCTCCCAGGGCTAAACCAGCACAAGCTACTGGAGAGTTGGATTAGAACAGACTTAGGGGTCATTGTAGGAACTCTTCCTGAGTTGACTCAAGAGAACCAGAGTAAGTTAGGCCAATCAGTCAGAGAGGAGTCTCACCTACCCATCCAAATGGTCAACGAGGAACCTACTCCTGGGTCCCTCCTCCCAGGGTAGTGATTGAAGACAAGGAAGAGGAGTTTGCAGCACACATCCAGATGGAACTGCCAAAAATGAAGAGAGCAAGAAAAGTCAAAGAGAAGTTAGAAAAATTGGAAAATATGCTCCAAATGGGGAAGTGTTCAAAAAACCAAATAGTGGATTCAGATGAAATGAGTTTCTTTTCTAGGGCCAGGTGGCAGACCAACAGATTTTATGGGTCAGGAGACCCCAAGGCTCATCTCAAGGTTTTTCTCAGCATCGCCAAGTCATGGCAACTTGCAGACAACTAGATGGGGCAAGCCTTTATGTTAACCCTATCAAGTCCTACACTGAGATGGCTTACATAGTTAGAGACAACTTAAACTCAAAATTGGACAATAGTAATGAAAGCCTTCACTAAGCAGTATTCATACAATACCAAAGTGGATGTGAAACGTCGAGAGCTTGAGACGTTGAGACAACAGTCTAGAGAAGGATTCACCACCTTCTTGATGAGGTTCAGAGGGATAAGGCCACCAAGATGGTAGATTGGCCCTTAGAAGCAGAGTAAGTGGAGATGTTGATTGAGAATTTATCAAAGTCTTATTATAATGTCCTCTACTACCAACATCTATAGACTTTTGATGCCCTAATAGCCACTAGCACACGTGTGAAAAATAAAATTCTAAGAGAAACCCGATATCAAGGATCCTCCCAAGATGCAGGTAAAAACCCTAGAGTTGGACAACGAAAGGGTCCTGAAACCAATGTGATAGGTACGGTCCAATAGTCAGTTTCTTCTATCACTCCTTCACAACCATTTATGATACAAGCAGATGCATCCTCCCAGAAGGCGGTTGGAGACATCACTATACACAATCATACCACCTGTACCTGTTGGAATAGTCAAAACTGGGGCTAATACCAACTTTTGCCTTAGCTCCTCGAAGCTCTTCTCATAAGCATCAGGCCACTCAAATTTTATATCCTTTCATGTGAGTCAGGTCATCAGAGTAGCAATGTGAGAGAAGTTCTCGATAAACCTCCTGTAGTATCCAACCAATCCCAAAAAACTACGTATGTCTGCTACACTCTTGGGAGTCTCCCATTCTAGAATTGCCTTCACCTTTCCTGGTTCGACCTCTATACCCTTGTCTGAAACAATATGGCCTAGGAATGCCACCTGTGACAGCCAAAATTCGCACTTGCTGAATTTGGCATAGAGTTGCTTCTCCCTCAGCCGTTACAGTACTAACCTTTGGTGAACAGCATATTCCTTTGCACTCTTGGAGTAGACCAAAATGTCATCAATGAATACTATCACAAACTTATCTAGGACATCCTATAATACCTGATTCATCAAGTCCATAAATGCAGCCGATGCATTGGTCAACCCAAATGATATTACCAAGAATTTATAATGTCCATACCTTGATCTGAAGGTTGTCTTACTGACATCACTATCCTTGATCCTAAGCTGGTGGTAACCTGATCTAAGGTCGATCTTGGAGAATACCTTGGCATCCTGTAATTGATCAAATAAATCATCTATCCTTGGCAAAGGTTATTGGTTCTTGATGGTTAGCCTATTAAGCTCCCGGTAATAAATGCACAATCTCATACTTCTGTCTTTCTTCTTGACGAACAACATTAGTGCTCCCCTTGGAGACACACTAGGTCTAATGAATCCCTTCTTCTGAAGGTCTTGAAGTTGCATCTATAATTCCTTCAACTCTGTGGGGGCCATACGGTACGGGGCCTTTGACACTAGTACCGAGTTGGGGAGTAGGTCTATAACAAACTCCGTCTCTTGGTCCAGGGGAAAACCTATCAAGTCATCCAGGAATACATCCGAAAATTCCCTCACCACATCTAGGTCGGCCAATGGCTTAATCTCTATTTCAATATCCATCACAGATGCTAAGTAGCTTTGACATCCCTTGAGTAGCTTCTTCATATGGAGTGCGGATATAGCAACCTTTTTGGGTTTCTTGAGCTTATCCCCTTGGAACACAAACTCATCATCATCACAAGGTCTAAAAATGGTAGTCTTCTCTTCACATAGCACATTGGCTGTGTATACAGAGAACCAATCCATTCCTAAAATCATAATGAAGTGGGTCATATCCAGCTCGATCAAGTGAGCATTCAACTCATGATCACCTATGGTCACTGGACAAGGCTCATAAACATAGTTTAAACCCACTACACTTCCTGTAGGGGTGCTCATAGCCAAACATTGAGTCAGTCCCTTGTGTAGAATTCTTATATTCTTCGTAAATGCTAGTGACACGAACGAATGCGAGGCTCCTAAGTCAAATAACACATATGCAAGAAATAATGATATCAATAATGTACCTGTCACTACACCGGGTGTAGCCTCAGCATCTTTTGTAGTCATAGCAACACTTTACCCTGTGGTCTCTAGCCCTATAGGGGCTGCACTGGTCTAGGGGATGAATATGTCTATTGGGGCCTAGGTGGAATAGTGTATGGTGCATCACCTGACCTTCAATGGGGGCATGTCCTTGCCATATGGCTCGACGGATCACAATGAAAGCACCTCAGGCTCGATCCTGAAGACTAAGATACAGCACTAGATCGGAAGGACTGGGAAATTTGACTAGCATTAGGCTTCCTGAAATGCACTGAAGTTGGGTTGACATAGGCCACTCGAAAATTTTTGTAGCCCCCCTAGAATCAGTAGATCCCATTGGCCTCTTTCCCATCCCTTGCTGGGCCGTGAAGTTATCTCTATACCGATCTTCAATAGATTTGGCCACTTGAACCACCTCAGTATAGGTCTGTAGTTTCAACCCCACAACGGTTGACCCAATACTTGGCCTCAACCCTTTCTCAAACTTCTTCACTTTAGCTCTATCACCTCTGAGATGTTCATGAGCAAAATGGAATAGCTCCTCGAAGTGTTGCTGATACTCAAGCACAAACCAGGAACCTTGAAGCAATTGAGAGAATTCACTCTCTCTCCTATCGCTGAAGCTTTTCCAAAAATAGTTCTCAAAGAAGGCCCCTTTGAAGTCTACCCAAGTGGGGTTAGCCCTCAGAATAGGCTAGGAGGCACTCCACCAATCATCCACTTCATTCTGTGACTGATAGCCGACAAATAAATTTTTTTGCTCATCAGTGTAGCCCATCAGTCTAAAAACCTTCTCCATTCCACAATCCATCTTAATAGATACAACGGGTCTTGGCCCACCTTTGAGAAGCATTGGGGCCTAAGCCGTTGAAACTTCTCCATCATTTTTGTCAAGTCTGTCCAGCCCCCTACATGGGCCTGAGCGTGATCCAACATCGGGTCTTGCACCTGCCCATGCACATTTGGATGCCCTTGCCCATGCACTTATGCCCCACCAGACATTTGAAGAGTAGCCAATCCAGTGGGTATTGGAATAGGTTCCGGTGAAGTGTGAGGTGCGGACATTGCATTACGAGCTTCCATTACCGCCTGAATCCTATCATCGATCTCAGCCATAAACTTGTTTTGCCTTTCTTCAACTCCCCGCATCATGTTATCCATGATGGATGCCACATCCTAGGCTGTAAGTACCGGTGGAACTGGAGGTGCATTACAGGGTCTACCTCGATTCCATGTAGGGGAAGCGGGAGGTGATAGGTGTGATCGGGATCAAGATCGAGTGTTCCTGCATGACATGACTCCTGTGGAGGAATCTGATTAGTGCACATACAAATACAAGGTTGCATGTAATTGGAACACATGCATGCATAGTGGGTCCCACATATATACAATAGGAAAAATTAGGGTTAGGGTTTGTGTATAGGTGGGGTCCGCACATATTTGGATCTGATTGCCTACATATCAAGAAGGGGACACATAATTAGGGCAACAAAACAATAATTTAGATTTAAAAAATAAAATAAATTTATTTTCCAATTTAGTCCATCGGAAACAGGGAGACTTCTCACCGGAAATATGGCTTAATCCACTAGAAATATCAGTGTTATTTTTGATGGGCAAAACAGAGAGCAATTTGGGATTTTTCACTTCGGCAGAAACAGATACTGGAAGCATGCCTAGTGTTTCCAGTGGGATGTTTCCAGTGACTCTAAAAAGGCTATAAATAGGCTCGAGTTTGGGTTTCATTGTACAAAACCCTATTCTAACTTGTGGAAATGATGTGGAAACGGTCAAGGAGGACTTTTCAACCCATTAGACTGACATGCAATGCACGAACACTTGGGGTCATCTGTCCCCCTTTGGCAATGGGCTGTCGTGAGCCAAAACCTGGCCGTGCTTTCGGTCTCTGATCTGAGACCTATCACAATATATCAGATTAGATCGAGTCAGGGCATGGGTGTAACATTACTGACCACCCTTGGAGCTACTGTTCCTAGCAGTCCTTGCTTCTTCAACTTTTATGTGCTGCCGCCAAAGGCATTCCCAGTTCTGTAAACTGTCTTCCTGGGCGAGGAGCCCTCTAAGTGGGAGCATCTGACTCTATCACAAATGGTTGTGATTGTTAGGTGTTCACCACAATGATTGTTGGACCATGCATACCACATTGGTCTCAAGGCCCTTACCTCACCCACTCTTGGCACCTTTTCCCAAATCTTGGGATACTCCCTAATACTATGCATCTCTTAGGATTTTGTTCTCAACACGTGTTCCTGTGGCAATTAGCGCCTCAAAGGTTTATAGGTGCTATAGTAGACAACATCATAGTAAGGTTAGGAAAGTGGTGATCTACCATCTTGGCAGCCTTGTCCCTGAACCTCATCAAAAAAGTGGTGAACCCTTCCCAAGGCTACTGTCTCAGGTTTTAAGCTCTCGACGCTTCTCTATCTCAGCGTTATAGGAGTACTGCTTGGTGAAGGCTTTCATAATTGTTGTCTAATTTTGAGTCTGTGTGGATTCTAATTGCGTGAGCCATCTTAGTGTTGGCCCTGATAGTGTTAACATGAATGCTTGGCCCATCTAATTATCAGCAAGCTACCATAATTTCACGATGCTGACGAAGACCTTTATATGAGCCTTAAGGTCTCCTGAACTGTCGAACCTATCTATTTACCATTTGGACTTTTCAGGGATCCTTGCCCCAGAAAAGAAGCTCATCTCATCAAAATCTACTATTTGATTCTCTTGGCCTTTCCCTGCTCAGATGAAATTCTCGAGCCTCTCTAATTGGTCTCGAGTTCTTCTTTCCCTCTCTGTCTCTGGAGGTTCCATCTAGACATGTGTTGCAAATTCTTCCTCATCCTCAATCACAACCTTTGGTGGGGGAACTCGAGAATAAGCTCCTCTTTGACCATTTAGATGGGTTGGTTCTGTTCTTCTGAGTCAACTCTAAAGAAAGTTTCACGGTGACCCATGGGCCTGTCCTGTTCCTGCTCTCCTCTGATCGAAGTCGGGTCAGCCCTGGGATCAGTCCTAGGAGGGTTACGTAACAGGTGCAATACTTGAGCTAAACCATTCTTTTTTACTTCAGCCATTTCTACCTGCAATGTCTCTATAAGGTGGACCCATACTTGCTCAGGTGCTTCAGCGTTGGGTGGATCCATGTGGACTGGACTGTGATCACTTGGAGAAAGATAATCCCGAAGAGATGATGGAGGTGACACTGGACTAGCGAGTCAACCAATTATCCTGACGCATCCAAATGACCACGGATATTCCTTGAGGCGTGGAATTGTGCCTGAACCTTAAGTGATTCGCTTTAGGATTCTTGTATTCCCACCCCTTTTATGCATTTGTTCACTGATTTCTCAAATAATGATTCATCCAAAGTTAGTCACCTGATGATAGGGAGTGGATTGAGGTCGATACCCCTGGTCCACTCAATGTCATAAGTGGGGAAACACACAAACTTGTATAGAATATTCTTGCAAGACATTCCATGTCGATAAATTCATGCTTTCCTTAATCTTGCCCCACTAGGTGACCTTCCTCCAAGTTTTCTTGAGTCTTTGGACAATCTACCATTTTGCATGACTTTTAATGTGAATCACCCCGGAGTCACACATACCAAATTGCATGCATATTGTTCTTAAGGAGGAAGGACACCCTTTTATCCGAAACCCACTTAGGACAGCATTTCCTTATGACTAGAATGCGTTGTAGGAAGATTGCTTCCCAAGACCTCAAACAAGTTCTACAGGTTAGCTTGTGATGTTCCTAGCATTCTCCATCTATTTCTTACATGATGCGAGTATGCAGTGGATGCAATGGGACAGAATAGGTATCCTTGACAGGATCTATGTACTCAAGGTACGTGATCCATTTGTTATACCCATAGGTACGAGATCAAGGGGGTAGCGTCCTTACTCATTACTCGTGACTACACACGAGGTTAAGCAACTACCTACAAGGGTGGTGGAACCCATGAGAGAGCATGTGGATAAGTATAATGTGAGGTTACCATCGTTCGATCTCAGAATGTCATAAGGTGCACGGACCTCCCCGAGGGTGCTGGCATTATGAACATCCTTGCGGTTTGATAATACCCCACACTCTTGTACAGGAAGCGACTATCATTTACTCTTAAAGTACTCTCTATGACATGCACTAACCTCCCCGAGGGTGCAGGTATGACAGAAAGTCCCTCGTCAAATGATTTCACTTCGAGCACAATGCATGATGTGGTTAGCGAATACACTTACAAACACGGGGTTAGCCAAACATGCTTTTGAACAGATGTGGTGGAAAATGTTCTTGCATTTAAAGGTAGCATCTAGTTTTGAAAGCTTGATAAGTCCCCAATGGAGTCGCCACTGTGAGGGTAGCGGCCAGAAAGTATCTCTCTTTTTTTTGGCCCTCTATCCTATTTGTGCCTCTGCGGTACCACCGTATCACTACTCAGTGATATGTGGGGGCCTATTTCATAGGGCTCTGCTCTCTCTCTCTCTCTCGAGGAGGAGGAGGAGGAGGAGTGCGGTTTGAAGGTACATTGTCCTTGGGCTGATGATGGTCCAATAGGAGATTGGGATCATGCAAAAGGGGTTTGGAGTCACCACCTAGGGTTATGGGCCTAGGACCCAGCGGTGGGCCTGATTCCTAAGGAAAAGGCCTAGAATTTGGTCTAGTTCAAAGAATAGGGTATGGGCCAGATTGTAGAATTGGGAAGGTGTTAGGCACCTAATATACCTGATTCAACCGGTCTTCCTACTAGATGCTTAGGAATGAACATT
>NC_056558.1:7501609-7504306 GCF_013358625.1 Macadamia integrifolia | reverse complement strand
GGTTGGTTTTGGTTTTTGGTCTAGTTTGGATTCGACTTTCCATACAAATGTATACAAAACTATGCAAATTTTGATTTTTTTAATGAATTTTGGAGTGTTTCGGTTTCTTACCGGTTTGGTTTCGGTTTCGGTCCGGGTTTTGAGCCGGTTTCGGTTTGGTTTCGGGTTCATCCGGTTTTCGGTGCGGTTCGATTTGGTTTTGGGGTTGCAATACTCGAAACCGAACCGAACCAATAAGGCTTCGGTTCGGTTCGGTCTGGGTTGTTATCGGTTCGGTCCGGCCGGTTTTACCGGTTCGGTTTAGGAATTGACACCCCTAGATTTCAACTTAATTGCCATTCTGCCTTCCCATTTAAACTTCCATTTAATTACTTTTTTTACCATTCACCCTTTGCTTCAAGTGTTCACTTGCCATAGTGGGTCCACAGTTATTCCAAATAGCAAACTTGGCTAATGTATCACTCTCTTATTGAAGATCCGTCAACAAATGAAACTGATACGAGAGAAGCTTAACGAGACTCAACAACAATGCCAAGAGATTTAGTGTCAATGTAGACATCAGAGACCAAGCATGGATCACATATGATTTTATTCACTCTATTTTCAATGATATGATCTCAGCATTGAGCAATAGGTGCATGAGCCAAAAGAGGAGTCACCATGACGAAACTACATCAATGATCATTGAAAGTCAACTTGTGGAATCTCTCAGTGAACCGATCGATTTTATTTTTTTAAATCACTACTTCACCAATGAACTTCGCGTTGTGATCATGGTTTTGATGGTGACTTCATATAGGAAAGGATGGATGATGATCGATTGGTATTGATTCTCCTGTTCTACAATACTCGTGGACGAGTTTTTCTCAATACTGGGGGAATTGATGCAGATTCGCACCCATGGACCTATCCAAACCCATCTGGGTATCCAGACAGTTGAACCGGATCCAATTTGGGTCTTTGACTAGTAGGATCTTTTAGGATTTGATTTCTATTTTTATGTATTCTTATATTTTTGGTAGCTTGAGTAGGGGATAGTTATTAGGATTTAGTTTCCAATTGAGTTGAGTTCCAAATTAGAGTAGGTTTCCTTTCATATTGGATTTCTTTTACTATTTATGCAATGTAACTGATTGAGTAATTAGAGATTGAAGAATGAATTAAGAATTGGTTTGAGTGTGTGCCTGCGTGGCTACCTTTGGCTGTGTGCTTCCTTCCCCCCTTCTCTTGTGCGATTCCCCTATCTCCCCTACAACTTTGAGTTTTTCTTATGGATTTCTTCCTTACCCATACCAGCCCTCCATCAACCTGGTTTTCCCCTCTTCTGCCAGATTTGTTTGCAGATTATTTAATTTGTGGGTTCCTCACTTGCTGAGATGAATGTTAGTTGTTGTCACCAAGGTCTGCTGTGGTGAATGGCCACCTGAAATTTCAGACCAATCCAAGGCCTAAGTAGCGATATTCTTCACTTGGAATTGTGGTAACCTTCGATGGGTTCTGGTTGTGTTCAAAGGAAGAAGATATGCCCCCTCTCCCTCGATTGTTTGGTCCATTACTTTTATTCCTTGTGTTTCCCTTAGTGCACCTTGCCTATCTTCTTATTCTTCTTTGTCCTTTATTTTACTTCCAAGTCTATCCTAAATCTATGATTCAAATTCCTTTTGTATCCTCCTTTGTTACTACCAATTAGCCTTTTTAAGTTCTGATTATTTACGTTTCTGTCACTCTCCCTTTGTGAAAACATATTTACTGAATTTTCATTAATTATCATATTTGAGTTATCTATTACTTGAGTGGGCCCATAAGCGATCCGAACCGATTTTTCGAACCTTGGATTGTTCATGGTTAATAGTGAGCAGTATAGTAATGTGAAATTTCCTAAGGCTTCAAACCCACAAGTGTCAGTGGCTTCCGTGCCTATCCTGCATCACTCAATATGATTTGTCTAAGGCATATATGGTGAGCCGTTACGAGTAAGTAATCAAACTCTAGATTGTTTTTGAAGGTAAAAAAGATGATTTTTTTTTTTTAATTAGTCCCTTTCTCCTTATGTCTGTTGAACTCATCTGTTGTGGCCTTCAGAAGTTGGCTAACACTAATTAACAGTAGACGAGACATTTTTCAAGTTTTATCATTTTTAATGTCTTCCTGTTTATTTATGGGCTCTCTAGACTTTATCTTTTTTATTTTTTTATTTTTTAATTTTTGTTTTTGGATTCAGTCAACAAATTGTTGTATATTTAATTGCATAACATGATGGCATAAACATGATCATATGTCTAATGACTTGCTCAGATATGATTCTTAGAGGAAATGTGTAAATTTGATTTTTCCAGGATGCTACAAAGGTCATGTTCAAGAGCTTGCCTCCTGTCCTTCAGCTTCAGCTAAATCGGTTCGAGTATGATTCTTGTGGGTACCATATAGACAAGGTTAGAATTATGTCAACTCTTATTCTACACCGTGCCTTGTTTCTATGATTACTACACATTTTCCCTGTTTATGTCTTTTCTTGATATGCATTGTCTTGTTCAATCATTAATTAAGGCTCTCTTTGGTATGATTTTTTTATTCATGCTTATATCTTATTTATGAAAATTATTTTAATAATAATTTATGGATCGTGAATAAAAGTCCTTTGGTAGCTATGTCTAGTGTAATTCACTAATTTGATGTCAAAACAAAGATCTCAAAAGT
>NC_056558.1:7498370-7499766 GCF_013358625.1 Macadamia integrifolia | reverse complement strand
AGGGGTGGGGAAGAGGGATGGGAGACTTGAAGAATGGGGTCAGGATAGGGAAGAGGGAATGGGGGTGGAAGAAGAGCAGTCTCATATGGATGACTCAATTGTGCATTGTATTGAGCTGATACAAGCATGTAGTACAAATAGGTGTGAAGAATATAAATTTTTGTTTATTTTGATTTATATTTGTGAGAAAAAAAGATCATAAATCATACCAAAACGGTTGAGTAAATAAAAGTATGTCAGATAACCGAAGAGAGCCTAAGTGAATTGAAGGGATGGTAAAAAAGTGCTTGAATGTCATTATGGTTTAAGCTATTAACACTGTCCATTTGTGAACAGAATTTAAGAGTTTCCACTATGCAAAGTCATACATAGCGCAATACGAATTAAGAGTAGATTATATTAAACCTTAGATAAAAAATTTACTTAAAAAATCCAATATGTTGAAAGTAACACCAGAGGAGATTGAATTTTGTTTCCTCTATTATTGGGATGAGTATCCTTTAGTGCTCACAGTAGTAAACTACGAGTAATGTACTGTGATCATGAGGGTTGTATATGGAAAAATAAATCCATTAGTTGCTAATTAGAATTTGGATATACAATGTTAAAATGAATTATTTAAAATCCCATGAAATCTTTGAGTATGTTCCAACATGTGAAACTGCATTATTCATTAGATGTACTGATTCTATCTCCCTCCCACCCCCCCCCCTACCTAAAAAAAAAGAAAAAGAAATTTTTAATAGAACTTTATAGTATCTTTAAAGTATATTTTGTGTATATTAAATTCATAATAGCTTGTAGATTTTCATCCTCAATTGATTATACCCATCAAACTGAAGGGAGGTTCAGCGCATGAATATACAAGTTGCCTGCTTTGTGTTCTCATCAATGCAATTTTGATTAACCCCTTAAAAAAAAAATTGAGAGGGATTACTATGGAACATGTTAGAATATGTTATATGGAAGAAACAATGTCATTAATAGCTGGTTGCAATGACACCGGAGCAAATCCTGTTGATTCTAACTTATCAAGGTTTAAAAACCCAAAAATTGGGACCAGGTTCAGATCCTGTTGATTCTGATCTAATTCCTATTTTAATCTGTTGGAATCGGCTGATTCTATTAAATGATCCACAAAACGAAGTGTCATGTAAATCGGTCAAAAAGACAGAAACCAACTCCATCTTATTCTCTAAAGGATTGCAATTTACACCGAATCTTCTGAAGGTGATCTGATCCGATCTATGGCTGTATTTTTCATTCAGTTCGATTGATCTGAGATAGTCGAAAGGAAGGGCACTTGGAGTACAGTAGGCCTGCATTATCATCTTCATCTGCTGCATTGGCAGAGAAGCAAAGGAGAAAGCTTGGGTGGGCAGAATGTCTCTGATCC
>NC_056558.1:7474261-7496880 GCF_013358625.1 Macadamia integrifolia | reverse complement strand
ACAGGAATCCTCAGCTGTGGAAAGGAGAAAGAGGAGAGATAGGTACCAAATAATTAGAGCTAGATACCCAAGAAACCTAACCCCATCCAAGATAACAATAACTAACACACACGATAGGTACCTACTTTTCCAAATAATGTAGAGCTAGGTGCTTAAGGAACCTAGCCCCAGTTAGGATCATAGTAACTAACACCCACGGTAGGTACTGACATCAGTGTTACTAACACCCATGATAGGTACTGACTTCGGACGTGACAGCAAACGTACTTGTAATAACCAGCACATAAAAAAAATAAAAAAAAAGATCAACCCAATGCACAAGGCTCCCGCTACTGCAGGGTCTGGGAGGGGCAAGTGTGCGCAGCCTTACCCCCTGCTTCACAGAAGAGGTTGTTTCTAGTAGATAACAATGGATTAAATCACCTTTATAAACCCCTCACAATACCTAACAAAAGTAGAAAATAAATCCAACTGGAGAAATAATAAACAGCCACAACATAACCCTATTGCAAGCAATATTAGGGTTCAAGAAACCCATATCTCCATCAAGTGGAGGTCTTGGCATGGTGGTTTGACCCTCCAAATGTCAACAACAATGACCCACTGGTTAGGGATATCGACCAGCAGTAGGGTTTTGGAGAAAACCCCCCAAACTCTAAACCTCAGATGATGAAATAGCTCCTCGGATCAGCAACCAATAGTAGCAGCAGCTAGAGAACTTGAATGGATTTTTAGAGACTAAAACAACAACTTCAATAGTGGATCGAATTAGTCTCACACAACCAGAAAATAAAATCTCAGAACAGGGATCAATAAAAGGGAATATGGGGAAGAATAAGATAGATGGGTTGGTAGCCTTCGGTTGGAATTTAGATGGCAATAACTCACTGATGTGGCAGCAAGCATAGAATATCGATTGGAAAGAGAACAGGGAGGAAGATAGGGGAAGGCTATCTCAGCCAAGGGCATCTCATCCACAAGGTCTCTCACCTCACTGTCGCACAGCTTGTCATTGCACAAAGCAAATCTTTTTTTTCATTCATTAATTCATTGGGGACTCCTAATAGTTGATTACATTAGATAGGGTAGTGATGCGGATCCGGGAAAATCGGATCGCTTATGGGCCCACAAAGGAGCGATTAAATCAATCTTAAACAAAAGCAGTGGCAATCTGGTAATTTCTATAAGAAATTTAGGACTTCTTTAGAGGGAATAAGTGAATAGGGATGAAACAGGGATTAAAATTAGGATAAAGGTGTGGTTCTGAAATTAAAATTCAGACTAGAGATAATTAGAAACATAACTTCAGAAAGAAGGGGGCTTTGTGAAAAGAATAAAAGATCTGACCTCATGTGAAATTTCAGCAAGTGGGTTGTTTTGCGAATAAAAGGTTGTTCATCTTCAACCTTAGGTCACGACAGGGAGCAAAACCAGCGGTAACCCAAAACCTGTTGGGTATCGATTCTTAGCCCAAAACTGTACAACTCAAGCTAAAGCTTCACAAGAAGTTGCAATAGTAAGTCTGCTATTCTACCAGCACCAGCAAACCTCGACAAACAAAGATCAAGGGTGCTTCAAAACCTACAACTGGGCTTGCAATGGAAAAACTCAAGTCCAGGTCTGGTTTGGATTTCTTGACAACAAAACCAAGCTTTGAAGGAGATGCTCTTAGGATTGTGTCGCCTATTGATAGGGAACTCTCTACCAAAATTTCAGTCCAAATAGCTTAAAGGAAAAGGAGATCGATCCTCTAAACTAGGGCTATGTAACTTATCACCAGAAACAGGGCAAAGGAAAAGTAGAAAAAAATAACAGAGAGGAAGAAAAGAAGAAATAAAGAAGTAGAAGAATGGTAGGGAAGGAAGGAGAGAACTTCAGAGAGGGGGAAGGTAAATCGATAGCCATGGGTTACACCCAAAACAAAAATCTTCAAAACTTCAAATCTGTCTTCACTAGCATAGTTGTCACGGCATCAAATCGATCCAAGATGGTAGAGGGGTGGCTAATCGATTTGGCGATGAATCACCCGTTATTACATTGAATCGCCCGTTATGGCATTGCCATAGCGGTCAAATCGCCCATGTGTCATTTTTTTTATTTTGCGTATTTTCTAAACTTATTTAGCATACTACAAGCCTACAATATATAACCTATAACATATAAAACCAACATTAAGCAACATCAAATCGTCAAAAAATCAACATAGCCAACAAGACATTATCATAAATTTGTAAAAAAAATTATATGAAACAACATATATGATATATATCATAGTAAACATTGTTAAAATATGTTGCAACTAAAGAGAACTAGAAAATATCCATCGAATTAACAATTTAACACAAGTATATTGGGAACCAGTAGCACATAGACTTACCTTGCTTAATATTAATACAATCCACAATACAGAACATGGTTCTTATTCATGGAAAATCTGGTAATTGAAGACCACAGTCATGACTGCTAGAAAATTTGCATCAATAAAAAAGGCAATACAACATTATAAAAAAAAAAAAAAAATCTAAAGACAGCAGCTACTCGCAGCCATAGGGCAGGAGCAACCATGAAAAGGAAGAAGAGAAGAAGAGAAGAATAGAAGAACAGAGGCAATAAACTAGAAAAAAAAAAGAAGATAGGCGATAAACCAGAGGGCACTCCGGTAGGGATGAAAAACCAGAAAACAGAAGAAGAGAAAGAGGCGATAAAGTATAAACCAGAAAAAAAAAGAAAAGAAGAGGCGATAAACCAGGGAAGAAGAGAAGAAGAGAAGAACATACCTAGCGATGCCAGAGTAGATGAGCAGCGACGCCGGAGCAAGGGAAGTAAGGAACACTGGAACAGCACGCCGGAGCAAGGGAACAACACACCGGAGCAGATGAGGTCCTGAGGAGAGTCCCTTCCATCTTCACTTAGTTCACTTGGGGTTCGAAGTTCGAACTAGGTTGAAGAAGGGTTGAAAGACTGAAGTGTCAACTGTCGCGACCTTTGATCTTTAAGTGAAATATTTTTTTTTCCTTGGTACAGGTTAGTGACAATTTTATCCCTGCCAATTGCCAATAGAACTAGTAGAAAAAGAATCAATATACACCTGCCAATAACATTATTATAAATAGAATCAATTTATTAATTAAAAATTAAAACTTAAAAAAAAAACAAAATGGCGATCGATTTTTCAGTTCAACCACATTAATCGTCGCCAGGGACGATTTGGCGATGCCAACCGACCCTTGGTGGTCGATTAATGTGTGTGAACCCAATTGGTCAATCGATTTGGTCACCTTAAACCGTCGGGAAGTCTAATCGGCGCCTTGGCGATGTCTTGGTGATGTCGTGATAACTATGTTCACTAGTGTAATACATGGTTTATAAAGAAAATTCAAAGCATCACATTGGTAATTGGTAACTAATTAAAAATGGAAACTAATCTCTACAAAAACTGAAATAAAAATCCAAGCTAACTAAAATACCACAAACTAAATTCTAAGTCTAAAAAGGAAAGGAACCAAATAAAAAATATTGTTTCTAAACCCATTACCCAACTGCATCAACTCTCTCGGTCTTAAAAGAACTCGACTTCGTTGAGTTAGGTCGTGCTCCTAAGATACCCTTGTAAATCGCTTGTTAATCAAGTGGCATGTATCTCGAAGCAGATGACGGAAACATAACTCCACGAGGAGGGAGGGTAGGCTGACGTGTCACTGCAGCAGTAGTCAGATGATGATGTGGCATGTCTGATAATGCGTGTGGCATAATTAAATACATACAACCTCCTTGCTTCACCTTGATGGTGTTCCGTGCATCATCATAGAGAATGCCTACATGTCGTTGCGAAAGTCTCCCTAGAAGAATGTCACAGTGTGCTAATGGGTGGCCAAGCAATTTACATGGCACTGTAATGACCCAAACTGTAGATGTACTCGAACAACTACAGTGGCCTCTTCTCGAGTTGTATGTCCAAAACCTTGCACGTGAATCTTCTTGAAAAGTTTCTTCTATGGAAGGTTGTGTGCTCAAACAAATTCAGCAGAGGTGAATTTTGCTTCCGCCTTGATATCAACAACTATGTGAACATCAGTAGGATCGGAACCATGCAGGAGAGTACCTTTCTTTCTGAAGAGAGGAGCTTTGTCAACCAGTCTATTTGAAAAGGATGAAAGACTAGCGGAATGAGCTTCTACCTCATCATCATCATCATCATCATCATCATCATCATCAATAGCATCTTCATCGAGGGGATAAGGATATAAAGCAGAAACATCGTCATTTTTCTCTGTCGGTTGCTTCTCTGTTGCATTCATAAAGGAGTCTTGTTGGGATACTTGTTGGAGTAGTGACTCCTCTCGCTACAACTATAGCATCTGATGTGAGACATTGGACAACAGTAACAATCATTCATTGAAACAGTGTATTGATGCAGAAATCAAAGGAAAAATAGAAAGAAGAATGAAGACAGAAAAGGGGATATGACCGCAAGCTCTCACTAATGGCCTGGGTTACTCTCTTACTAACCCTAATGGCATCACACCACTATTGCAAGGAATCTCACCATCCATACCATCTTTCCCAGAAAGACTAACAACTGTCATACTTTTCTTAACTTCATAAAACATAGGGTTGGGTTCTAAGGCCCTTAAATTATATAGAGGGTTTACTCCCTCCAAAAGGAAAGTAATAAAATAGAAACTTCCAAAGAATAGGCCCACGCATGTACTGGTGGCATTGTGCATCAATATAATTAGAAGCTACTTAAATAAAAACTAGCCTAAGAAAAGAGCAATCCAATGCATGAGGCTCCCTCTACTTATATAGAAACTAGCCTATTGTTAGCGAATTAATAAAATAAAAACTAACTACTTGTAGTAGCTACTAACAAGCAAAACAGAAACTAAAATAGAAACTAACTACTTGTAGTAGCTATTAACAAGCAAAACATAAACTATCAAATAGGCTCCCACACATGGACAACTTTAAGGGACTAATTGATGGCTTTTTTTTTGGGTGAATAATTATATTCAATTATCAGGAAGAAGAAAGAAGAATATACAGGAGCCACAAGGCAAAACGGCAACAAAACCAAAAGCACAACCAGCCTGGCGCTCAAGGAGGGTGCTGAAGAAGGGACTTGGGCAAACCCATAGTTCAAGATCTCGGCAAGATCTTGCCATTTTAATTTAGTGAGACGAGATCACAGGCGAGGTGCAAAAATGACAAGATCTTGGCCAGATCTCGCTAAATCTCATTGAGATCTCTCCAAGATCTTGCCCCTCTACTTTTTTGAAGAAAAAACACTGAGGAGCAAGAATTTTGGTGCTTTTGCTTGAGGATCTCCATTCTTACACTCATTAAAGCTTAAAGAGTAGAGAATATTACCTCCTCACCCACATTTGGAGTTACTTTTCTTCTCAAAAACCATTTTAGATAAAAAAAAAAAAAAAAAATCTTTTCAAACCCATTTTTTCATGGAAACATCATCAATACTTGTTGGTTTATTTATTTATTTATTTTTTATGTGATGCATATCATTGATCTATGGATTCATGGATGAAATAATTTTATTTTTTGTTTTTAAGTTTTTAAGTTTTTTTGTTTTTATATTTTTATTTTTTATGTTTTAAATAAATGATACATATTGACCTTATGTTATATAGCTTATCTTATGTCATTTTAAATTTCAATATATGTTAATGTGACTCATCAGTCTTCAATGTTAATAATTAATCAATTAAGTAATTATCTATGATGTCTCTTAAATTGTTATGATTATGGTGAGCCATTTGTTGATTGTAGAATGTGGAATGTGGAACAAGCATACTAGCCTAAGGTCCGAAGAGTCGAGGACAACTAACAGAGGGTTTGAAGTCAAAGTACCATTTTAAGTTTGATTTTTAAATAACTGATGTTTCCATTGTATTTAGAAGTCCTAAAATAGGGTAAACACCTAGTTTCAAGGAATACAAAGACCATATGGCCACCGAGACCAACCATCGAGTCGACCGTGAAAAAATACATGATCTTGGTAAGATCTCGCCATATCTCTCTTTTTTGGATTAGCGAGATGGGGGGCGAGAGAGAGATCTTAAATCTTGGGTAGACCCCTGGTTACAACAATGAGCATTTTCCTTGGGGAATCCCTTACATGGGAGTGGGGGAGCATATTTAGTTTGGAATTGATGTAAAAAAAGATGGCCTTTCAAATCTTATCAAAAGATTAGGAGTTGGGTGTCCATTTTTGACGATTACGCTTCATCCATATATGGTTGATGGGGGGTGCAAAAGGCAAACTTTTCAGCAACATCACAAATAGAGTTTCCCCCTAAAATCATATCGAGGAAAACCCATTCTCTACTATGGAGGGGAAGGATCCTTTTTATTGTCGGGTCAGCAAGATTCAAGGACTCTCTCGCAGACCGTGGAAGAGAAGGCGTAGGAGAAGAAGAGGTAGTTAGCGTCTTCAAGGCCATACCAATAGAGGCAGCAAGAGGGGGTTACTAGGGTTTGCCTATAGATGAGGAAAGCCTGACTGAGGAGGCAGTTTTTGAGGGATCTCCAAACTGTGTACTGTGCCGAGAGATGTGCCCTTTGAACCAGACAATCTTACACCAAGGGGGAGGGGCCCATGCAGTCTAACCAAATCCCAAGCAGAAGCTGAACTGAAGAGTCCGCTAGGAGAGGGAATCCAAGAAATGGTTAAGTCTGGCACATTAAGTGAACCAAGCTCAACCATCAAGTTAGGCTTGCTGGCCCCTCTTCTCTTCTTCCTTCTTCGATCTACATTAGAGATGGTTTGATCATGTGCAGAAAAGACAAATGCATTGAGGAGTGATGCAGTGCAATTCAAAGACTCTATAAGTGCCAATGTAGTGTGTAAGAGGTGATTCAAGGTGATCCAAAAACCTTTGATGACTTCTAACAATAAGATTTTTGTTGTTGTTCTGATAAAGCTTTGTTTTAGTTTTAGACAACTTTTCAGGGAGTGCTAGTCTTAAGCATACAGATTATAGACTGTAAGGCAGTGTATGATAGGACCAGTAGGAAGGCTTCCTGACATAAATCTTGATATTATCAGATTAATGCTGGTTTCCTTTCTCTTTTTTTTTTTTCTGCGTTGAACCTTGTAACTTTAGTGACCAACTTTGCCAATTTCCACTGTTAGTCACTGCTTTGTGTAGTAGTGTTGGTTCTGCGGTCTTTTGGAAGAAGCTTTGTATTCAAGGCGCCTCCCCCTCCCCCCCCTTCCCTTTTTTTTGAAGTGGGGAGAGGAGGGTTAGGTGGATATTGCTTTGTGGTTATGGTAGGCACATATCCTATCATGGCATTGCCCTTTGGTTTGTTTTTTTATGAAGCCCTATTGGGGTCTACTGAAAAAACTCTGATTCAAGTCAAATTCCAAATTGTTGTTTTATATACTGGTTAACGACCCTTTTTAAACTCTCATTTTTAGTAATTGGCTGGGTCGCTTCTTTTGGTCGTTCTTTTATTGCGCCATTTTTTTTGTTTGTTTGTTTGTTTCGTTTTGTGTTGTTTTGTTTTGTTTTGTTTTTTGTTTTTTTCTTTTTTCTTTTGCACTATTAGTAGAATTTATTTATTTATTTTTTCACAATTAAAAAAGAAACTGAAAATTTCTTGGGCCGGGAGAATAATTTCACCCCCAATACTTATTTGATAATCATTCTCCTCTGTAATTGGTTTAATTTCTTGGCTTTCATTGTTGTAGAGAAAGGGCCGTTTTGAGTATCCTTTGATATTGGACCTTGATTGAGATAATGGAAAGTATTTAACACCTGAAGCAGATCAAACAGTACGCAACCTTTATACACTTCACAGGTATCAGTTATTTCAGGATTTACATTGTCTGGATTCGGTCATTAAATATTGGTCATTTCTTGAGTGATGTACAATTATGTATCCTTTTTTTTTTGGGGTGGGGGGGGGGGGGTAAATTGGAAGAATGCATTCAACAAAGCTCAAGGGTTACACCGAACACCAAGGCAGGGATGAAGAAAATGGACAAAAGAAAGAGGAGAAAAAGTGAGAAATTACCCCAACCACGGCCCTAACTTAAGGGGCAACCCTTACATCTGAGATTAGCTGTATTGGAAGATTCCATGAGGGCACAATATCTCTATTATGGGGAGAGTCCTGACCACAGTATGTTTGGGTATGGCAAAAAAAAAAAAAAAAAAATGGGAATGGACACATATGGATATTGAACAGACTAGACATCGATTATACTTTTAAAAAAATCTGGTGCAAAAAGCGTGCATGGCAGTAGTGTGGTACATCTTCAATGTGTGTGATACGGTTCATACGGAAACAAAAATACAGACATATGTTTACTATGCAACAGGTATGTGCATCACATGATAGAAATTTTTTTCCCAATGCCCTAAAACAAGAACAAAAGCCTGAAGATAGAAGGATCAGCTAAAGTAACGAACATAGGGATGTATTAAATTGCCAATATATAAAAAACAAAAAATCACAAAAAAGACACTCTGCAGATAATACACACCTCAGATGCCTTTAAAACAAGAACAAAAATTGAAGGTATAAGGATCAACGGAAGAACAAAAAGTTGTATTATATTTTTAATATATAAGAGACAAAACCACAAAAATAAATTGTTCAAATAATACACACATCAAATGCCTAAGGAGAAATTTTCTGTTATTGTCCGTTTAAAATAAGCTAGTGTGGGTAAACATTCCATGGTAAAAGAGGAAGAGAAAGAAATTGTCTTCCAACTCCGGAGATATGTGGATCAACGGAAGGAACTAGGAGAAGCACACGCTGATTCATAACAAACATCCAAAAACTGAACCCGTTTACACACTGGAGCAAATCATCTCCTATGGTCAATATAGGATTGTGAAGGCAGTGATTGTTGAACTAGCAACTAAAGTGAAAATATGTGATACCATGTTAAAGAAAAGCCATGGTGCACATATGATACATAAAACTAGGATCCTCATCTGTTAGCACCATTTCTCATGCTTTACACGTCTTATCTCCAAACCATCTACAAAGTAAGGGTGTCAATTCGGTCAATCAGGTCGGGTTGTCCTTGGCCCTTAACCTATCTAGGTCAAAACCTTTGACAAGCTCCGAATATAGAAGGATGTTGTTAGCAATATTTAGCCGGCAGAAAGAATGCTACTTCCTTGCGTGTACATGCGCCAAGACACAAACCACACTGCCCCGCGCTAATGATGCCTATGTGTGTCCTTCCATTGGCCGCTCCCACTGTTGCATACCTACCCTAGGAGGTAGTGTTCTCTTACCCTATTTAGCAATATTTTTCCCCTAATAAAAGCAATTTGATTGTTACTCACTAAAGAACCAACCACCTATTGAGTCTATTGGCTAGAACCTTAGCAGTGAACTCGTATAGAAGGTTACAAAGAGCAATAGGCCTAAACTGGGTGATTTGGCTCACCGCTTCGACTTTAGGAATAAGGCATAGGAATGCCTGGTTGACCTCCTTGATCTGGGAAGGATTGGTGGGGAAGCTTCTGATGGCATTAACTAGTTTTGATTCACAATGTCCCAAGCTGAGGTAAAGAACTCTGAACTGAATCTGTCTTGGGGGTTGGGGTGAGTTGTTTGGTTTGGAGATTTGATTGGCTAAAAAATATCCTCTACATTTCAGATTTCCCCAAGGAGGGACAGCTGGTCATTAAGCAGAAGTTTATTGAGCAGAGCATTAGGCAACCATTCTCTGATAGGGAGGTGGAACGGCCTTAATCAACCTTGGAATTATAATCTACTTCAGTTTTAATATCTTCAGCAGAATTCAACTTACATCCATTTCTTGCCACCAATGTACTGGCCCGAGCCTAGCATACATGGATTTATGGGTGTTGGAATCGCCCAACTGAAGGCATGTTATTCTGTATTATTCTCCGTGTTAGAATGGATGAGTGAGTGTGTTGGTTGGAGGGCTATGGGTGACATAGGCCTCCATACCGTGGGGTTATATTTGACATATCTTTGGGTTTTCCTATTCCTATTAGGACTGTCCTAGTCCATTTGGACTGAATACAATCAGAGGTTAGCAATTAGAATTAGTTTCCTATTCCTAGTAGGACTTGTAATAGCTATATTTTGTATTACTAGTAGGACTTGTAACAGCTATTTTATATAATGAATGAAGGAGGGCAGCCACAATATAATTGATTGGGACTCCCTTGCTCAAATCGCAGAACTCTGTCTCTTTCTCTCTCTTTTTCTCTCTTCTCCTTACAATCCGAGAAAATTCTCTTGTTGATTCAGTGGTTACTATACTGATTGGAGAGGGCCTCTCTGTGATAGTTAGGGAGGAATTAGTACAATCTGCAAGGAGTTGGTGCTCGACTGCTACTAGGGAGGGTTTGCAGTTTTTGATTCTGGAATCAATGTTACAAATGAGTTCGCATTCTAGGTTTCAAAGGCTTGTTTGACATGTCTTAGTTTATGAGAAAAGGCATTTGCCTCCTTCACCCAAGTCCCGATAGGGATTACAACTGCTACGTGACAATCCTTCGTATGGTCTCTCACAACTTTGTGCTTGAGGGAGGAGTTGATCCCTCTGATGTTCCAATAATGAAGCTTAATTATAATGAAAGAAGGGAAGGAGATTAATATGCCATTGTGTTGCTGCCGAAAATCTGTATGAGCCGATCCTGCACAAGCACAGAAGACAGAGGCCCGAAGCTTTGTCCGGGGTTAGTCCTCCGACACTTAAGTTAGAGATCGGCCGCATAGTTTTTTTTACAGGAGTAATGGTGTGGGTTTTGATGCTTACCTTTTTCCTCCTCTCCGGCCCTCTCTTATAGCCCTTAGGGTTTAGGGTTTCTCTTTTCCTTGGAGGAGTCCTCGGGTCCGCCTCCTTTCTTTTTCGAGTCCTACTCGGATACGTCCTATCCCCTTCATGGGGAATATTCTCTTTACGCGGTTGACGGAGTCGGAGTCCTTGCAGTCTCTAGCAGGTGGGCGACACGTGCCCTTGCCCTATGGGTCAATCAATTTGGCCGTATTAGGAGCCCCCTTACACTCACCAGGACGCTTTTCCTATGGGAGTAACCAAGTTTTTCATCATCATTTTTTTTTTCGTTCATGCATCCCTTCGGCCTTATTCCTTCGGCTTTGACCTTAGTCTTGCTTGAGATCGAAACCTTCGATCAGGTCAGCTCGGCCTGAGCTCCCAACCGAGGTATGGACCTTCGGTCAGGTCCGCTCGGCCCTAGCCTGAGCTCCCAATCGAGGTTGTGACCTTCGGTCAAGTCCGCTCGGCCTTGGCCAGAGCTCCCAATCGAGGTTAAGACCTTCGGTCAGATCAGCTCGACCTCGGCCTGAGCTCCAAACCGAGGTATGGACCTTTGATCAGGTCCGCTTGGCCTTGGCCTGAGCTCCCAACCGAGGTTGTGACCTTCGATTAGGTCCGCTCGGCTTTGGCCTGGGCTCCCAACCGAGGTTAAGACCTTTGATCAGGTTAACTCGACCTTGGCCTGAGCTCCCAACCGAGGTAAGGACCTTCGGTCAAGTCCGCTTGGCCTTAACCTGAGCTCCCAACCGAGTTTGTGACCTTCGGTCAGGTCCGCTCGGCTTTGGCCTGAGCTCCCAACCGAGGTGAGGACCTTCGGTCAGGTTTGCTCAGCCTTGGCCTAAGCTCCCAACCAAGGTATGGACCTTCGGTCAGGTCCGCTCTGCCTTGGCCTGAGCTCCTAACCGAGGCTGTGACCTTCGATCAAGTCCGCTAGGCCTTGGCCTGAGCTCCCAACCGAGGTTGTGACCTTTGGTCTGGTCCACTCAGCTTTGGCCTGAGCTCCCAACCGAGGTTAAGACCTTCGGTCAAGTCAGCTCTGCCTAAGCTCCCAACCGAGGTAGGGACCTTCAGTCAGGTCCGCTCAGCCTTAGCCTGAGCTCTCAATCGAGGTTGTGACCTTCGGTCAGATCCGCTCGGCCTTGGCCAGAGCTTCCAACCGAGGTTGTGACTTTGGTCAGGTTCGCTTGGCTTTTGCCTGAGCCCCCAACCGAGGTGAGGACCTTCGGTCAGGTCAGCTAGACCTTGGCCTGAGCTCCCAACCGAGGTATAGACTTCGGTCTGGTCCACTCGGCTTTGGCCTGAGCTCCCAACCGAGGTTAAGACCTTCGATTAGGTCAGCTCGGCCTCTGCCTGAGCTCTTAACCGAGGTAGAGACCTTCGGTCAGGTCTCTCGGCCTTCGCCTGAGCTCCCAACTGAGGTATGAACCTTCGATTAGGTCCACTCGGCCTTGACCTGAGCTCCCAACCAAGGTGAGGACCTTCGGTTAGGTCCGCTTTGGCACAAATCTCGAGGGGTGGTAATTAGTGACGTGACGGCGCCATTAATGCTCGAGCAGTCATACCATTTTTCTTCTATTTATAAAGTGTGGGGGTCCATTTGTGGGCCACTTTCATTTTTCCCTCGGAGAGCCTTCCTTCGGTCTAGGTGTCCCTTTTCCTTTAGTGTTTCATCTTCACCAAAAGTAAGTACCATGTCTTCTTCATCCGGGTACAGTCTCTCGTCCTCCGAGAGGACAAAGTCTCACCGTAGGTATCAGAGTCCAGGGGGTCCGAGGGATGTCCTCAGACTCTTCCCCTGATTCGCCCTCTTCTCGTGACTCATCGTCCGTGGCCTCACCGTCTGGGTTCGAAGGTGGCTCAAACGCTGAGGGATTCAGGGAGAGGGTGCTTGAATCCTGAGCCCAGACCCAGGACCCCCTCGAGGTGGAGGCCTTGCACATCGTCTCCACCATGGATGAGCTGGAGCTGGGGGAGCTAAGGGCCTCCTTCAGTATCTCTGATGCTTTCGAGCTCTGGCTACCGAAACCGATCGACCGAGCCAGCTATCGAAACTCCGAAGAGCTGTGCCTATATAAGGAGGCGTTTAAGGCCGGCCTTCAGTTTCCCTTCCATCCTTTCTTCTCCTGGGTGTTTCGGCACTATAGGATTTATCTGACCCAGCTGACGCCGAACGGATGGCGGCAGATGTTTAGCTTCGTCGTCCTTTTCTCTAGGCGCCAGAGGCCTCTCTCCCTCCCTCTCTTCGTCAATTGCTTCCTTCTTCAGGCCTGTAAGGGGCTTTCAGGCTGGTACTACTTCAGCCCTCATAAAGACCTTCTGCTGCTGAACGGTTACCCAACGTTGATCCAAGGGTGGAAGGAGAAATTCTTCTTCGTGAGGTCGTCCAAGGGGGTGCCCTTCGGCACTGTCTGGGATATCCCCGATCTGAGGACGGTGAACTCCGCTCCTACCCTTCTTGGGACAGACGCAGAGTCGATGGTGACGGCAAAGCGTCAAGACATCTGCCCTCCAATTGAGTCCGACAGCCTTAAGTCTGACGCCATTTTGTTCAGATTCGGGCTTAGCCTGGGTGAGTCTTAGGCCAGCCCAAGTTTATTTGCCTCGGGTACTTGCGTTTCATACTAACTCCCTTCGTCTTCATGCAGTGCAAATCTCCAGGGCCGAGGCTAGGGCTGCAGCTGCGGAGAGGTGAGTCCAAATAAGGGAGGCCAGGGTGCAGGATGCGCAGCAGCAGCAGGGGCTGAAGAGGAAAGGGAAGAAGAAGGGTCCTCCCTCCTCCAAAGCTCCCCCACCGAAGAAAAGGTCCAGGGCCGAAGGACCTAGTACCGAAGTGATCCAGGCCCTCGCCACCCCGGGCCATAGCTTGTCTGCCCAAGACTCCTCCCCCTTAGCAGACTTCAAAAGCCCGAGGGCTGGGAATGTTAGGGCCGAGGTTGGCTTCATCCCTCGGTGGTCGGTTAAAGAAGACGACACCTTGTCCGTTGGCGTGTCGCTCGTGAGCTGGTACTAAAGGGTAGCCTCCCATGAGATGCCGTCGGAGCACAACGACAAGGAACGGCGGCCATGATAACTAGCGCCTGCATCTTCATGCCAGGGGTAAGCTTCGGTCTTCCAAACCTTGATTTATAATCATTGCAACGTACTGACCATCGGTATCTTATGCAGGCCCAAAACCAAGTGGGTCAGCTGGCGATCCAGGCCGAAGCCATGGCCCGAGACCTCGAGGCTTCCGAACACGAAAAGTCAGCCCTGGAGAATGAGTGTTTGGTTCTCCTCGAGAAGGTGGAGCATCTGGAAGCGGACCTTCTTCGTACTCACCAGGAATGCGATCAGAAACTTATGGAGCTGAAGGCGCAGATAACGGTAAGGGTTCAGGAGGCCGAGACCCGAGGAGCCGAGATGTATAGGGCCTCTGAGGGCTTTCGGGAGGAGGTCAAACGTGCCATTGCCCCTGGGTTCACAATGGGTGCTATTGAGGTCCGAGACTGGGCCCTCGAGCACTACTCAGAGGTCTCTTTCGAGGACAGCAGGCTCATCTTCGAAGAAGAGTGTGTTGAGGCAGCCCCAACAGCCACCGAGGTTGCCGAAGTCGACGGTGAAGGCTGTAGCGAGGAAGGTGAGGTTCAGCTGCAACGTGAAGTGCCTCTGACTCTTGGTCACGATGGCTCCGATGGGGAGATCCTCCACTATGCCAACGATGAGGCCGTGAATCCGACAGACGCCCCCTGAAGCCACCTTGCACCCTACCTCAGCCTTCGGGCTTTCTTTTTTAGTTATGTGAGCCTTCGGGCTATCCTCTCTTTTTTCTTTTTGTGATGTGAGCCTTCGGGCCTTTTCGTGTAATCTTGGCCTTCGGGCCTTTTTTTAATGAATGAATATTTCCCTTTCTTCGGATACCTTTGCCTTTTACTTTTTTACATTTTCTCTGATAAAGGATATTTAGCCCGTAGGTAGGTGCAAGAAGGCCGAACCCTTCGGCGGCCCTAGGATTAATAGGCCTCTACTCTAGTACGAGACTTGGTTCTGCTCCATCGGCTTATCCAAGAGGTTTTCCACGTCCGAGGCCCGTGGACTTGAGGGATCGCGAACAAGTAGGATTCGATCGGTGCCCCCGATCGAGGTAAGGACCCTCGGTCAGGTCTGCTTGGCCTTGGCCGGAGCTCCCAACCGAGGCCGTGACCTTCAATTAGGTTAGCTCGGCCTTAGCCAGAGCCCCCAATCGAGGTCGTGACCTTCAGTTAGGTCATCTCGGCCTTAGCTAGAGCCCCCAACCGAGGTAAGGACCTATGGTTAGGTCTGCTCTTTCTTAGCCTGAGCTCCCAACCGAGGTGGTGGCCTTCGATCAGGTTTGCTCGGCCTTCGCCCGAGCTCCCGACAGAGGTTATGGTTTTCGATCAGGTCTGCTCGGCCTTAGCTTGAGCTCCCAACCGAGGTAGTGGTCGTGACCTTCGATCAGGTCAGCTCGAACTTAGCTAGAGCCCCCAACCAAGGTCGTGACCTTCGATCAGGTCAGCTCGGCCTTAGCCAGAGCCCCCAATCGAGGCTGTGACCTTTGATTAGGTCGGCTTGGCCTTCGCCTAAGCTCCCAATCGAGGTGTGGCCGTGACCCTCGGTCAGTTCAGCTTGACCTTAGCCTGAGCTCCCAACTGAGGTTGTGACCTTCAGTCAGGTCCGCTCGGCCTTGACCAGAGCTTCCAACCGAGGTTAAGACCTTTGGTCAAGTCAGCTCAGCCTCGGCCTGAGCTCCCAACCGAGGTAGGGACCTTCGGCAGTATCCCTTCGTCAAGCTCCCTTTACCTCTGCCTTGATCAACAACCGTGGTGATGACCAAGGTAAGGACCTTCGGCAAAGCTAAAGCCATTAAACAGGAGTTCCTAGCAATTGTCGTAAACCAGCTTACATATTTTTCATAAGTAAAATCATCCGAAGAGCTTAGGATGAGGAGTTACAACTAGAAAATGCTTAGGAGCAAAAAATTACAAAATGTGATTGCTCGCTACTTCACTACTGGTAGAATTTTCTCAAGTTCTTCGAGTTCCAATATCGGGGTACCTTCTCTCCCCCCATAGTCTCTAGGTGATAGGAACCCGATCTTATTACCCTTGAGACTCTATAAGGACCTTTCCAATTCAGAGCTAGCTTTCCTTAATGCCTCGGGTCTGATATTTCTACCCTTCTGAGGATGAGGTCACCCATTCTGTACTCGTTCTTTTGGACTTTGGAGTTATAGTGCCTCGCAACCCTCTGCTGGTAGGCGGCGATCCTTTCTTGTGAGGTGTCCCTGACTTCGCTCAAGAGGTCTAAATTCACCCGAAGTCCTTTATCGTTTTCTTCTTATTGTAGTACTGAATTCGATGGGTTACGACCCTTGCCTCCACCGGAAGTATAGCTTCGGTGCCGTAAGTTAAAATGAAGGGTGTTTCTCCGGTGGCCGATCTCTCAGTTGTGCGGTAAGCCCAGAGGATATTGTATAACTCATCTGCCTATAACCCTTTGGCATCATCCAGTCTCTTCTTTATTCCTTGGAGTAGGGTATGGTTGGTTACCTCTGTCAGCCCGTTGGTCGGTCGATACCTGATAGATGTTTTCCTATGGTCAATGCCGAGGGCATCACAAAACGAGCTGAAAGTCGAGTTGGCAAACTGAGTTCCATTGTCCGTTACAGCTACCCGAGGGATTCCAAATCGATAGACTACCGCTCTCTGGAAGAAGTTCCTTACATTCTTTTCGGAGATCGTTGCCATCACTTCGGCCTCTGCCCATTTCGTGAAGTAGTCTACCGCCACCACTACAAACTTCCTTTGTCTCGTGGCCAGGGGAAATGGGCCCAGGATGTCCATTCCCCACATGGCCAATGGTATCGGGCTTGATAGGGACAAGAGCTCGGTAGAGTGTTGCCTAAGGATGGAGGCAAACATCTGGCACTTGATGCACTTCCTGACTAACGATTCTGCGTCCTTCCTCATTGTCGGCCAGAATAGGCCCTGCCTCAGCACTTTATGTGCCAAGGCCTAGGCTCCCATGTGTTGGCCGCATATCCCTTTATGCACTTCTCTGAGTGCATATTCGCCATCGGCGGGGTTCAGGCACTTGAGGTACGGCACGGTGAACCCTATTTTGTACAGCGTCTCGTCCTTCAGAAGGAAGCATGCTGACCTCATCCGTACTTTCCTTGCCTCATCCCTATTCTCTGGGAGCTTTCCTTCCTTGAGGTATTCAGCTATGGCATCCATCTAGCTATGGCCGTGTTCGCCTACAGGTAATACCTCTTGGGGTCTTTTGGTACTCGACTGTGGTAGCACTTCAAAATACACTGATCGTCCAAGGTCTGCGAAGTCAGAGGTGGCCAACTGCGATAATGCGTTTGCACTAGCATTCTCTTCTCGTGGCACCTGCCTTACCTCGGATTCCTTGAAGGATGTTATTCTTTCTCGCACTGTCTTCAAGTACCTAGCCATCCTTTGTTCTTTGGCTTAGTAGTCTCCATTCACCTGTCATACCACGAGCTGTGAATCATTATACACCACCAGCTCCAGTACCATCAAAGCCCGTGCCAAATTAATTCCTGCTATTAATGCTTCGTACTCTGCTTCATTGTTGGAGGCATCGAAGTCGAATTGTAGGGTGTACTCGATCTTGAAACCTTTGGGGCTAACCAATATGATCCCTGCGCCGCTTCCTGCGCTATTGGAAGCACCATCCACGTACAATGCCCAAGTCTTTTCTTCTCGGTCCTCGAAAGATTCCTGGGGATCGTCAGGGAGCGTCGTCTCGGCTATGAAGTCTATGAGGGCCTGTGCTTTTATTACAGTTCTCGATTTGTACTAGATGTCGAATTCTCCCAACTCTATGGCCCAGTTTACCAGGCGATCAGACATATCCGGCAGCTGCAGTATCTTTTTTAGGGGCTGGTCATTAGTGGGAAGAACTTTGATGCACAACTCATTAAATTCAATATGCAGAATTTTGATGTTATATTGGGAATGGATTGGTTGTCGGCTCATCGAGCTAATGTCATCTGTACGGAAAGGCTGATTAAGGTAACAGATGACGAAGGGAAAGAGTGGGTATACCGAGCAGATACAATGAAAAGAGTGAGGAAGGTCCTTGTCTCCGCTCTCCAAGCGGTAAAGTTGCTAGAAAGTGGATGTCAGGGTTTTATAGCCTCGGTACTCGATGTTGATGCAAGAGTTACACCTCTAGAAGAAGTAAAGGTGGTTAAAGAGTTTCCCGATGTTTTCCCAGATGATCTGATGCATTTACCACCTGATAGGGAGTTGGAGTTTGCCATAGACTTGACTCCTGGAGCAGCTCCAGTATCTAAGGCTCCATACAGGATGGCACCAGCTGAATTGAAGGAGTTGCAGATGCAATTGCAAGAACTATTGGAAAAGGAGTTTATTCGCCCAAGTGTTTCACCTTGGGGTGCCCCGGTGTTGTTTGTCAAGAAGAAGGATGGTAGTTTGCGTATGTGCATAGATTACCGGGAGTTGAATAAGCTAACTATTAAGAACCGGTATCCATTGCCATGCATTGATGATTTATTTGATCAGTTGCAAGGAGCCAGGGTATTTTCAAAGATAGACCTTCGGTCCGGCTATTATCAGCTCAAGATAAAGAGTAGTGATATACCCAAAACAGCATTTAGGACTCGATATGGTCATTATGAGTTTCTGGTGTTGTCCTTCGGGTTAACCAATGCACCGGCAACATTTATGGATCTAATGAATCGAGTATTTTAGGATGTGCTCAACAAATGGGTAATTGTTTTTATTGACGATATCTTGATCTACTCCAAGACCGAGGAGGAGCACACTCAACACTTGAGAATGGTGTTACAGAGTTTGAGAGATCAACAGTTGTTTGCCAAGTACAGCAAGTGTGAATTCTGGCTTGAACAAGTTGGATTCCTGGGGCACGTAGTGTCTAAAGCTGGAATCGAGGTAGATCCTACTAAAGTGAAAGCAGTAGTGGAATGGGAAAGCCCCAAGAATGTTACTGAAATTAGAAGCTTCTTGGGTTTGGCTGGATACTACCGGCGTTTCATCGAGAATTTTGCTCGGATCTCAGCACCAATGACCAAGTTGACTAAAAAGGGTGTGAAATTCGACTGGGCAGAGGAATGTGAGAAGAGCTTCCAAGAATTGAAAGAAAGGTTGGTGACCGCCCCTGTGCTGACTATTCCTGAGGGCACAGGTGGAATGACAGTCTATACCGATGCTTCCAAAGTTGGTTTGGGTTGTGTTCTCATGCAACGGGGGAAGGTAATAGCATATGCATCCCGACAACTAAAGGAATATGAGAAGAATTACCCCACTCATGACTTGGAACTAGCCGCAGTCATTTTTGCCCTTAAGATTTGGCGACATTATTTGTATGGGGAGAGGTGTGAGATATACAGTGATCACAAAAGCCTAAAATACTTCTTCACCCAGAAGGATCTGAACATGAGACAGAGAAGATGGCTTGAACTCATGAAGGATTATGACTGCGATATTCAGTATCATCCCGGCAAGGCTAATGTAGTGGCAGATGCATTGAGTCGGAAGACACAGACTGTGTCGCTCTCATACTTAGCAGTCAGCTCACCACTTGTGCAAGAAGCGATGCTAATGGATGAAACCCTCTTGTATGAAGGGGCAACCTTAGAGCTTGAACCTCAACCAGAAAACCTTAAATGGTTGACGGTATCCTTATCGGCTCTACAGGTGCATCCGGCAATTAGGCAAGAGGTGATAATGAAGCAACCTTTGGATCCTGAATTGCAGCGGATTAGAGTTAAGGTTCAAGACCAAACAATGAACGACCCAGATTTTACTCTAGCCAGTGATGGAGCATTGATGTTTCGGGACAGATTGTGTGTACCCGATGATTTGGATATACAAGATAAGATAGTGAGAGAAGCACATAGCTCCGAGTACTCACTCCACCCAGGAAGTACCAAAATGTACAAAGACCTCAAACAAAGTTACTGGTGGCCAAACATGAAAATCACCATAGCCTTGTATGTGGCGACTTGTCTTACCTGCCAGAAAGTGAAAGCTGAGAGGCATCGACCTTATGGTACCCTTCAGCCACTCCCAGTACCAGAATGGAAGTGGGAAAGGATTACAATGGACTTCGTCACCGGACTACCAAGTACACCTAAGGGAATGGATGCGATATGGGTGATTGTGGATCGGCTTACCAAGACTGCTCATTTCATTCCTATCAAGACCAAGTTCTCCATGACCAAACTAGCACAACTTTACATGGACAACATAGTGCGCTTACATGGAGTGCCAGTGAGCATTGTTTCAGATAGGGACCCAAGGTTCACTTCCAGGTTTTGGAAGAGCTTACAACGTGCCTTGGGATCACAGCTGAATTTGAGTACAGCTTTTCACCCACAGACGGATGGTCAGTCGGAGCGAACCATACAGATATTAGAAGACATGCTCAGGGCATGTGCAATGGAGATGAGTGGCAGTTGGGAAGAATATATACCTCTTATGGAGTTTGCATATAATAACAGTTACCAAGCCACAATTGGAATGGCTCCGTATGAGGTATTATATGGCAGGAAGTGCAGAACTCCTTTGTATTGGGATGAGGTAGGTGAACGTCGAATGTTAGGACCTGAGATGATACAGATGACTTGTGACAAAGTCGACGTCATTAGAGAACGGATTAAAGCAGCTCAATCCCGTCAAAAGAGCTATGCGGACACCCGCAGGAAGGAGATTGAATTTCAGCCAGGAGAAAAGGTATTTCTCAAGATCTCTCGTACTAAAGGTTTGCAAAGGTTTCACAGAAAAGGGAAGTTGAGCCCAAGATACATGGGACCATTTGAGATCTTATCCCGGGTTGGCTCAGTAGCCTACATGCTTGCTCTGCCACCTTCGCTTGGGGATGTTCACAATGTATTCCACGTATCCATGCTGAAGAAGTACGTGCATGATCCATCTCATGTACTACCCGTGGAACCAGAGTACCTAGAAACTGATATGACCTACACAGAACAGCCAGCTGAAATCTTGGACCGGAAGGTGAAAACCCTTCGCAACCGCTCCATTTCTTATGTAAAGGTGCGATGGGCTGATCATTCACTTGAAGAAGCATCTTGGGAGGTAGAAGAAGAAATGCGAGCCAAGTACCCTCATCTTTTCGATCAACCAGGTACGCAATTTCGAGGATGAAATTTTTCAGAAGGGGGGGTAATGTAATATCCCGCTTCTTAAACCCGGTCTGATTTCACGATTTAACCGGTTTAACCATGCAGGAACCGAGCCAGACGATATTAGAGCGGGCTCCTTATGGGCTATGATGGCACGGGTGACCTTAAACACCGGCTGGCCCGACAAGTCCGAGCCAGTGCCAGAAGAGACGGGAGTGCCCAAACCGTGTACGTGCACCTACCATAAGGCTATGTACGGATAAAACAGGTATTATAGCCGTATTTTAAGGTATATACGTATGCTACACCGTATGCTTGGGGTGGGGTTCGTGCCGAGGTCCGAACCCGGTCAAAATCCCAAGTTTTGGCTCTCAGGCGGGTATAACAGGTGGGTACACCCACCCACCTGAGTGACCCATCCAACACTATTCACTTAAGTAGGAATAGTATATAAAGCTTTATGATTTCTTTTCTTTCCATTTATTACCCTCGTACGTTTGGTGAGAAAAGTAAAGAGGAGAGAGAAAAGAAAGGGAAGAAGAAAGGAAGAGGAAGAAAGGAAGGATTTCAGTGGCGCCGAAGCTAGATCTTGCCATTCCGGTGCCGGGAGAGTAATCTTCAACTCTAGATCTACAGTTGGAGGTAAGAAAAGTTGGGTTTTATGAACATTCACCATACCCAAGCTTTAAACCCTTGATTCGAGTATGGTTTCTTGAGATCTTGTAAATACCCTTTGAAATGATGAATCTAAGGTTTAATAGATGATTTATGTGTTGATCTTGAAGGATTTGAAGAGATATTGACAAGGTAGAAGAAGCATTGTGAGTTGGAAGTGATTTGAAGTCATTTTTGGGCAAAGAAGGTAAGATGGTTTCCCTCACTTGAATCTAACCTAGATCTAGGTTAGAACCATCCTATAGGACTTCAAAGGTGTGAAGAATGGGTGGGGGAAAGCCCCATTTGATTCCCCAAAGGATGGAGAAAATGGGGAAGAAACAGAGTCATTCCCGCCAAAACCGGTGGGTACAACCGGCGGGTACCTACCCGCCTGAGAGTACCCACCTGAGAAGGCAGGGGTGCCTGGCCAAACCGGCGGGTAGGTACCCGCCGGTCATAACCGGTGGGTATAACCGGTGGGTAGACAGCCCACCTATCTTACGCACCTGTTTGGCCCCGAAGGTGATCCGTATGTCCGATCGAACCCAAATCGGACGTGTGACCTTATTTTGACGTTCTAAACATGATTTTGACATTAGATTTCATTAATTTTGATTCTAAAATGGTGAAGTACTAACCCCGCTCAATTTTGTTAGGTTCACCAAACCCTACCCGATTCGCTCCGGATCTCACCCATACCGAACGGGAGTCCTTGTACGCAACAAGTAAGTGGAGAGAGAACGTTTGGCCTTGTTTCAAGGCATTTGTTTGGCATTCATATAACTATATCTAATCTAGTCATCTCATCATGAATATGCTATATAGATTAGTCATTCCACTCATTGATGTGCATATATGCTATGTTTACTTTTCAAATGCCCATTTGGATAAGATGTTTGTATGTTGAATGTGGACATCATGGAGCATAATGCATTGATAGACTAGTTGTCGTGGTCGGCTTGGAAACGAATGCATTGGTGGCTCGTGGTATGGGACACGGAG
>NC_056558.1:7451714-7471576 GCF_013358625.1 Macadamia integrifolia | reverse complement strand
CTACTAGATAGACAAGCCATTCATCATTCGAATATTTAGGTCTTTTAAGTCAGTTCCTCATCCTTAGTTGACTTCCATCATCATTACCTAATTCTTGATTGATAACCCTTTCATTTGACTCTATTTCCCCATAGGTCAATTGACTATCCTTACTTGTAGGTAAGTTAGACTTAAAGGGAAATATGTTTTCAAAGAACTCAATATCTCTTGATTCTATAATTCTATTTGTTTCAATAACATCATCCATGGATTTAATCACCATGAACTGGTATGCAGTACTATTTGTAGCATATCCTAAAGACACACAATCACATGTTTTTGGCCCTAATTTTCTTTTCTTGGTATCCGATAATAATACCTTAGCCAAACAGCCCCAAATCCGTAAGTGTTTTAGACTTGGTTTTCTTCCAAGCCATTTCTCAAATGGAATCATACTAGTCTTGTTATGTGGGATTCTATTTGATAGATAACATGCCGTTGGCTTTTCCCCACATATCAAGTGGTATACTCGAACTCAATAACATAGAGTTCATCATCTCTTTAAGAGATCTATTTTTTCTTTCGGCAACCCCATTGGATTCTGATTGATATGAAGCGGTTGTCTCATGGATAATTCTATTTTCCTCATAAAACTTTTCAATGTTAAAATACTCAGTCCCTCTATTGGTTCTAAGTCTTTTAACCTTCTTGTCAAGTTGATTTTCAACTTCCATTTTGTAAGATATAAATGCCTTTTTGGCCTCATCCTTTGATTTGAGTAAATAAATCATGGTATACCTAGAGTGGTCATCTACGAAGATTATGACATAATTGTTTCCTCCCCTAGACTCATATGACTTATAGTCACTCAAGTCACTATGGATCAATTCCAAGAGATCACTCTTTCTATCTATAGTTTTATGAGGCTTTTTGGTTAACTTTGCCTCTACACAAGTTGTACACTTGTTCACAAGGGATTTCACCTTATTAGTGATCATGTCTAACTTACATAGTTTGGTGATATACTTCACACTACTATGACCCAACCTACAGTGCCACAAATCAAAAGAATTAGTGGGGACAACAATGTAAGCAGAAGAAATAATAGCTTTCTCAATTGTAATATTTTTAATACTTAGTACAAATAACCCCTCACTAAGGTATCCTTTCCCCACAAATACATTGTTCCTAGTGATAACCGCCTTATCACTCTCAAAAGCTAATTTCATTCTTACTTTATTAAGTAAAGAAACTGAAATTAAATTACGCCTAATGTCCGACACATGGAGGACATTGGTGAGAACCATAGTCTTCCCTGAAGTGAGCTTTAACACTACCTTTCCTTTTCCCATAATAGGGGCACTTTGGAAATTTCTCATGAATACCTTTTCGTCTCTCATACTCATGAAATAAGAAAAAAACATCTTTAGATCACCGCAAATATGTCTTGTAACACCAGTATCTAATACCCAATCCTTTGATTTTTCAACCAAATTTGCTTTTATGACCATAGCAACAATGACGTTGTCTTCAACTAGGTTCAGATTTTCAGATTTTTTCTTCTTGAATAGACAATCTTTCTTGAAGTGCCCTGGCTTACCGCACACATAACAAGTGGGTTTCTTCTTCTTAAAAGAAGGCCCATCATTGTATTGACGGTTCTTCCTTTTCTTATCATGTTTATTGGTTTCTATCAAATTCGCTTTTAAACGTTTTTCCCCAAGGTCTTGTTCACCCTTATCTTTGTTTCGGTTCTTTTCTTCAATTTTGATCCTTACAACCAACTGGTCTAAAGTCAACTCCGTCTTCTTGTATTTTGTTGACAACTTGAAAGCATCCCAAGAAGATGCAAGCTTTTCAATTAAGGCATCGGTCACAAATTTTTCTGATAGAACCATTTTTTCCTTTGCTAGCTTTCCAACCAAGATTTGAAATTGACCAATTTGATTTGAAATGGTGTCACATCTTTCATAGTAAATTTTAGAAAGTTAGCCACCAAGTACTTCTTTGAGCCAGCATCCTCAACAGAGTACTTATTTACGAAAGCATTCCAAATCGAATATGCATACTCCAGTGAACTATATACATGGTATAGGTCATTGGATAATGCATTCGAGATCCGATTTTTGCATTAGTAATCCACTTGAATCCAAGCCACCCTTTTGCCCTCCTTTATAGGATCATTGCTTTTTTCTGACATGGGTTCAGTCAAGGCAAATACCACCCCAGTTTGGCCTAATGTAAACAACATCATTTGCCTCCACCATTTGAAGTTTTGACCTCCAAACTGTTCAATTTTGTCAAATTCAGTGACAGTCCTCATCTTATCCAAATCTGGGATAAGATCAATTATCGACGGGATAACATTCTTGAAAATTGAATCAATGGTGGGTAAATGAAGAACCCCCTTACCATTGTGACTAATATGAGCCTCGCCTCCTTGGTTGTTGATTGTTCCTTCAACATTGATGTTTGAGGGATCTCCTCAGTTGGTAGTTCCATCTACGGTGTTGTTGTTCGAAGCATCACCTATGATAGTGATTGAATGACCATCATTGTTGTTGGAGTCATTACCTCTATTGAGGCTTGCATCTCCAAGATTAGCCATGGGATCTTACAACTATCAATTACCTTAAACTTGTTGGGTAATTGTATTACAATTTCTTTTAAAATAAAACAAATTGCAATACAAAGCTTTTGCAGTAGAACCTACTATGATGTTGTAGTATTGATCCTTGACTGAAATGAGACGAGGATAAACTTTAAATAGATGTTGAATCACCACCACAGCAACTGAGCTTCAATCAGAATTGAAGTTGAGTCACACTTGTAGTACTACCTTTAAGGTAATTGATGCTCTCTACTGCCAAGAGTTGTTCTGCATCTTTACCTCCAAGATAAAACAACTTTCCACTAGAAGATGAGACAGTTCTTCTAGTACCTTTTAAGAGCAAAAAGTTACAGCACAACAGCCCTCTCTAACCTTACATAAGACTTAGAGAAAATAGAAGAAAGAGAAAGACTTGTATGGTTGCAAAGAGTAGAAATAGATGGAATGTCAATGTGTGAATGTGTGTTTCTGCAAGGTATTTGGTTGGGTTTATATAGACCCAAAACCAACCCATGCACCCTCTTGAATTCCCCAAGAGTAACCTCCAACTAATGGCAAGTTAATTGGAGAATAATGTCATATGGACATGAATTATGAATTAATTCAATAAATTTAATTAATCCCAATCAATTCATTAGCCCAACTCCTCACTCATGATAATGGTCATGAATGAAATTTAGAGCTCTTATAAGGTGTTATTGATAATTTTTTAGCCCACCTCCCCACTCATGGTAGTGACCATGAATGGACTTTAGGACATCCACATAATGATATTGATCATTTACCTCCATTTGGCAATAACCTATGGTATGAATTAAGAATTAATTTCATAAATGAAATTAATCCTAATCAATTCTCTTTGCCCACATCTCCACTCATGGTAATGGCCATGAATAGAATTTAAAACACCCATAGGGTGTTATTGACCATTTTCTACTACCTTGACCCTAAGGGTTCCACACCATTACAAGTCATAAAACACATAAAAGAAAAACCTCATTTTGAAACTTAATTATAATAAAATAAATATAAATTCTAACAATTAACAAAAACCCAAACACAGATCCAATCGCAATACCTGCAATTGCTCTTCGAGACAATTTCTTCTTTCCATTACCACCACCATCAAAGCTACTCGTCGGCGGCGATGCCCCACCAGGGCATGCAAGGAGTGGTCCTCCACAGAGGGAATTCCGGAGGAATGAACTAGCATTCTTGGTACTCAGACTCGACGGAATTGAACAGTTCAAGTGATTATACGAAACATTAAACTGATAAAGACTCACAAGCTTCGGTAGATCAGGAATCGAACCAGTGAGTTGATTGTATTCCAAATAGAGAGTTCCCAACCTGGTTAGGTTGTTGAACTCAGACGAGATCTCGCCAGAGAAGTTGTTATTAGCAAGATTAGGACGAACGAGATTATATAGACCGAATAAAAACTCCGGGATCTCGCTGGAGAACTGTTTACGCTGCAAGTATAGATTGCAGAGTTCAGTACAAGAGGCGAGATCCAACGGAAGCTGAGCGGAGAGTGAGTTGATACGTAAGCTAAGGGTTCGGAGGTGTGTAAGGTTTCCGAAGATACCCATCGGAATTTCACCGGAAAGGAAGTAACCAGGGAGGCGAATGGTGATGATGGAATTGTTATTCTCGCACTCTATTCCTTGCCATGTACATGGGTTAGCACTTTGGTTCCATGAGATGTATCTACCGACGGCTGCTTTGAATGGCAGAAGTGCGGCCTTTTCCAACGCGAGACCTGGTTTTCCGACTGAAAGGGAAACCAGTGAACAGAGTAGAACAAGGTAATGACGCCACCCCATTCTCGGTTTTCCGAAACTAAAACCACATTTTACCCACACAGCGGTTTTCATCACTTCACCACTTCTTGAGAGAGAGAGAGAGAGAGAGAGAGAGAGAGTCGCAGATATTGGTTTTAAACCCAAAGCGTAGGTTGAAAGGTCAAAAGAAGGGTAATTTTGGGATTTAAAAAAATTGGCTCAAGTCAACGGGGAAAAACTCAAATCAGTGTAACCGCGTCAGGTTTTTGGGTTTAAATGTCAAAAACGAAACGAGAAGGAGAGATGATGTAATTGGTACAAATGCAGGGGGTGATGGATGTAGATTTCTTAAAAAAAAGAAAAGAAAAAAAAGAACCTTTTTTTGATTTAGCACATTCTAAACACAAGGAAAATTTCTTTAAACAAAGAAAATTGTATAATTTTTATATATTTTTTTTCTTTTCTACTCTTGCCTACCAAACATAGCCTAAATGTGTTGTTGAAATCTGAATCATCATCCAGAGGGGTAAGCTACCCACTAAGGCTTTGATTGTATCCTTAGGTGGGTAATTTAAATTGTATCCTTTCAATCACATTTGTCCATCGTTTTAGTTTCTTAATGCTGTTTACATGATAATTTAAACTAGTCTTGATGGATTTAAACTATTATCTCTTAGGGAATCTCTAAGTGCTCTATCTATTTGAGTTAAAGATTCACATACATGAAATGAAATGAGAGCTTTCTAATTAAATCAAAGATTTCTTCCATGTGTTCAATATAACCACCGTTAAAAAAAAAAAAAAAAAAAAAAACAAAAAACAACAAATGCAGTATGTATATATATATATATATATATGGGGAAAGAGAAAGCTACTTCTTGGCATCGGTACACACCAATGAGCACAACTAATGAGAGGGTGTGATGCGAGCTTCTTCAACACAGAGTAGCATGGTCTTTTCAAACCCACTCCGTCTAGATTAAACATACACTAGGAGTAGGGGTGTCAACGGTCCGGGTCGGTGCGGTTTCGGTCCGGTTCCACCGGTTTCGGTGTGAGTTTGGAAGTGATCGAAACCGACCCAATAAGGATTTATCGGTTTCGGTCCGGTGTCGGTTTTGGTGCGGTTTGGGTTCGGGTTGGTACCGGTTTGGATTTATTAGGTTCATTTTGGTTTGGATCGGTTTTTTAAACCGGTATGGAGCCATTAGGAAACAACCAAATGATGAATTGTTGAACTTCGATTTCTTAAATCGATTTGTAACCGGGTTGGTTTTGATTTTTGGTCTAGTTTGAATTCGATTTTCCATACAAATGTATACAAAACTATTCAAATTTTAATTTTTTTAATGAATTTTGGAGTGTTTCGGTTTCTTACTGGTTTGGTTTCGGTTTCGGTCCGGGTTTTGAGCCGGTTTCGGTTTGGTTTCGGGTTCATCCGGTTTTCGGTGCGGTTCGGTTTGGTTTTGGGGTTACAATAATTGAAACCGAACCGAACCAATAAGGCTTCGATTCGGTTCGGTCCGGGTTGTTATCGGTTCGGTCCGGCCGGTTTTACCGGTTCGGTTTAGGAATTGACACCCCTAACTAGGAGGTAGCGTATAATATATATATATATATATATATATAGCTTTCCATTCAAACAATCAATCCATGGGATAGGGTAATGAATAGAAGCCAGAATTTAAATAAACAAAATGAGACAAGATGTTGTCATTTCAAACAATCACTCAAATGTGGAATCCCAAACTCCAAATATTTGCACGCACAAAAGCACAAACTTCACATATGGGAAGGGTATTAGAATAGTGAAGGATTGAACTATAAAGTGCAAACTCGAGCAAGAAATGGGCTTGATCATAAATCATACAAAGACATATGATCATACTGAAGTAGTCAATGTTGCACCAAGGAAATGAGCTAAGATCTAAACAACAAGATATTTCATCTTTAATTTGGTCTACCGGATGAATAAAAGAAGAAACTCAAAATTAAAGCATTGAAATTAGCCCTCCAATTTCCAACATAGCTAAGATCTAATACAATAAGATAATTCAAAGCCATCAAGGAGTAAGGTATTATTTTTATTTTCAAAACAGAAGGGCCTCTAAACCCCTGAACATTTTTGGTGTTGCAGTGTATTCCCCCCCCCCCCAAAAAAAAAAAAAGTATGTAATATATACCATAGTAACAAGGAGCTTTTCTTGCAAATGTCTAAACATAAGGTGCAATAGGAAAGCCTATTCATGTAAAAATGATTTACCACAGAGAAATATGATAGACATACTGAAGAAACTCCATGTAAAACCTTAGAATGAATCTATCATGTTTGAACACCTTAGGAAGAATCCATCATGTTTGAAAATAATTGCCAACTAGATCTCCTACTTTCCAACCAACACCTGCATCTAGATACATCATAAGAACCTTAGGACACCTAGAAGACTCTAGAAAACCTATATAATAAAAATAAATATTTGTCCAAACCTTGGGAAATATTTGTTAGGGTTGGGTGTCCTGTATTCTATACGTTTCCATATAGTTATAATTGGTCTGTATTTGTAATTGGGTTTTGTTTGGGCCAATTACATGTATGAAAGTATAATTATAATTATGTGGGGTTTAAGGTTTTCGGTTCCCTATATATTGTCTGTATGATGATAACCATAGTCACAAGCAAAGGAAAATCACTTTGTGAGGTGGAGAGGGTGTAGAGAGTTTTTTAGGTATAGTGAAAATTCTCTATTCTCTCGTGTAGATGTAGGCAATCTTGTCGAACCACATTAAATTCATTGCGTGAATATTTTCTTGGGTTTCTTCCTTGTGGTTATGCATTCGTCCCCAACAAGTGGTATCAAAGTGAGGAAACCTATGCGGAGAAATCTAAGGAAAGGGTGGTGCGCAAGGAGAACAGAAGAAGGGAGAAACATTGTATGATCTCAAGGTAAAAATCCAAGGTATGATTCCAAGTTTCGATTTCAAATTGTGAACGAAAAAAAAAAAATTTGGTTTGTACAGTGCGTAAGGAAGAAGAGAGGAGAGAGAAGAAGAAAAAATAAGGTATGAAATAAGGGGTTTTCCTCAATTATTTGCACAAGGAAGAAATAGTTCTGCATGGTGGCTTGTGTGAAAGAAAAAATGAGTGAAAGTGATTTGTACGGCTCTTAGTTTTAAAAAAAAGAATAGAAAAAAAAAAGGGGTTTGAAATTAGAATCCAAGAAAGAGAATAGAGTTTGTGCAGAGAACGTAGAACATACAAGGGAAAAAGGAAAACAAAAAAAGCGTAGAAGTGGATTGTATGGATTAAAGTTGATTTATTTTTTTGATATGATATTTTTTTTCATTTTCTTCCTCCCAAGTACGGGTGGTGTGGTTTGTACAAAGGTTTTTTTTTGAAAAAAAAAGTATTTAAATCTCATACTGTATGAGTTGTTCTATACAAAAATTCTGTTTTTATATAGAGGGTGTGATACAAATATTATGATTTCCTAAGGTTTCTCAGCTTTTGGACACAGTGGAACAAACAGATTAGGAAAATTCCACTCTGTTGGTGCAATTCATGTGGGTTCGTGCAAGATTAATGGTAATCAGGTTTATTAAGATTGATGGAAGACACAAGTCAGGTAAATCAGATGGTAGTGAAGGATTCAAGTTTCTCCATTGAACGCTTAAATGACCATAATGACTTCACCTTGTGGAAAAAATAGGTGAAGAATATTCTTACGTGAGAGGGACAGTCAAGGCTCTCAAGAAGTAATTGGAAAATTAGAGAAGATGAAGGCCAATGAGTGGCTAGAGTCGAGGGATTTAACAACCAGTATGATCCAATTGTGTAACACCCCAAATCTCACCTCTTTACATTAACTGTGAACATGCAAAAGTAATATGCTGGAGAGGCCAACACTAGCTTGGTTGGCAGCAGTGGAGTGGCAGAAAGGAAAGAATGACCTAATATGTACCTGTGCCTTCTACGAACAGTGTTGGATGAAACAACAAGAAAAGTGGCCCAACAAGTATTTATTAACCTTTCATAAGGGTTAGTAATAAAAAGGGGCTAAACAAACTCTAAAAGAGCAATGTATATATATATATATATATATATTTGAACATACAATATTATATATATTATAAGGTAGTGGACATATTACAATAAGTTAAATAAGGAAGTTAAGAAATTAAAAGTTGTAATTTAATATAGGTATATAATGTATAAATCCGAAATTTGAAACCATATAGTATAAGTATTAAGGGTTTACTTATACATATGTTATATTCTAGTCTATAATATATTAGTTAGTGGGTCACTAAGGGGTTATGATAGTGGGCCACTAAGGGAGTTAGTGGGGCTATAAATTGCCTCTACCGACCATAATAGGCTCATTTCTCATCTTCACGAGTTCTAAATAGCAAGAAGAAGGAAGAAGAAAGAAGAAAGAAGCAGAGGAAGAAGAGAAAAGAAGAAGAGAAGGGAAGAGAAGGAGGTTCAGCTGGAGATTTTATTCTTAGGATTTTAGTTCTTAGGTCTTTGATAGAGGGTTCAACTATTGTAGACACCTAATTTTGTCACCCTCCTCCGACTATGATGAACTACGGATCTTGGATGCAACTTCTTACTCCCGATCGACAGAGATAATAATTGATTGAGGTAATTCGGCCCGAAAACATTCCATACCTATCTAAAATCCCGAAAACCCTGTGCGAGAAAAAAGAAGGGTCCAATTATGATGCTTTATATACAAAGGAATTAGGTCCTAGGTGACCGTACAGATGCATAGTATTCAGAATTATGATTCCAACTATATATGGTACGTCAAAATTGGACCTTCGGATCTCCCGCAATCGCTCCCAAAAAATTACATCCGAGTCACGCGCACCCCACCAGCCCTGCGTGCCTATGCTTGTCTCGTACGCACCCTACCTTCCCTGTGCACCCAGGCTTGCCTTGCTTGCACCCCGCCTACCCTGTGTGCCCATGGCCTACCTCGCACGCACCCCGCCCGCCTCGCACGACCATGGCTTGCCTTGCCCGCACCCCTACCAACCTCCAGCGCCCACACCAACCACCAGTGCCCCTGCCAACCTCCAGCACTTGCCAACCTCCAGTGCCCATGCCAACCTCCAGTGCCCCTGTTAGCCTCTAGCGCCCCTGCTAACCTCTAATGCCCCGTCCAGCCTCTAGTGCCCCTACCAAACTCCCGAGCCCCTGCTAGCCTCTCCTGCACCCCCGCCTGACCTAGTGTGCCACTGTCGATGGTCGGAATATGTGTTTCCATAATCGGATCGGTGAAGATATTTTCTCTTCACCCACTTGTGCACTCTACACTGTTCCGCTATCATACCCTACATTGCGAGTTCCTATTGGCCCAAAAAGGCATCCTTTTACCTCATTGGCCCAAAAAAATTACTTTTCACCCATTGGCTAAAGAAATTTACCCTCCACCCCATTGGTCCAAAATTTCATACTTTCACCCCATTGGTTTAGAAAAATCACTTTTTAACCCCATTAGTTAGAGAAATTCCTCTTTCCTCCCCATTGGTTCAAAAATTCTATAAATGCCCCCCTCCCTTTGGTTGTAGACACGACACACACTCAAGTCTCCTAGGAGCATCCATAGTAGAAAAGCTCTACCTCTCTCCTCTCCTTCCCCCCTTGAGGTTTTTCAAGTCTTCGGAGAGATCTTCATCGGATCTTCGAAGTGTTCTTCGGTCCTTCGAAATTCTTCAATCCTTTGCCTTCTTTGAGTGAGTTTTTTTTTTTTTTTTGCGAAGGAAAAGTTTTCCCTTAGTCTCCCAACCCCTCTTGAGGTTCTTCAAGTCTTTGGAGAGATCTTCATAAGATCTAAAATGTTTTTCAGATCTTCGAAGTGTTCTTCCGGCCTTCGAAGCTCCTCAATCGTTAGAGTTAGCTTATCCCCAACGGAAGCTTTGTCGGAGTGCCACCTCAGCCTAACCCTCCCATAGCCTATCCTCAGCAGAAGCTCTGCTAGAGTACCACCTCAGCTTAGCCCTCCCATAACCTATCCCCAGCGAAAGCTCTATCGGATTGCCACCTTAGCCAAAATCCAGAAGTAGCCCACCCTTGGTGGAATCTCTGCCGAATCAATACCATTGTCAAAATCTGAAAGTAAATATTCCTAGTCGGAACTCTGTCCGAATATTACCACAATCAACATCTCTCGAGAAAGGAAGTTGGAGGTCAAGACCTCTTCCACTAAACCAAGAGAATCCAAAAGACAGTTCGTGTAGACACTAATCGGGGTTCTACCCCTCTTGACTCGAAACAAGGGTCAAGTTCAGATATAATTTCTCACCCAAATTAGCATAATGTAGACTTTCTATTGATATTGTTTTAGTGTACATAATCATTTAAATTCAGTTAATGTATATATGTGCGATAACTTAGCCATGCATGCAGAATATGAATAATTGTGGAAAATGTTCGTTCTTAAGCATCTCGTAGGAAGATCGGTTAAACTGGGTAGATTGGGTGCCTAACACCTTCCCAATTCTACAACCTGACACATATCCTAAATCTCTGGACCAGACCAACTTTCAGGCCCTTTTCTTAGGAGTCAGGCCCGCCCCTAGGTCTTAGGCCCATAATCCTAGGTGGAGACTCCAAACCCTTTTTTATGATCTCAATCCCCCGTATTGAACCATCATCAAATCTCCGTCTCAATGACGACCTTTACACTCCTGCGAAATAGGCCTCCATGTATCTCCGAATGGCGGTATGATAGTACGGGGCCTGCAGGCAAGCACACACAACACACCCCTCCCCAAGAAAGATAAAGAAAGGAGAGAGGGATGAATGCAAGTCTTTTTCCCCCCAAGGGAAGAGAATTCTCTAGCTGCTACCTTCACAGTGGCGACTCCATTGGGAACTATCAAGCTTCTGACACTAGATGCTACCACTATAAGCAAGAATATTTTCCACCACATTTATTTGAAAACATGTTTGGCTAATCCCATGTTTGTAATTGTACTCGCTAACCGCATCTTGCATCGTGCTCGAAGTGAAATCATTTGGTGAGGGACTCCCTATCATGCCCACACCCTTAGGGAGGTCAGTGCATGTCATAGAGAGTACTCTGAGAGAAAATGGTAGCTGCTTCCTGTTCAAGGGTGTGGAGTATTGTTAAACGGAGAGGATATTCGTAATTGTGCTAGCACCCTCGGGGAGATCCGTGCACTTTATGACATTTTGAGATCGAATAATGATATTCCTGCATTACACTTTTGCACACAATCATTCACGGTTCCACCACCCCATGGCCAGTTGCTTGACCTCATGTGTAGTCACTAGTAATGAGCAAGGAAGTCACCCCCTTGATCTCGTACCTTTGGGCATATCAAAAGGATCATATACCTTACGTGTATAGATCCTGTCAAGGAAGCCTTGTTAGTCCTATCGCATCCATCGTATGCTCGCATATGTAGGAAATAGATGGAGAACACTAGGAATGCCACAAGCTAATTTATATAATTTGCTTGAGGTATTGAAAAGGAATCTTCATATGATACATTCTAGTCATAAAAAAATTCTCTCCTAAGTGGGTTTCTCGGTTAACTCGCTTAAGCCCGGTATCACCTCCATTGTCTCTCCGAGATTGTGTAGCACCAAGTGCTTACAACCTAGTTCACATGGATCCACACAACACTAAATCACCCGAGCAAGCATGGGTTCACCCTGTCCTTGTAGACAGAGATGGATGAGGTTAAGAGTGGGCTAGCTTAGATATTACACATGCTCTGAAACCCTCCTAGGGTTGAACCAGCACAAGTTACAAGAGAGTTGGATCAGAATGGACCTACGGGTCATCGAGGGACATCTTTCCGAGTTGACTCAGGAGAACCAGAGCAAGTCAAGCTAATCGATCAGAGAGAAGTTTTACCTATCCATCCAAATGGTCAACGGGGAACCTATTCTAGCGCCCCTCCTCCTAGGGTAGAGATTGAAGATGAGGAAGAGGAGTTTGCAGCACATGTCCGAATGGTACCTCCAAAGATGGAGAGAGAAAGAAGAGTTAGAGAACAATTGAAAAAATTAGAAAATCTGATCCGAGTAGGAAAGAGTTTAGAAAGTTAAGTAGTGGAATCCAATGAGATGAGTTTCTTCTCCGGGGCAAAAATTCTTAAGAAATTCAAGTGGCAGACCGATAGGTTTGACAGGTCAGGGGACCCCAAAGCTCATCTCAAAGTCTTTCTCAGCATCTCTAAATCATTACAGCTTGGTAACAACCAGATGAGACAAACCTTCATGTTAATCCTATCAGGATCAGCACTAAGGTGGCTCACACAATTAGAGTAATCCCAAACGCAGAATTGGACAACAGTGGTGAAAGCCTTCACTATGTAGTACTCATACAATACTGAAGTGGATGTGAAGCGTCGGGAGCTTAAGACATTAAGACAGTGGTCCAGAGAAGGATTCACCACCTACTTAATGAGGTTTAGGGATAAGGTAGCAAGATGGCAGATCGGCCTTCTAAGGTAGGGAAAGTAGAAATGTTGATTGAAAACTTGTCTAAGCCTTATTATAATGTTCTTTACTACCAAAATCTATAAACTTTTGATGCCTTAATAGCCATTGACACACGTGTGGAGAATCGAATCCTAAGAGATACCCAATATTAAGGATCCTCCCAAGATGTAGGAAAGAATACCAGAGTTAGATGAGGAAAGGGTCCCAAAACCAATGTGGTAGGCACGGTCCAACAATCGATCTCACCTGTCACCTCTTCATCACTATTTGTGATACAAGCAGATGCTCTTGTTCTGAAGGCTCCCCACCCAAGGAGACAATTCACTGATTTGGGAATGTCCATGGCAGCAGTGTATGAGAAGTTAAAGAAATAAGGATTACTAGGGACAGTGTGTCACACCCCGTTCACACAGAACCGGGCTAGTGACCGGGTTAACACCGGTTAACCCAAACCTGTCAGGATCATCTGATACAGTATTCCACCATAACATACACACAACTAAGAAAATATTCATCAGTTCAGCGGAAGACTTGGTTTACCTATGAATATTCCCATAATACTTGATACCCAAATTGTAATACAATAGTTAAGTACATGTGGGCCCGCAAGCATGATATTTACATAAAAAGAATACAATTTACATATCAAGCACTCAAAGGAATCATCAAAAATCAGATAGTACAGCTCAGCTCGGTATCAAAGGTAGAGCTCAGCTCGATATCAAAGGGTAGAGCTCAGCTCTGCATCGAGGTTAGAGCTCAGCTCAGTATCAGAACTATGGTCTCGCAACACAACCCTCGCACGAGCAATCCGTGTCGTGCTCTAACTCCTCAAAGATCCACCAATCCTCTTCAGGGAACTCAACTTTGAGACCCGACTCGTGCTCTTCAGATGGATGACCTGCAAAATCATCTAAAAGAGGTGCACATGTGAGATGAGCTCACTAGCTCAGTAAGTGGAAAGAAGGACCACAAAGCAGTCCACATAACAAATTACAACTATATGCACTATATGCTATGCAATACATTTTAGATCACATCCACCTAAGCAACATTACTAAGTCTTTGGTTTAGTGCCACTCCAACCACAGTGCGCGTATACTCCGGGTACGAGCCGCGAACTCCATCCCCCGATACGCCTATAGGGCTGTCGGAGAAGGCCCACCATGAGTACTCGAAAAAGTAAAACATGCCGACCACCGGCTCTCAACATAGAATAAATGACAGAAATTAAAGGTGCTGATTCTAGCAATTTAAAAGCAGTACGATTGGCCCTGTTGAATATACCACCGGGGTTGCTGACTGTCCTAATGACCAGCCGGGCGTAATGTCTAACCGCCACAGTGACCCGACAACTGCGACCACTGCTTCCCCCCCAAATGGTAACCCAACACCTTAACCCCTGTTGGGAAGGGTCGTAGCACGGGAAGATGATAATCCTAAACCGCATGCTCCTATATGACAATAGTATGATTGCATAGTACCACTGCGTCCCATACCACGGGCCACCAATGCACTCGTTTCTAAACCGACTACGGCATCTAATCTATTAATGTATCATGCACAATGATGTCCACATTCATCACACATGCATATCATCACTTGACATATAGAAAATAAACACAGCACCCAAGGCATAACTATGTGAGGATGACTAATCTACATAGCATTTTCATGATGACATGGCTAGTCTAGATACAATTAAATGAATGCCAAACAGTGCCTTGAAACAAGGCTAAATGTCCTCTTCCCACTTACCTGTAGTGTACAAGGACTCACGCTCGGTACGGGTGAGATCCGGTGCGAGAAACGTACATGTTGGTGAACCTAACATAAGTGAATGGGGTTAGTGTTTCACCACTTTGGGATCAAAATTAACAAGATCCAATGACAAAATCATGTTTAGAATCCTAAACGAAGGTCGCACGTCCGTTTTGGGTCCAATCGGACGTAAAAATCACATTTCGGGTGGGTCGGACAGCCCACCTGTCTGACCCACCAGTCAGACCCACTGGTCATGACCGACGGGTAGGTCGGCCCCCTGATCGGCCCACCGGTCTGACCCACCGATTGGGCCCGAGGGTCCTGCTAAGATCGGCGGGTAGGGTGGCCTGTCGGTTGGCCCACTGGTTGGGCCCGTCGGTTGGGCCCGAGGGTCCTGCCCTCTCAGGCGGGTGCCCACAGGCGGGCCAAATGGCCCACCAGTTTGGCCCACCGATCTTGCGGGAAACTACTGTTTCTTCCCAAACTTCCCCCAACCTTTGGGGATTCAAATGGGGCTTTTCCAAACCCATTCTTCATACATTCAAGGTCTCATAAGATGGTTCTAACCTAGATCTAGGTTAGATTTAAGGAATGGAAAGCCATCTTACCTTCTTTGCTCAAGAACTCCTTCAAAATCCCAAAATCACTTCCAATCACCAATGCTTTTGCAACCGTGGAAACCCTTCTTCAAATCCTTCAAAATCAACACATAAACCATCTATTAAACCTTAGATTCATCATCTCAAGGGGGATTTACAAGACCTCAAGGATCCCTACCCAAATCAAGGGTTTTTACTTGGGTATGGTGAAAGCTTAAGGAACCCAGCCTTTGCTCACCTCTAAACGTAGATCTAGCGTTGGAGATCACTCTTCGGGTGTCGGAATGGGAAGATCAAGCCTCGACGCCACTGAAATCCATTTCTTCTTCCTCTTCCTTCTCTTCTCCTCTTCTTTCCCTTCTTTTCTCTCTCCTCTTTACTCCTCTCACCAACGTCCGAGCGTCATAAATGAGAAAAGAAAAAGGAACATAAATGCTATATATACTTCTTAAAATAACCAAGTATTCACATGGGTGGGTCACTCAGGTGGGTGGATGCGCCCACCTGTGTCCGCCCACCTGAGGGCCACAACTTGGCCAACAAGTGGGAGTTTTGACAGAATTCGGCCCTCGGCACGAATCTCACTCTTGGCATAAGATGTAATATACATATGTGCCTTAAGATACGGCTACATACCTACTTTATCCGTACATGGCCTTATGATAGGTGCATGTACACGGCTTGGGTAACCCTATCTCTTCTGGCACTGGCTCGGACTTGTCGGGCCAGCCGGTGTTTAAGGTCACCCTTGCCATCATAGTCCATAAGGAACCCACTTTAACTCTCTCTGGTTCGGGTCCTGCATGGTTAAACCAGGTCAACCGTGTACTCTGACCGGGTTTAGGAAGTAGGGTATTACATTTACCTCCCCCCTTTTTGAAAATTTCGTCCTCGAAATTGGTGTACCTGGTTGTTCAAAGAGATGATGGTACTTGGCTTGGATTTCATCTTCTTTCTCCCAAGATGCTTCTTCAAGTGAATGATTAGTCCATCGCACCTTTACATAGAAAATGGAGCGGTTACGAAGGGTCTTCACCTTTCGGTCCAAAATTTGAGCCGGCTGCTCTATGTAGGTCATGTCAGCTTCTAGGTATTCTGGTTCCACTAGTAATACATGAGAGGGATCATGAACGTATCACTTCAGCATGGATACATGGAATACATTATGAACATCACCGAGTGAAGGTGGCAGAGCAAGCATGTAGGCTACTGAGCCAACCCGGGCTAAAATCTCAAATGGTCCAATGTATCTTAGGCTCAACTTCCCCTTTCTGTGAAACCTTTGCAACCCTTTAGTAGGAGAGATCTTGAGAAATACCTTTTCTCCTGGCTGAAATTCAATGTCTTTTCTGCGGGTGTCTGCGTAGCTCTTTTGACGAGACTGAGCTGCTTTAATCCGTTCTCGAATAACATCGACCTTGTCACAAGTCATCTGTATCATTTCAGGTCCTAACATTCGACGTTCGCCTACCTCATCCCAATACAGAGGAGTTCTGCACTTCCTACCATATAATGCCTCATACGGAGCCATCCCAATTGTAGCTTGGTAACTGTTGTTATAGGTGAACTCCATAAGGGGTATATATTCTTCCCAACTACCACACATTTCCATTGTACATACCCTGAGCATGTCCTCTAATATCTGTATGGTTCGCTCCGACTGACCATCGGTCTGTGGGTGGAAAGCAGTACTCAAATTCAACTGTGATCCCAAGGCACGCTGGAAGCTTTTCCAAAATCTGGAAGTGAACCTTGGGTCCCTATCTGATACAATGCTCATTGGCACTCCATGCAAGCGCACTATGTTATCCATGTAAAGTTGTGCTAGTTTGGCCATAGAGAACTTGGTCTTGATGGGAATGAAATAAGTAGTCTTAGTAAGCCGATCAACGATCACCCATATCGCGTCCATCCCCTTAGGTGTACATGGTAGTCCGATGATGAAGTCCATTGTAATCTTTTCCCACTTCCATTCTAGTACTAGGAGTGGCTGAAGAGTACCATAAGGTCAATGCCTCGCAGCTTTTACTTTTTGGCATGTAAGACAAGTCGCCACATACAGAGCTATTGTGACTTTCATGCTTGGCCACCAATAATTTTGTTTGAGGTCTTTGTACATCTTTGTACTTCCTGGGTGGAGTGAGTACTCGGAGCTATGTGCTTCTCGCACTATTTTGTCTTGTATATCCAAATCATCGGGTACACACAATCTGCCTCGAAACATCAATGCCCCATCACTGGCTAAAATAAAATCTGGGTCGTTCATTAATTGATCTTGAACCTTAACTCTGATCCGCTGCAATTCAGGATCCAAAGGTTGTTTCATTATTACCTCTTGCCTAATAGTCGGATGTACCTATAGAGCCGTCAAGGATACAGTCAACCATTTAAGGTTTTCTGGTTGACGTTCCAATTCTAAGGTTGCTCCTTCATATAAGAGAGCTTCATCCATTAGTGTCGCCTCCTGCACAAGGGGTGGGCTGACTGCTAAGCATGAGAGTGACATAGTCTGTGCCTTCCGACTCAATGCATCTGCTACTACATTAGCCTTGCCGAGATGATATTGAATGTTGCAGTCATAATCCTTCATGAGCTCAAGCCATCTCCTCTGCCTCATGTTCAAATCCTTCTGGGTGAAAAAGTACTTAAGGCTTTTGTGATCACTATATATCTCACACTTCTTCCCATACAAATAATGTTGCCAAATCTTAAGGGCAAAAATGACTGCAGCTAGCTCCAAGTCATGAGTGGGGTAGTTCTTCTCATACTCCTTTAGTTGTCGGGATGCATTCGCTATTACCTTACCACGTTGCATGAGAACACAACCCAACCCAACTTTGGAAGCATCGGTGTAGACTGTCATTCCACCTGTGCCTTCAGGGATGGTCAACACAGGCACCGACACCAAACTCTTCTTCAATTCCTGGAAACTCTTCTCACATTCCTCTACCCAGTCGAATTTCACACCCTTTTTGGTTAATTTAGTCATTGGCGCTGAGATTCGAGCAAGATTTTCAATGAAGCACCGGTAATATCCAGCCAAACCCAAGAAGCTTCTAATTTTAGTGACATTCTTAAGGCTTTCCCATTCTACTACTGCTTTCACCTTATCAGGATCCACTTCAATTCCAGCCTTAGACACTACGTGCCCCAGGAATCCAACTTGCTCAAGCCAAAATTCACATTTGCTGTATTTGGCAAACAATCGTTGTTCTCTCAACCTCTGTAACACCATTCTCAAGTGTTGAGTGTGCTCCTCTTCTGTCTTGGAGTAAATCAAGATGTCATCAATAAAAATAATTACCCATTTATCGAGGACATCGTGAAATACTCGATTCATTAAATCCATGAATGCTGCCAGCGCATTGGTTAACCCAAAAGATAACACTAGGAACTCCTAGTGACCATACCGAGTCCTAAATGCTGTCTTGGGTATATCACTGCTCTTTATCTTGAGCTGATAATAACTTGATCTAAGGTCTATCTTTGAAAATATCCTTGCACCCTGCAGTTGGTCAAATAAATCATCAATGTGTGGCAATGGATACCGGTTCTTAATGGTTAGCTTATTCAACTCCCGGTAATCAATGCACATATGTAAATTGCCATCTTTCTTCTTGACAAACAATACTGGGGCACCCCAAGGTGAGACACTTGGGCGAATAAACCCATTTTCCAATAATTCCTGCAACTGCATCTGCGACTCCTTAAATTCAGCTGGTGCCATCCTGTACGGAGCCTTAGATACTGGAGCTACTCCAGGAGTCAAATCTATAGCAAACTCCAACTCTCTATCAGGTGGTAAATGCATCAGATCATTTGGGAAGACGTCAGGAAACTCTTTAACCACCTTTACCTCTTCTAGAGGTGTAATCCTTGCATCAACATCAAGTACCGATGCTAAGTAGCCCTGACATCTATTTTCCAACAATTTTACCGCTTGAAGGGCGGAGACAAGGACCTTTCTCGCCCGTTTCATTTTATCTACTCGGTATACCAATTCTCTTCCCTCGTCATCTGTCACCCTAATCAGCTTTTCAGCACACATCACATTAGCTCGATGAGTCGACAACCAATCCATGCCCAGTATAACATCAAAATTCTGCATATTGAACTTAATAAGTTGTGCATCAAAGTTCTTCCCACTAATTTCCACTGAGCACAACCCATACACCTCCTTCAACTGTGTAACTTTACCAGTAGGCATACTAACAATCATTCTATGATCTAGGATCCTGGGTGGCATCCCAAGTTTATCGGTAAATCTCTTAGATATGAATGAATGTGTAGCTCCTGAATCGAATAAAACATAGGCTGGTGTGCCCGATATGGATAGGACACCTAGTGTAACAATGCACATAATTTCAGTAGGTCATCAATGTTTAACATAAGGAAATTCTTAAATTTAAAATGTACCTGCTGCCACTTCTGTGCTGGCCTTAGCTTTCTCAGCTGATAGGGCATACATCCTTCCCTGCGGTTGACTTCCCCGAGTTAAGGGAGGTCGGTACGCTGAGGGCTGACTGGAGGGCAAGGCTAGTCTGACCCGACAGTCTTTTGCATAGTGCCCATAGGAATGGCAGTTAAAGCAACGGATCTGAGATGTCAAAACTGGGGCGGGGCCCCTCTGCACTTGACCC
>NC_056558.1:7411901-7447610 GCF_013358625.1 Macadamia integrifolia | reverse complement strand
TCAAATCTTATGCTTCTCGCACCGGATCTCACCCATACCGAGCGTGAATCCTTGTACACTCCAAGTAAGTGGGGAGAGGACGTTTGGCCTTGTTTCAAGGCATTGTTTGGCATTCATTTAATCGTATCTAGTCTAGCCATGTCATCATGCAAATGCTATGTAGATTAGTCATCCTCACATTGTTATGCCATGGGTGTTGTGTTTATTTTCTAAATGCCAAGTGATGATATACTTATGTGATGAATGTTGACATCATTGTGCATGATGCATTCATAGACTAGATGCCATAGTCGGCTTGGAAACGAGTGCATTGGTGGCCCGTGGTATGGGACGCGGTGGCACTATGTAATCATACTACTGTCATATAGGAGCATGTGGTTTAGGATTATCATCTACCTGTGCTGCGACCCTTCCCAGCAGGGGTTAAGGTGTTGGGTTACCATTTGGGGGGAAGCAATGGTCGCGGTTGTCAGTCACTGTGGTGGTTAGACATTACGCCCGGCTGGTCATTAGGACAGTCGGTAACCCCGGTGGTGTATTCAAGAGGGCCAATTGTACTACTTTTAAATTGCTGGAGTCAACACCTTTAATTTCTGTCATTTATTTTATGTTGAGAGCCAGTGGTTGACATGTTTTATTTTTCCGAGTACTCACGGTGGGCCTTCTCTGACAGCCCTATGGGCGTGTCGCGGGATAGATTTCACGGCTCGTACCCGAAGTATACGCGCACTGTGGTTGTAGTAGCACTAAACCAAAGACTTAGTAATGTTGCTTAGGTGGATGTGATTTAAAATGTATTACATAGCATGTAGTGCATATGGTTATGATTTGTTGTGTGGACTGCTGTGTCGTCCATCTTTCCACTTACTGAGCTAGTGAGCTCATCCCACGTGTGCACCTCTTTTAGATGATTTTGCAGGTCATCCATCTGAAGAGCACGGGTCGGGTCCCACGGTTGAGTTCCCTGAAGAGGATTGGTGGGCCCCTGAGGAGTTAGAGCACAGCACTGATTGCTCGTGCGAGAGTTGTGCTGTGGGACCGCAGTTTTGATACCGAGCTGAGCTCCACTTTTGATGCCGAGCTGAGCTCTAACTTGTGATGTCGAGCTAGGCTCAACACTTGATACCGAGCTGAGTTCTAAGCTTTGATACCGAGCCGAGCTGTACACTCTAATTTTTGATGATTCTTTTTGTGTACTTGATATGTGAATTGTACTTTTATTGTGTAATTATCATGCCTTCGGGCCCATATGTATGTAACTATTGTATCACAATTCGGGTATCAAGTATTGTAGGAATATTTACAGGTAAACCAAGTCTTCCGCTGAACTGATGAGCTATTTCTTAGTTGTGTGTATGCTGTGGTGGAATACTGTATCAGATGATCCTGGCAGGTTTGGGTTAACCGGTGTTAACCAGGTCACTAGCCCGGTTCTGTGTGAACGGGGTGTGACACTACCGATCTCTGAGCCTACAGACAATAAACCCTCTTCTCTAAAAGCCAACACCACTCAACTGTCCTCCCAGTCTCCTAACAACTCTGGCAACACCTCTTCTGGCTGTGGGTCTAATAAGGGGTGTGGGAGCGTGGCAGATCTAGACGTGGTCGTGGTCACCAATCTCAATAGCCCTCTGGCCGTCTCTACTGCACTATTTGCCAGCGCACCAACCACAATGCCAACACCTACTACTATAACCGTCAACCCCATAACACACCCTACCCCCACCCATACCACACATCTCATCCTTACCCTCCCACAACCCACTATGCTCAGCCAGGCCTTCTCCCCTCCCCAACATACCACTCTCCCTACCCTTGATCTAAACTCTCTCTCCACCTATGATGGCTACTCAGGTAATGACAACCTCCAAGTAGGCAATGGTAAGGGTACCCCAATCTCACGTGTTGGTTCCTCTTCTATTATCTCTTGTTCTCATTCTCTCTCTTTAAATAATGTTCTCCATGTCCCCTCCATCACTAAGCTCCTTCTCTCTGTTAATAAATTTACGAAGGACAATGGTGTATTTTTTGAATTTCACCCCTCTAATTTTCTTGTCAAGGACCAGGCTACTAACAAGACTCTTCTCACCGGTTTGAGTAAAGGGGGGCTCTACACCTTGGAGCCCAAGTCTTCTTCCCCTCCCATTGCCAGTATTGTAGAAAGAACCACTCTAGATGGTTGGCACTCCCATCTCAGTCATCCTCACGAACACCTCCTTCATAAGATAGTTCATGATAATAAATTGTTGTGTCATTCTTCTCGTCTTCACTCCCTTTGCAACTCATGCCAACTAGGCAAAGCTTGTCATCCTCATCTTCCATTATCTAATTCTGGTAGTTTATTTCCATTGGATCTTATTTAGTGATGTTTGGGGTCCATCCCATGTACCATCCATCTCTGGACATCGATTTTTTATAATTTTTGTGGATGATTTTATTTGGTTTTATCCTTTAGTGCATAAATTAAATTACTTGTTGAACAGCAAATTTCACGGCATATTAAAAAAATCCAAACCGACTGGGGAGGTGAGTATCGCTGTCTCCCCTCCTTCTTCTCCAATGTCAGCATCTCTCACTGACTATCTTATCCCCACACTCATGCCCAACAAGGTCATTTGAGTGTCGTCATCACCATATTACCTAGACGGGTCTCTCCCTTATAGCACATAGTTTGGTTCTCATGCAATACTAGCATTTCGCTTTCGAAACAACCGTTTACCTTATCAATCGGATGCCCTCTCAAGTCTCTAATAATGTCTCTCCATTTCAGCTTGTTCACAACCACACCCCTGACTACTCTTTCCTTCGTACCTTTGGCTGTCTCTGCTATCCCTACCTTCGTCCATATGATCGCCACAAGATAGCTTTTTGCTCTGCTCCCTGTGTCTTCCTTGGCTATAGCCCAACACATCATAGTTATCGGTGTCTTGATCATAGTTCCAACAAGTTTTACATTGCACGAAATGTCCGCTTTGATGAATCAACCTTCCCCTTCTCCACTCCATCTCTCCTTGGTCTTGTGCCTTCCTCTAGGCCTCCTACCTATACTCCATGGGCTGCTGTCCCAACTTGCATCACCCCCTTGCCATTGCCACCACCTACCCTCCACACTCAGTGCCTCCCCTTCCCCTCACCCATCTTCCATCGTCTCCACCTAGTGACTCCCAACTCATGTTCACTCCAACCCCCTCCACATCCCCGCAACCAACCACACCACCCTCTAACTCCCCACCCTGTCGTACACGGCCTCTTCTTGACCTATATGCTCACACCGCCCCCTCTCCCTCCACGACACCTATGGTTGCCACCCCACCATCCCCACCTCATTCCCCAACCCCACCGGCTGCACCCACTAGGCACGCCATGACCCTAAGACCATGCACCAAACCATCCCAAGCCCTATCCACTGAGACCAAACCTTCCCTCTCCCCTGAACCTACCTGCTTCTCCCAGGAAAATAAATCAGTAGAGTGGCCTGCTGCAATGAGTGAGGAGTTCAACGACCTGGTCCGCAATGGCACGTGGACCTTGGCTCCTCCTTCTTCATCTTAGAATTTGGTTATGTGCAAATGGGTTTACTGTATCAAATGGAACGCTGATGGTACCCTTGACCGATACAAAGCTCACTTGGTTGCCAAGGGATTCCATCAACAACATGGTGTGGACTATACAGAGACTTTTAGCACTATGGTTAAACCAACCACTGTCCGTTCAATCATATCCTTGGTTGTTACTCATGGCTGGCTCATTTGTCAACTTGATGTCCACAATGCCTTCTTGTATGGTGTGCTTCATGAGGAGGTCTACATGACTCAGCCCCCTGGGTTTACAAATAAATCACGCCCTAATCATGTGTCGCCTCCATAAATCCTCATACGGTCTTAAATAGGCACACTCGGTGTGGTTTCATTGGCTATCCACCTTTCTCCTTCAGTTTGGCTTCTTACCAGACTAGATGTAGCTTGCCTTGTCAATTAGGTTTGTCAATTCATGTATGCTTCAACAAAAGAACTTTGGAGCCTTGCGAAGAGCATACTTCGATATTTGAAGCAAACTCGGACTTATGGTCTTTTGTTTACCAGATCTGTGCATTCTTCTACACTTCAGGCCTTCTCTGATGCTGATTGGGCTAGTAATGGTGATGATCGTAAATCTACAGGTGGCTATGCCATCTACTTTGGCAACAATCTCGTCTCTTGGTGTTCTTGTAAGCAGAAGATTGCTGCTCAATCTTCCACAAAGTCTGATTAAAAAGCTCTGGCTGATGCAGCGGTGGAATTCATTTGGCTGGAATCTCTCTTTCATGAGCTTGGCATACCTCTTCGGGGTGCCCCCATATTATGGTGCAACAATGTTGGGGGCCACCTACCTGTCTTCCATACCCGGACCAAGCACGTGGAAATCAATTTTCACTTTGTGCGCCATCGGGTTGCACAGAAGTAGCTGACCGTTCAATTTATCTCCACCAACGATCAGCTTGCTGATGCTCTTACCAAGGCCCAACCAACATCTCGTTTCCAATTCATGCGAGACAAGTTGAAGCTCTGTCCAGCTGACCATCAACTTGAGGGGGTGTAATGACGAATATAGTATCTCCATATGTGGCAACAGCATATATAGAATCTCCTTCACATGGAAACTCTATATATGTCGGAATACCATCTCTATGGAAACATATATTCCTCTTCCTATTATACTCATTGTAATATTGTCTTTCTATATCACACATGGTCAACTAGGGTTCCGAAATGAACTGTATTTATATCCTCTATTGAGGGTGATTCAATTCAAGAGAAATACAAACATCTTTAAAGGTAATACTCATAAATTCAATAAAATCGAGGACAAAAGTATTAAACAGATAACATATGTGACTATGCATGGACAATGTATTCATCTACCGATACATACATGTGCATGTACAAATAAGTATATATGTACATTATAATTTTGAATTTGAAATTCAACATGTAAAAAATAGGTTCTTGGACACACCCACACCCATATCTGGCCTGGCCCGGCTTGGCTTGTCTTGGCTCGGCTCGGCTCGGCTTGAAAGGGAGAGCTCCTCTCTAAAGGGCTTATACCCTTAAGAAACAATCCCATAAATGTGTCCTAGTTTTCTTTCCTCCTAACCCAATATGAGACTAAACATTATGAGATGTCTTAGTTCATCATGACTTCAGAAGTGCTAAAGACAAAATAAAAAAGACACTTGAATGAAAAAAAACTAAATTCAAAAAGTCCACTTTAAAATAATTATTTTAACTATAGTTTGAAACTTAAATTCCAACAAGTGAAACACCTCTAAAGCTTAAAAAATTGCCTCTATCATAAATAGGGTGGTTTCTACTAATGCCACATAAACTCTTTTGTGTGTCATGCAACAAATCAGTAGAGGTGTTTCAATCAAACACCCGTGTAAGGTCTTTTAGAGATGGTTTTTACTAGCATTTCTGAAATGTATCTAAATCTTCTTATCCAGAAGCGGTTCTCAGCCACTGCTAATGGTTCCACCCATCACTATTAGAGGCAATTTCTGCTGCTTTTTTTCTATTATCTATTAGGAGCGGTTGCCGCTAGAAGATATTGAATCTTTTTTTTTTCCAATTTTTCCCCATATGTTTTGTTCATTATTTTCAACTATATACATTTACTTTACTTACAAAACTTTAAACATATGCTAGGACTTCTTTCATTGCAATCTAAAATAAGGGAAATGAATTTTGTCCGAGAGTGTGCCCCCAGTTGGCAGTGGTGTCTGAAGTGAGTTGGTCATCCATGGTAGGTGGTGGTGCGGATTTTTGGACCAAAACTGGTAAATTTTACATATTTACATTTCGAACACATTTTTTACATTGAAAATGAATTTTTTGGAAAACAGATCCTACATGTAACAATACGAGCATAATTTATTCTTTCCAATGCACCTGGTTTCATCCTGTTTTGATATCAAATGAAGAAGTTATAGCGTATGCAAGGTTCAGGGGCAATTTGATCTTTTGCATGGCTGAATCTAACGATTGGGTCTTCTGAAAAATTGTACTCTAGTATTGGTCCATACAATTTTCGTTTTGACTCATTCCAAAGTCGTATGAAGAAGTTATGGCCATTTCCATGAAACCTATACAAAAATTCCAAGATCTAAAATTCGAATAGCTCTCGGTGTTGGTTGGGGTTTTCAGCACACAATTTTATGTTTGAGGGGTCTTTGTGCAGTTTCTGAAGAATATGTCTAAGGGGACTTTTAGCACACATATTTGAGTTTGGAGGGGCCACTAAGTAATTAAGGGGAGTTGAGGAGATACCAGGTCTAAGGATCTAGAAAGGCCATGTAGCCTTGAACCAAATCCAAGGGATGACGTTATTTTGCTCTAACATTAGCGCTAATGATGATTTCACGAGGCCTATGTTTCTTCAGGTGCATCAAGTCCACTACTAGCACGATGCACACAATCAGATTCAACTCGTGTGCTCGGCGCGCGCTTGTGCAGGCGCTGAAGATTCTAATCGACGAGTTGTTATTTGTTTGAAATCTTAGGAAGCCAATCCAGGGTCCATGTTTATCCCCTGCTTTCAACGACTAATCTGACGACGCTCTGCATCATGCACTGCGCCAACTAATCAAATGCTAACAGCGGTTCTGTTGGTGACGTCAGCGGATGACAATTGCGTCAGCTTAAGTCAGCAACTGATGTTGATCCAAAGGTTTAGATCATCTGACCGTTATGCAGATCCTATGGATAAGATTTTGGGTTCCTTTTTGAAGTCAGATCCTACGGTCGAGATTGAAGCCATTGTTCCTTATGCCTCCAGCATACTGTTTGCTATCCTGGAAAGATTTCATTCTCTAGATTCCAGTTGGTCCAAATTGTAAGTGTCATAACTTTTCAACCACAAGGCTAAATTGGTCCATTCAAATTACAAAATTCTTAGAATTCCGTGCCCTATCTGAAATGGAAGGTTGAAATGTGAGTTTTGAGAGGATGATACCTGCGGTTTTCAAGAGAGAGAAGTTTCCCTTATGTGTGTGAGCCATTGAATGTGGTTGGGTGATTTTTGGAGGTTGCATTCACTCCATTAAGGTTGGTTTGTGATTGGCCTATTTTGATGATGCATTGATTTCAAACCAGGATAAGAGAGAGAAAAGAAGAGAAAAGAGAGTGAGATTTGCTTTGTGCATTAATGCTCAGGAAGACGAGATGAAAGGTGTGAGGGCTCTTGCTTGTAGCGTATTTGAAGTTTCAAGTTTCCTACAAAAAAAAGGAGTTGAGTCCAATGTGTAGAGACTTGCTCGATTTTGCACGAACAGGTACAAATTTACAGGGTTGCCAAATCAGCATTCACGTCAATATTGGAAAATAGGATTGGGACTCGGTCACTGCCAAGTTACAACAGCAATAACCTGTAATGAGTTTCTAAATAAATCATAATCGAAAATAGATTTTTAATGTGCATGTTACAGTGTTTTGACCTAGACTTGGATTCTTGAGTCAGTGGCTTCCAATGCTTGGATAACCCACATCGTTGTTATTCTCAGTAGAGCAGTGAGTAGGGCAGTAGCAACAAGCTAAGATGTTTTTGGGTTTGGTATACGTTTTTCATGGGTATTTTTACATGGTTACTTAATATGCCTCATCACCTTTTATTCTTAATTTTTTTTTTCTTTTAAATTTATCCGATGTCTTTTATTTTTACAATTTTACTTTTATTAATTTGCTTACTGTTTTTCAGATTTTATGATCTTCACGCTAGGGTTGTATTTTATAAGTTTTTCTCGAGCCTTTTAGTCTAGTATTGACGATGTGGTTAGTTTTTCACAGTGTTTAATATTGCTCTAATGATCCACAATTTCATTTCACTTTTACTTTTATTATTCCATTTATGCATGCATTATAGAAAATTAGTTATTTCCTTTGCATATGAATTTTCGAATATCTTTTTGATATTATTTTTTTATCCCTTCTTTTGTTTTCTTGGGGTTAATCATGTCATGATGTATTGTTGTTTTCAGAGTGTTGTTGTTGTTGTTGTTGTTGTTGTTGTTTTTCCTTTTAAGTTTATCGTGGTACATATGCATGGGTTGGCACGTTGTGATTTACATGGAACACCAAGCGAATGGAAGTTCGACTTAATTGGGTGAAAATACATTCCTTAGTTTGCACGGACACAAGCTTAATCTTTTTTTGGGACCTATTCAGATATAGTCAATATATAGTTTTATTTGTTGGTCATATACCCTAAGTTAGGTGATGACTCTATGTCATTCAAAACCTAGACCTTTTTTTTTTTTTTTTTTTTTTTTTCTTGGATGACCACTTACGTCCACATCAAATAACATTCCAATTTTGCCTATAAAATTGCAATTGTTCTATGACTCAGGTCAAAACTCTACTGGGAGAAGGTCCCCTAAAAGGCAACGTGGCCCCTTACATCAGTGTGCTTTTCTTCCCAAACTGAAAAGAAAATAGAAAAAAATAACCTACAAATCTTATTCCAATTTTACCACTGCCTTTTCTACATTTGATGGAGAAATACAATGGGATCTAGATCCTCTACAATTCTCAATTTGTGCAGTTAGGAGCAGTTCTACCTTCAGAACATGACATCTGTCCCATGCCACATGGACGGTGAGGATGAGGAGAGAGGATGGTAGAGAAAAATCACGACCCTATTCCTGTTCTGACCCAAACCCAATCCTACGTTAACAGATCCTTCGATCCTCTTTCCCCCTTTAGAGATGAAATATAAAAGAGAAGAAGACCTGTTCGATCGATCGTTGATGGTGAAACATGTATTGTTGTTGTTTTCCTGCGATCGATCATTGACGGTCAGGCGTCCAGTGCAATTACTGTTGTTAACGATCTCTTCCATTTCTCAGCACCACATATGTTCTCATAACATAAACCTGTTTCATCTTTAATTATCCACTGAACTTTTCAGATGATCATAGGTTGGACATTGAATAGGTCCTCCACATTTTTTTTTTCTTTGCCAGTCGTCATGGATTTCACGTCTGAAATAGCCAAGCATGTTTTCCCATAGAGATTCTTTCCTCTTTAGAGCTGAAAAATAAAAATAAGAATTTACATCCCCCTCTCCTGTACTCTGCTCTTATTACATCCCCTTCCCCTGTGTTTTTAGAAATTACATCCACCTCCCTTGTAGTATGTTAAATTTTACAAGAAGACTCACCCTGTTAACTTTTTACGGTTTAATTCGTACAATATTTCAGTAATACCCATATTACCCTCAATAATGTGTTTTTATTCCTTCACCCTTTACCTTGATATACATCTTCCTTGGCGAACGACAATCGAAGCTATGGTGCTGCCAAGACCTTCGGACCTTCGGACCTTCGTTGTGGCATTCGCCAGCAAGCACCTCACCGTCGTCGTCACTTATCAAAGTATTCCTCTTCCTTGGTGGGCAACAAAAGGCGAACGACGAACAACGACATGTATGCATACTGGGTATTGAGACACATCCTTCTGTTTGCAGCTAATCTACAAATTTGGGGATTCTCTCTTTCTAGCGATCGGTTGACAATGATGGATTTTCAAGAGAGCGATTTGTCCAAAGTACGATCTTTGCTAAAATAATAACGTTGTCAATTCTAACTTCAGAATGATTATTATTAAGTTTGTCTCGAATTCTTGACCCGTTTTGAAGATTGACCCATTCCGATATATTTTGGTGGCGACCCGAATGCGAAGTTTTCTGAGATTTGTGATGGAAGCAGAGGGGTTGGGCCGTTAGGCCCGGAGCCCATCACTAATCACGTATGGGGTGCGGGGGCATAGCCCCCGTGGTATGGTTCGATCGGATCGACCATGATCCAATGGGTCAACCTTCAACTTGGAGTATATAATGTACTGTTGTCTTGTTGAGAAAGTCATTGTATTTTTAAGGATTTTTCGAGCTAAGGTTTCAGGGCGAGTTTTCTCACCACTGCTTAGGTGTAATCTCTCTTCTACATAGTGAAACTTCTTCTTCTTTTCCCGAGGACATAGCACACCACCTTGGTTTGTGAACCTCGTTAAATCTCTGTGTTGTGCCATCTGTCTTAGTTTATTTATCATATTTATTGGTATTTGCTCAAACAATTATCAACCTTCACAAGGAAGGAAAGAAAAATGGCATAGAAAAATAACGTTATCATTTTCAACTCTCGCTTAATGTTCCTATTTACTGTAAATCATTAAGCTCGCTCGCGAAATGTTCCAATTTACTTGAAGTTGCAGGGAATATTTTCGACTGCTCAAGCGAATGGCTGGCCACAAGCTTGCTCATGTCACTTTGAAAGGACTAAATTTGGTAAAGGAGATTATCTTAGGGTCTACCCTTGGGTTGCTTGCAGGAGGGCTATGGAAAATGCATCACTGGAATGAGCAGAGGAGATCAAGAGCATTTTTTGACATGCTAGAGAAAGGTGGGGTTGGTATTGTTGCTGAAGAATAGACCTTCCGCATCCAATATGCTCCTATCAATACTTTGAAAATGGATTTTTGTTCGTTGCATTACTTTGCAATCGACTCATGCAAGTTTGGATGGAAATGATGTAATTGAGTGGTTCAGGTATTAATAAATTCTCTGCCAGGTTAGTTCTCTCTCTCTCTCTCTCTACCCTTCTGGTGTATTGCAGTGCAAAAAAGGGCATGTATCTCAGAATTCCTATTCTTCAAGCTATTTGTGAAGGCTTTGACTGACAAGGAGAGCAATTCATGTGGAATTATCCGGCTCCTTCAATCCTCTTCTGGAAGTTATGACAATTAAAAAATAAAACAGAAGCCGTTGATCGAGAAATAGAGGATTCTAAAAGTTTTTTCTTCAACTCAAACTTTCCAAATCAAAAGAGTGGGGAACCACCGCTGCAATTCACCTTCGACCTCTCCGACAGGGAGTCAGAGAAGAAGGTAAGGCTGGAGTTGTTGATGGATGGCATTTTTGTGTAAAACTAGAGAATTATTGTTATTAGGGGTGTAAGTTTAGCACTGACGATCCGAACCTGCCCTAACCTACCTTGAGCCCAAAACTTGTTTAACTCGACTATGAGGGCCAACCTGGCCCAACCCAACCTAACCCTATGTGGGGTTGGACCAGGCCTGGGTTGAGGCATAGAAAACCCAGCCTTCCCTAACCCGCCTGAGTACCTGATTATTATTGTGCTTTGTAAAATGCAGGTGTGTGATACCTTACTTTCTAAACTCGGTCTAATTTTTCGGTTAGTTCGGTTTGGTCTTGCAGGACCTGAACCTGAGCTAGTCGGGGCAAGTACCTTATGGAACATGATGACAAGGGTGACTCTGAACTCAGGTTGGCCAAATGATCTGGAGTCAGTGCCTAGTATAGTCCGTGTACAGAAGTCGTATACTTATACGTATCACGAGGCCATGTACGCACAATAAAGGTACATAACCGTATTTTATATTGAGTATGCATATAAATAGTTTACAGGGAGCGAAATACATGTCGGGACCGAGCCCCATCGAAAACCCCGATGTTTAGGCTAAGTTTTGGCCGACTGGCGGGTGGTCATAGGTGGGTCGACCCACCAGTGTGACCTACCAATCTGGTCACTAGATATTTTTACCCCACTATAAATAACATTTATTATCTCTCTTTCACCTCATTTATTGTTTTACACGGTAGTTGAGAAAAGTAAAGAAGAAAAATGAGAGAGGAAGGAAGAAGAAAATGGGGAAGGAAACAATCGCTGTGGATTGTCGGGGTCAGATCTTTTGAATCCGACACCGGATTTGTGATCCTCATCTCAAGATCTACAATTTGAGGTGAGTAAATCCATATTCCTTACTCCTTAAGCCTTTATGAAACCCAAAATGAAACCCTTCGATTTGAGTAGAAATCCTCTGGATCTTGCTACTATCTTTTGAGAATATGAATCTAAGGTTTAATATTCAAGTTTAAAAATATGTTACTGCAAGCGTATGGTATATTATAGACAACAGGTCTATCACAAGGAGATAAGTCACTCTATCTTACCTACTCTAAGTATAGCGAGAGTGAACAAGAGATGGTTGATTTTAGATTATGGTCCTAGAACATGCATATAAACGAAAGAAAATGACCTACACATTCAATATCTAAATTAAACAGTTCTAACGCATATAAATTAAACAGTTCTAATGCCGGAATACTTTAATTAGAGAACTAAAATAAATGCTGAAAAATAACAACTAAAAAAAAGAATATGTAAATAATAAAGCTCAACCAACAAATGAAGAACTGAAATAGAAAGCAATTAAGTAAAGAAAAATTCTCAATACATCGACCGAATTCCTGGGAGAGGCACTACTGTAGGCATCACCTTCAATTATTGCACATATATAAATAAGAACACAAGAAAAAGGGAAAGAAAAAAGCATAAAAATCCTAACTCCACTACTTGTATTTAAATAAATCTTAATTCTACTAATAAACTTTGTCATACATTAATTATGTATAAGCTGAATTGCAACTTGATTGATTTGGAGTAATGGTATTGGAACAGAATTATTAATGAAGAACTTGCTCTCTTTAACTTGAAAACTCTTGATTATTGTCACTTGAATCAATTCTTTCCTAGAACTAGAAAGTTTGAAAGCTAGAACTATGGATTGCACTAATTAAATTAACTAAATTATGAACTAAATTAACAAAGTAAAATAATAATTAAACAAACTAACAATTAAAAATTGAATTGCATTATCATTAATCACTTGAATAAAAACTTGAATAAACATAAGGAGAGAGAGAAGAGAACTAAGCATAAACTAGGCAAAAAAAAAAAAAAACTAAAAAATAAACTAAGGGGAATAATAATCCTAAGAGGATGGAAGTGGCTTTTATAGGGCTTTGGTCGTGTCTCCTTCCTTCTATAAGTCTTCTTTAAAAAATAAAATAAAATAAAATAAAATAAAATTCAATCTTAGTAAAAATCCTCATTCTCTGAGATGTTGTGTGATGAAAGAGAGAAACTCTTTCCAAAATTAACATACTCTATTCCTTGCCTGCAATATTTACCAAAATCTTACAATCTTGACTAAATCAGAAAGGAATCTTTGTATGGTATCTTCAAAATCTTGTGAAGTGATAAGGAGAGAGAATAATCTTTAGGATTTTATAGAAGAGATGATGTGGTATCACTGAGTGGGTTCCTTTGGACAAGTTTGTTCAAGCTTGGACCGGTTTTTGGTTCACTTTAAGCACTTTCTCTTGTAGTCTTGGAAACTGTAAAAANTAATTTTTAGGGAAAATTACATGATTACCCATTTCTGGGTTTCTCTTAACAAAATTACCCATCAAAAGTTTCAGTTAACAAAAATACTCATCATTAGGTTTCCCTTTACAAAATTACCCACTTAAAGTTTAAGTTAACAAAAATACCTAAAATTGAGTTTGGGTTTACAAAACTACCCACTCAAAGTTTTAGTCATAAAAAAATACATGATTATATGTGGAAGATGAAGAATCACTATTTTGGGTAGTTTTGTAAACCCAAACCTGATTTTGGGTATTTTTGTTAACTAAAACTTTGGGTGAGTAGTTTTGTAAACTCAAACCTAATTTTGGGTATTTTTGTTAACCAAAACTTTTTGTGGGTAATTTTGTAAAGGGAGACCTAAAAATGGGTAATCATGCAATTTTCCCTTTTTTTTATTAGCCATTGATTCGTTTCTCCATAAATGTACTTTTTTCCATTAGAGTAATTTACAACGTCACTCCCTGGAGAATGTCAATGTTATAGGAACACCCCCTCTATTTCACCAAATTAAACTTAGACATCTTAGTATCTTACCATCATTCACTGTTAAATAAATGGTTAAAATGACCATTATACCCTCCTTATTAACTCAAACTCATGTTGTAACCTGATGGCGGCAATGGTGAGGGTTGAAATCGTCTGCAATTCCGATCTCGTACAATTCCGTGCAATACCACCTTCACGAGATGACACGTGTATTGATACCAATACAATGGTCCAGATCTGGTACAACTAATAAAACATTAAATCAGTGAAGAGGCATTTAAATTAGATCTGGACCATTGTATTGGTATCAATACACGTGTCACCCCCTGAAGATGGTATTTCACGAAATTGTACGAGATCGGAATTGCAAACGATTTTTTTCCCAATGGTGACGGAGACGGCGACAATGGAGATTCCTTCTCCTTCTTCACTTCCACTGACTCGTCTCTCTACTATCTAGATCTGGCATCACGGGCTTCGGATTACATCTATAGATTTGGACCATTTGTGATGTATTTTTTCTTTTTTTCTTTTTAAACCGCCGGGGATTGTTCAGAGCACCCAGCTTTGGCTCATTGAAGAAAAATAAGAAGAAAGGTAAAGAAGAAAAATAAGAAATAACTCAGATAATCGTAGCAGAAGTAGAAAACTTAGTTCAGACATTGGACTTTGTTAGGGTTTTCATACATAGTTCTGGTTTATGGTTCATCATTATTGACGGTGAAACCAAGCTGACTTCTTTTTGTAATCTACAGATAGATGCTCCAAGAGAAGAGATCCCAGACCAGATCAACAACAGCGTTAAAAACCAGAAAACCTTGAAGACTAGTACAGTTATCTGCGAGCTTATGGATCCGATCCAAGCCAAGGTCAACGATTTCTTTCCCAATGGTACAATGGCCACGGGCAAATTTGTTAGCAACATCTTCCTCGCCATTGACGAGTTGTACTAGGTGGAAGAGCTGGTGGTGCATCCCTGTCCTCACTTCATCAATAGGGTTTTTTCCTTCTGCCATACTCATCTCAAACATAGATTTGTATGCTTTTTGAGAGGAGAAAAAAAAATTGAATCTTTATGCTTTGCCAATGAAAACAGAAGGAAAATATTGAATTTTGATGCTTCCAAATCTGGGAAAGTGATCTGATTTCCCTGTGGAAGGGGAGAGTATTGAATCCCGGCTTGCCAGTTGCACGGCTTGTTTATTGTATATTGGAATGTGACCCAGTGGTAGGAAAGGTAAATCGAGAAGAAAAGGTAGGTAAAACGAGCTGAGACCCCGCCATGACCTCCCGTGCTCTAAATGATTGCGGGTGGTCCAAAAAGGTAAATTAGGTCTCGATCTGGGGTAAGGGTATAGTAACTATTGACTTGGGGATAGGACATATTACATAGGTATTTTAGGTACTTCACATTTAGTAAAGGCATTTTGGTATTTAAAACAAAATATAGTAGCTAACATCAGCATATAAAGTATATTTCTTAATGGTGACTAATGATAGGGGGCCTGAGTCTAATTTGGCGAAACAGAGGGGGTGTTCCTATAATACTGGCATTCTCCAGGGGGTGGCATTGTAAATTACCCTTTTTTTAATTAACGGATGTATCAAAAGTTAATTTGTAATCTTACTTTTTTATCCATTAATACAATATACATATATTTTTTTCAATTAGAGTAAATCCTATCATTTCATAAGTGGACTCGAAAATCTGCAAGATAACGACAACTTTTGCCAGTGACAATGATAATTTACTGTCAGGCTGTGTTTGATTAGATAGAAATAGACAGAATAAAAAAAAATGAAGAGAAAAATTTCTTGCTGTTTGTTTGTATAAGAAAAAGGAAAAAGTTAAAAAATACCAAAAAAAAAGGATCGAGAGAAGGGTATACCAAAATGGATCAGCTGCTCGTACAATCACCTGGTTGTACGAGTCAGCATCCAACATATGTCCTTTTTATTTTCAAATATACCCATTTTTATCTTTGTAATGACAGAATGAAGGACATATGTTGGATGCTGACTCGCACGACCTGGTGATTGAACCAGTGGGATCTTATCTTGGGGTATGCGAGGTGGTTTATGTTAGTGGGTTTCACTTTCATCGCTCATGTGAGGTGGGTTCCGTGAAAAAACGAGAGGGTTTTATAATTTGTGAGGGGCTTTCGGATTTTACCACTAATAACTCCCCGGATTTTTGAGTTCTCGTTGTGTCTGGCTAGGGTTTCTGTGTTTCTGTTCTCTCTGTGAAATCAGGGCAAAGATGGAGTAGCAGAATCGGTGACAAGAGGATGGCTACTTCCTCCAAATTATCAAAGCTTGACAATATATGCTTGCCCTGGAAACCCAATCCATGTGGGCCACTCAAAAGGCCATCCAAGTCAGGCTCTTGGCTCTTACTGGACCGGATATTTAGTATGCTAAGCTTGTTCTAGTCCTAGCCAGTGTGGCCCAAAAAAGTATAGAACATGGTTGGATTGCACCTTGTGGGCCTGGGCTACAAAGATTATAAACCTAAACAATTTGAGTCTCTAGGGCTGCGTATATATGCGGTGTATGTAGTGATACCATATGGCACACTTTAGCTTAACTCACCTCATGCGAAGTTATTGGGTAACCAAGCATGTCAGCACTTACTAACTAGATGAACGCAGGGTTTGAACCAAGGTCTAGAACCTAGAACAAACTTATTATTTGTTTAGTTGACATCATGTTTAATTAATGTTACTTGTTACTATAAATTTGAAATCCAAGATTCAATGTAGATTATAGAATCCATATTGAGACATACACTCAAGGAATCCAACCATTTTTGTTTGAAAGCATTGGAATCTAGACATAGATTTTGAATGGTCTTCACCTTGATAAGCAAGTCTCTTAACACATACCATAAAAGGATAAAAGGGGATTGAGGGGAGGGGGAGAGGGAGAGGGACTCAAAATAATATACATTAATATGTCAACACTTACCATAAAAGGGTTGGAAGAAAGGGGGGGGGGTTGGAGAGGGGGATCCAATCTAGAATAAGCAAGAATATCAACACTTACTAGTTAGAAGATGAAGATGGGTGTTCAGTAGGGATGTAAATATTGGATAGTCGAAATCTGGATTCAAGTTCGTATTCATTTAGGGGTATCCATATCCGGTTAAAGGATATTCAGATTAAAATCCAAATCATCCAAAAAATAATTATCCGATCTGATTAAATAATCAATTAATGATTTTGAGGGTTCTTGAAGTTTAAATAGGTTCTAGAGAATGAGGAAAAGAGTTAAAACAACATATAAATATGGATTAAGAGAAAATAATATTCATTGGGAGGAGGAAGGTCCAAATTACACAAGTCAAATAGTAAATGGATAGTCGAAAAATTCGAATTCGATCTACATCCGTATTCATTTAGGGGTATCTGTATCTCATAAGAAAATATCCGAATCTGAACACATCCAATCTGAATTTGATCCGTATTCGATCCATTTACATCCCTAGTGTTCAGCACAAGTCTAGAGTATATACCAAATGCATTATATGTTCAATGAAAAAAGAATACACATACCGCGGCTTAAATATCACTCTCACACCCTGTCTCATTTCTTCACCATGTGGGTCTAGATTGTATACGAAATGCAAGGCACATCGGCCCCCATTGGCATGGCATGGCATGGGAGATGCCAATACATGAGGGGCGTGTAAATCTCTTGTCTATGTTTAATTAAGGTCATATCTAAGTAAGGTCACTTTTTACTAAATCTAAAATCCAAGATTCAAAGTAGACTATAGAATGAATTTAAATTGTCACACATGGGAGAACAAGGTCTCTATCAGATAACCAACAAGTATGCTAGGACTTAGTAGACGAAGGCCAGTTTTTGACCCAGGTCTAGAATCCAGACCAATTTCTCACATATACTCAAAGAATCCAATAATCTTGGTCTACACGCATTCGATTCCAGAATCTAGATAGGTTCTATTATTCTACTTTCAATATATATATATATATATATATATATTCATAATTTATCATTAATTTTTTTTAAAGAAAATACCTATAATTAAAATCTAGATAGGATCAAACTCTGGCTCACCTGGAAAGCCATTTTTATTGGCCTAGGATAGAAGCAGATGTCCAACGGTGATGGGTTGTGTGTGCTCTATGCAGCACGTCGAAGCCGTCTATATATATATATATATATATAATTGAACCATCTTATCATGTAGTGTATCTAAAAAAATATTGATCCATCACTATCCCTTATTTAGTCACCTTTGTTTTTTAATTATCTTTTTATTACACGAGACCTAATCAAATTTTGAGTGTCCATTGAAAAAGAGTTGGCACTTTCACCTTGTAGTCTTTAAAATATTTTCCCTCTTTACTTTGTTGATCACCATTGGAAGTGGGTTGGCAGTCATGTAGTCGTGCCGCCCTTACCATAATGATGATTGGGGGTCGAGTATTAAATTTAATTTTCTTGTAGCATACCCCTATGATCAGATAAATCCAATCCACTAAAATTATTTAAGTTCGACTGTTTAGATTTTTAATTGATTTAATGCATTAGTTATTTTTAGGGCATCTAGTTTGTGGTTATGTGTTAGTTATTAGTTTTGTTGGAAAATAAAAACTTTGTTCGAGGGGGGAGGGGGAGGTTATTATATATTTCAATGAGGTCATATCTAAGTAAGATTACTTGTTATTGAATTTGAAATCCAAGATTCTAAGGGTTGTTTGATTTTGTTTCTGTTGCTTCTATGTCTAGAAACAACAAAAAGGAGTTCTTTTCCATTTCTGTGCTAAGAAATGATTTTTAGAATTTTAAAAAGGTGTTTGATTTTTTGGTTTCCCGAAATGTTTTCAACAGTATAGTCGGGTCTACGACATGAGCGAATGCACGACGTTGTAGGTATGCAACTCACAAGTGAAGGCATGACGTTGGAGTTGTAGGTATGCTTTCTGGAGATTAGCTTCAGAAGAATGAAGGTAATCCAAAACTATGAGCTTTGGACAATCAAGTTGGAATCGCCACATCTGGATAGCGAGAAATTTCAACAATGGATTGGGGTTGAGGTAGGTCGAGTGAAGTATTGGGTTTTTCAAAATTTTGTCCCTCTCACTTGTTTCTAGAGATAGAAAAACATGGTTGACTTGTATCTCTATTTTTGTTTTAAAAAACAATTGAAACGAAAAAGTAAATTCAAATGATTTTTACAGTGTTTTTCTGATCACAAAAAAAACGAAAAAATACATTTCTAAAAAGAAAATCAAACAGACCCTTATAAAGTCCAAGGTTGAGACCTATACACTCAAGGAATCCAACATATTTTGTTTGCATGCATTATACTCTAGACATCGTTTAGAATCTTATCTAAATAAGCAAGCATCTGAGAATCTTATCTAGATAAGCAAGCATCTTGACACTTACCATAAAAGGGTGGAAGGGGAGCAGAGGGACCCAATCTAGAATAAGCAAGGATATCGCCATTTACTAATTAGTAGATGAAGGCACGGTTTGAACACAGGTCTTGATTCTAGACTCTAGAGTCTAGCTAGGTCAAATGTAGTATATATTTAATTGGAAAAGGATGTACACGCAGCCTGGTATATAGATCGCTCTCATATTTTTTTTTTCTTCTTTTTGCTAAAAAAGAACCCCTTGATCCTGTCCCTTTTTGTGGTTCAGATCCAAGGGTAAATCCCTATTACACGTAACCACACCTAATCCGTGTAACAGATCAATTGCGATAAGACTTGAACTAGAGACAACTAAAGACGTCTATTAATACACAACATCTTTAGACCAGTGGAGTTACAACCTGGGTGTATTCTCACACTCTCTTTTTTCCTGACAACATGTGGGTCCAAACCTAATATACGAATGAAGGCACCTCAGCATCCATTGTCATGGCATGAGAAGATGCCAATGCAAGCGATTGACGTGTAGATCTCTTGCCCATGTTTAATATAATTGAGGTTATATCTAAGTAAGGCTACTTGTTAGTGAATCTAAAGTCCAAGATTCAAATCAAACTAGAGAATCAAAATTGCTACACATGGAGGAGGAGAGTGTCCATCTTGGAAATATAAGTATTTTAGGAATATAATCTTGACCAAATTTATTATATGTTTAATTGAGATCATATTTCATGTTGTTTGTTATTGAATTTAAAATCCAGCATTCAGAGTAGACAATAGAATCCAAATTGTTCACATACACTCAAAGATTCTAATGATATATCGTTTACATGCATGCGACTCATGATGGTTTCAAATACTAGGTTACAGTGCACATATCTCCTAGGAAAAATTCATGGAATTCAGGTTCTATTATTTTAATATAAAATATTTTTATTTAAAAAAAGGGAGAGGGATAAGTATGCCATCAATGTACGAATAATTAACAATCAACACCAATGAAAGCGCATGATGGGATATCATACAGAAAGGATATGGGGATCATTTCAAAAAGAAAAAGAGATAGACATAATGGGTGTTAGTTTACAATATACTAGTGGCATACCCAACTTTTTTCATAAAAGGGAGAGACTGGCTTGGCCAAGTGGCTTAATTTCTTGTTGTATACCCTATTTTTTCATATCAAATTACCATTGTAGCCCCTCAATAAAAAAAAGTGAAAGGAACATTTAAAAATGATTTTTTTTTTTTTTGACAATGAAGTGTTTTTAAGCCTCAAATCAAATTAAATGTATGCCTTGTAAATCAGTAGAATGTTTGATGTCTTGTAATGTTAAAGAACAACACATATGCTTGTTTCCACCTTGACTTTCTATAAAACAAACTCAATAATGGGTGTGGGATTCCTTCAACTAGTCACTAGCTTTAAGAAAATGCTCCAAACTGACACCATATTCTGCCATATAACGACCCAAATGGTACTGTAATTTTGTAGTTAGGTAGACCTCAAATTCCCCTATTCATATATTAAGTTTTAATATAGCAGAATTTGCCAAATGGAAAATATAACTAATTTTAAAATTTTCACTATAGAAGAGTGCACAGTAGTGGTCAGAGAACTAATAGGTGTGCCTAGTTAGGCACGTGACTAATCTAGACCAATGAATTGCTATCTTCTAAGGAAAGTAAACAGTTCAACTGACAATCTATGCAGACTTACAATTCCCAATAATCAAATAAAACCCAAAATAAGAATGGTAGATTTTGTTCTTGGCATGTTAAAATGCCATAGTCCCAACTATTATATTCATGAGATTAACCATTTCAAGTATGATGCACTGTCTGAAAAGCATCACAAGGTTCATGCAATTCTTAGTTTGCATCTGCTGTCTCAGATCCAAGCTCCTTACAAGAAACTCCAACTGTTGGCAGGGTTTCTTCTAATTTATTTTCACCATGAACTGTCAAGAAAAGCAGGAAGAATCCATAAGCCATTATCTTATGAAAAAATAAAAACAGCTCTCCTACATGAATCATTTTGCTTTGAATGATTCAGCTGTTTTCGTTGAATGTAATGTGAATCCAATTCAAATCAGATACTCTTCTCCCAACAATGTGTATTTAGCTATATGCCTATATATCATAATTTTAAAATTCTAATCTAAATAATATATGGAGCACATAATTAAGTGATCATCTAGGGTCATCTCATCCTTACTGGTCATTTGAGAAGTTTGACATAGAATTTCAATTGAAAGTATCTTAAAACCTTTATAGATAAGAGCTTCTGTTGGACCTTGTATGATAGAAGACTCCACACTTAACAGAGTGTGTGTAGTCATCTAAGTTAGCTCCCTTCAACTTTGGCAGGGTGAGAGCTCCTTACAAACAATTTCTATCATCCAAACAAGGGCATGGTTTTAAGTCTTGTACATTTTATTTTACAGTGTATAGACATTGAGTTTGTATCATATAATTTAAGAATTCCAATCAGTGACAGTTTATTATTCTGTTGTACAGGTGAAAATATCTGTTTACAATGGCTCAGTCTTTCCATTGAACAGTTTGAGACAAAGGAGATAGATGTTGCACGACTGCAATCCTCACGCATTCACCCTGGGGAGTTACCATATGTTCCCAGGGTGGAAGTGCCTACAAGGCAGAACCTCTTGAAGGAAATCACAGCAGCTACCAAGGAAATGTTCTTTCCAGATGACCCTTTACGCCAATACAAAGGCCAACCTCTATCAAAAAAGTTCATGTTAGGCCTCCAATCAATTTTCTCAATCTTAGAGTGGGGGAGAGACTACAATTTAATAAAGTTCAAAGGAGATCTCATCGCCGGACTCACCATTGCTAGTCTCTCAATACCCCAGGTAGCTAAGAGACAGTAAAGAAACTATATTAAGATAAGAATAACTAATAATCTCAACATATACAGGATTCTAACAATTTCTTTAACTTGTACAACAGGGGATTGGATATGCAAAGCTTCAAATCTTTCTCCCCAATATGGGCTATGTAAGTTTTTTTTTCATTGTTGAGTAACAACTAGCTTTGGATTGTTGCTGCACCTTTTATGGATTTATCAAAATTTTTAATTATTTCATTTACATGGGTATTGTTTTGTGGATTTTTACAGACTCTGGTTTTGTCCCACCATTGGTTTATGCCTTCCGGGGGACTTCAAGAGATATAGCCATTGGACCAGTTGCTATGGTGTCTCTACTGATGGGCTCCATGCTCTGGACTGTGATTGATCCTGTTGCCAATCCAGCTGCATATACTCAACTGGCATTTACAGCTACGTTTTTTTGCTGGAATTACTCAAGCTGCACTTGGGTTTTTCAGGTTTGTGAACTTAGGCTATGTTTGGTAGCCAAGAGAAGAAAAGAAAAGAAATGGTGAGAAAATAAAAAGAATATGTATGTTTGGTTATCAAGAGAAGAAAAGAAAAGAAAAGAAGAGAGAGATAGACACATAGGAAATCATTGTGTAATCGTTCATTTTTTGTCTTATTATGTTTTTATATTTTTTCATGTTTTTTTGTGTTTTTTGTAAGAAAATTTTTGTCGGAGCAAAAGAAAATTTCACAATTCCCAAGAGAAATTTTGAATTTGAAAAAGGGAATCTTCTTTTTGGTGAAGACATACCAAGTGCAAAGAAAAATTCTTAATTCAAAGGAAAAAATGCAAAAAATGTACTTTTTTCTTTTCTTTTCTTTTCTTCTCTTGTACCCTTGCCTGATTGGAATGTTTCGGCTTCTTGATCGTCAATCGGGAGGTCAAGATTGATTATGCAAACGACAGGAGGGTAGACAGCCATTGCTCTGTCTTTGTGTGTGTTAGGGCTCCGCTGCCGCTGCGAGACCTTTTGAGTTATAGTGACTTCAATCGAATTGTTTTGAATTGGGACTCTCTCTCTCTCTCTCTCTCTCTCTCTCTCTCTCTCTTATAAAAAGGTAAATATCCATGAGGTGTTCGATCAAATGCCTGAACAACCTAAAATTACTGACATATTTTTGCCGTATATGCATCCAAACTGTGTTCTCATTTTTAGAAAGAATGCATTTTACAATCTGAGAATGGGAATGCATACCAAACACAGCCTAAAAATATAAAAGGAAAAAAAAGTTACCTAATTCAAGGATAGGTGAAACCTAAACAATAAGGAGAAGGGGTGGGTGGTACTTGAGAGTTGCGAAGTGCTGTTGGGGCAGGGAGGAGGGTTGAAATCGTCTGCAATTCCGATCTCGTACAATTCCGTGCAATACCACGTTCAGGCAATGACACGTGTATTGATACCAATACAATGGTCCAGATCTGGTACAACTAATAAAACATTAAATCAGTGAAGAGGCATTTAAATCAGATCTGGACCATTGTATTGGTATCAATACACGTGTCACCGTCCGAAGGTGGTATTGCATGGAATTGTACGAAATTGGAATTGCAGACGATTTTTTTCCCAGGGAGGACGAGGAGAGATGAGGGCTGATAGGGCAGCCAATTAATGGAGTTGGGTTAACTAAATAAAGGGATAAATTAGAAATTTTAAAATATCAGGCGAGAAGGGAGGGTGAGAGTTGACTTGTAAGGTGATTAAGAAGAATCACACCATTATGCATGGAATGAGATGAGAAGTGAGATACTCAAAAGTCAAAACACCTATGCATTCAAGAAAGATATTTGCATTCTTTAATTTGATTTTGAAATCTAAATTTTCTTTTAGTAGTCTCATTGAAAATTTAGTAATTTGTCTTCAAGCAGTAGAGGGATGATGGATGAAGAATTGGGGAGATATGCAGAGGTTCAGATGAACTAGAAGAATTTTTTCTAATTATATTACCATCTCGTGGTCTTGGAGCTTAATCCTTCTCATTTTGGATGTGTATAATCTTTTGTTTTTTTCCTATTTTTTGTCTCAAGCCCAGTGACAAGGTGGTACTATTAATGCGTAGGATAGGATAGCACATATGGTTATGACAAACTTACTTTTGTAACCTGCTTAACTCCTACACTGATGTAACTCAATTTCTTTCTTTTTAATAAAATTTATTTTTCTTCTTAAAATAAAATAAAAAAGATGGATTCAGTGTAACCAAATGAACATGATCCTATTTTAAAGGTAAAGTTAGAATATAAATAACATCATCAACAACATGAAGAGTTTAATTGAAAGGTAAATTTTTTATAATGAAAATGAATCAATGACAATGTAAAGACCACATCATCTTTACAACCATACACCACCACCATATCTAGTCTCACCAATTTTCTTTTATTGATCACTCTCTCATCACATGTAAACACTCCGCTCCTGAATTCTACTCAATGTGTGATTTACGTGCAAAGCTTTTCGCTTCTCGTACTCCAAAATGCGAAATGCTTCATCAATGTATTGAAGACATGTACGCATCAATCTTCTCAAGCTTCTTCTACCAACTTAGGAGCACATATTGCCACAGCATCTCTAACTGTAAGGAAGAAATTCTCTTCGCCGATCAAGTCTGTAAACTTGGATATGTAAAGCTTTTCCATCACCTTCGGCCCAGGATTTGCTATGACAAACTAAGGAAGACAAGGGAATAATAGCACAATTTTAGTTTAGGAGTATTTATCTCTTAGAAATAACTAAAAGGGATAGAACAAAATAGAGTTATTTTTCTGCTTACTTTAACATTTCTCTTCTGGAGATTCCTGTCTAGCTCTTCCAAGGAATGGATGCCACTTGTATCGATGTCGATAACCGCTGTGACATATTAAGAAGATGAGTTTCAAAAGAATATATATATATATATATATATATATATATATATGCTGAACAAGAAATGTAATAGAAAAAATAAAATTCATGATTTCTTACGTGACATCTCAAATATTAAGAACTCAATTCTTGGTAAGTTCTCTCCATTCAGTAGTGCATCCTCGTCTGTTAACCATCTCAAGATCCTGCAAGAAATTTGTTTTTGATTAGTTTGTTCCTGATGTCTTACTCTGTTTGTCAAAGCAGTGGGAAACTGGATACAAGGGTTGATGGATGCCCTTTAAAAGGTGACCTGACCTCTTTTATAAGATACAGGTAATACTCTAAACAGGAAGAATTGGATATATGATAGCCCTACTGGATGTATCACTATCTTCCTTAGGATTATAGATATAGTGATTCAAGTTACAAATTGCAAATACAAAATGAAGAAGATACAGAGTTGATAGATATGATTTCTGTTTGTATCAGAGAGCGGCTTACCTCTCCCTGACATAATTGGAGTTGGAAAAGTATATTGCAGAATCAACTCTCACTATAAGGACACCGGGAACCTTGGACGCCTCCGGATATTGGTCAATGCTCCTGTAGACTGTTGATCTGGGGATATTTCCAAGTATTGCAATCCGTGGCCTTGTGACTTGTAGAAGTATTTTTGCAAAGGATAAGCAAACCTACCACAAAGAACAATGGAGAAACCTTTAAGTCGATATTTGTAGACAAATGATCTCAAAATTTGAGAAGTTATAAATCCAATTCCTTACTGCAATCAAGAGTCCAATCTCAACAGAGTCAAAAACTGTGCCAATAAAAGCTCCTAGGCAAGCAAGGAAATCGAATTTATCTGTCTTAAATATTTGTATTGCAGCCTTAATATCGATCAAGCTAACCACGGCCGAAATAATTATAGAAGAAATAACAGCATTTGGGGTATAAACGAAGGCTGGTGTGATCAGTTCTAAAACTAGTAAAACAAGAATTGACATCACAATATTGGGGACTGCAGTTTTACAACCAGCCATGTAGTTGACAGCTGAGCGAGAAAAAGAACCTGCAAATGAAGAAAAGCACATTAATCCCACAAACATAAACATTTGGGGCCCGTTTGATAACGTTTCTGCCGTTTCTGTTTCAAGAAACAGCAGAAACATAAATTTCCGTTTCTAGAAACAGAAACGGAATTGAAGGTGTTTGATAAGTCATGTTTTTAGAAGTTGATGGTAACCAGTGAAAGAATTGCCACAAGTCGTTTCCAGAAACGGCAAAACAAGTTGAACTTGTTTCGCCTAAGTCGTTTCTTGAACCATAAATAAGTAAAAATTTCTATTTCTATTTCTAAAAATAAGTGAAACGAAACAGTTTTATCAAATGCTTTTTGTTTCGTTTTTGTTGTTTCTGGAAACAGAAACGACAGAAACGCGTTTCTTGAAACGTTATCAAACGGGCCCTTGGTTTGAGAAAACTTATGTCCTTACAGTGGAATGAGAATAATTCTGTTATTACCTGTAGTTACGAAACAAGAAGTCACTGAACCAATAATATTCATCACTCCTAATGACATCATTTCTTTGTTTCCATCGAGTTGATAGTCGTTTACTGATGCAAATGTTCTTCCAATTGCTATTGATTCCTAATAAACCCAAAACATTTGTAGTTAGATGCAGTAATTATCCAAACTTTTCAATTTCTTAGGAATTTGAGAGACGGACATCATAATTGGCTTACCGTTAAGGCTATCATACCAGCCACAACGCCAATCTTAATACCCGAAAGTAAGTATGTCCCCGTGAAATATATTTCATTTGTGGATGGTGGATTGATACCTTTTTGTATGTAGCTCACCTGGATACATTACTAGACTTATCAGTTACTGATATTAGCGGGGGAGGGGAGAAAGGGGTTTAAAATGCTAATTACTTACAGTTTGAACACCATTTTGCTGTGCTTTAGTAATGAACACAAAAAAGGTGGCTACAATAAGAGATGTTAATGGTGCAATTGCAGACACCCAGAAAAGCTTCTTGTTCTTCTTTGCCTGTTTTCTCTCATACCATGCAAGGGTCAGAGGACTTTAAACACTACAAAATCCTGGATAAAATAGAGGTACATGAATGGGGACACTCACGATATACTTGGTAATTAGAAGGAAAACCAAGAACGATGCTCCTATGACTACATTCGGCCAGCTCCACTGCTAAATATAGTTGAGTTTAGTGACTTGTATAAGAAACCAAGTTTCACTTGAAGAATGAAAGTAAAACTCTGAGATTGTTGCCTACCCCATGAGGTGCATTGGTAAACACTGAGGTCATGACAGACACAATGTCACTATTCGGTGTAAAGGTTAGCATGCCGAGAAAACCTTTAAGCTGTTGAAGACCAATTGTAATGGCAGCTCCACCCATAAACCCAATAATAGTGGCATGGGATAGGAAGTCAATCAAGAATCCCAATCTAGAGAGATATATATATATAGGACCACAAAAAACATTTCAGTAATGTAAAAAATCAAGGTGTGCTAGAAGCAATAAATAAAGTCAATAGGAAATAAAATACACAAGTTCACAAACCTAAAAAACCCAAGTGCAGCTTGAGTAATTCCAGCAAAAAAAGTGGCTGTAAATGCCAGTCGAGTATATGCAGCTGGATTAGCAACAGGATCAATCACAGTCCGGAGCATGGAGCCCATCAGTAGAGACACCACAGCAACTGGTCCAATGGCTATATCTCTTGAAGTCCCCAGGAAGGCATAAACCAATGGTGGGACAAAGCCAGAGTCTGTAAAAATCCACAAAACAATACCCATGTAAATGAAATAATTAAGAAATTTGATAAATCCATAAAAGGTGCAGCAACATTCCAAAGCTAGTTGTCACTCAACAATGCAAAAAAACTTACATAGCCCATATTGGGGTGAAAGATTTGCAAGCTTTGCATATCCAATCCCCTGTTGTACAAGTTAAAGAAATTGTTAGAATCCTGTATATGTTGAGATTATTAGTTATTCTTATCTTAATATAATTTCTTTACTGTCTCTTAGCTACCTGGGGTATTGAGAGACTAGCAATGGTGAGTCCGGCGATGAGATCTCCTTTGAACTTAATTAAATTGTAGTCTCTCCCCCACTCTAAAATTGGGAAAATCGATTGGAGTCCTAACATGAACTTTTTCGATCGAGGTTGGCCTTTGTATTGGCGTAAAGGGTCATCTGGAAAGAACATTTCCTTGGTAGCTGCTGAGATTTCCTTGAAGAGGTTCTGTCTTCTAGGCATTTCCACCTTGGGAACATATGGTAAGTCCCCTGGGTGAATGCGTGAGGTTTGCAGGCGTGTAACATCTATCTCCTTTGTTTCAAGCTCTTCAGTGGAAGAATGAGCCATTGGAAACAGATCCAATTACAAATGGGATTTTCACCTGCACAACAGAATAATAAACTGTCAAAGATTGGAATTTCAAATTTATATTATATGAACTCAATGTCTATATTCTGATAATGTAAAGGGCTACAAAACTGAAAGGAGCTAACTTGGATCTAATCCTTTTTCAACAATCACATTATGGGTCTAAAACCATACCCTTGTTTGGATGATACAATTGCTTGTAAGGAGCTCTTACACTGAAAAAATGGAAAGGAGCTAAGTTAGATGACTGCACACTCTCTGTTTAAGTGTGGAGTCTTCTATCATACAAGTCCAACAGAAGCTCTTATTTATAAAGTTTTCAAGATACTTCCAATTGGAATTCTCTGTCAAACTTCTCAAATGACCCTAGATGATCACTTAATTATGTGCTCCATATAAGATTTAAATTAGAATTTAAAATTATGATATATAGCTAATACACATTGTTGAGAGAAGACGTGGCTGATTTGAGTTATTGGGTTAGTGAAGAAATGAATTCACATTATACTTAAACGAAAACAGCTGAATCATTCAAAGCCAAATGATTCATGTAGGAATCTTACGACTTCAGGGAAGGTGTTTTTATTTTTTATTTTTCCTGAACAGTTCACAAAGAAAAATACTTTTATGATTCTTCTTGCCTCTCTGGACAGCTCTTAGTCAAAATAAATTAGAAGAAACCCTTCCACCAATTGGAAATAATAGATTCTAGATTCCTTAAAATGTAGAAACACAGTGAACCTTCTCTACAAATTAAATAAAGCATTGGTAATCAGCATACGAGAGAGGGATAGGTATACAGCCCGCATGCTTCAAGCCAACGAATGACACCAATTGAAGCGCAAGACAGGGCATCATACAATAAGAGAAAGGGTCATTTCAGAGCGTGAGGTCAACTTTAGAAAACCAGGGGAGATTTTATCCAATAAATAACTCGTCATTCATTGTTCATCTAAATACATAAAATAAGGCAAAATTATCGCTATCTAGCTGGTATAGGAAGAATACCTACTCTAATGCCATGTGAAAAAGTGATGTGCCATTTCGATTGGATAGAGAGGACATGATCTAGATTGATCACGTATTTAATTGGATTTGAGGGTTAAAATAGAACTTTCATTTTTAATGTTGAAAAAAAAAATCATTGGCAAGAGAACGCTACCCATAGAAGTAGGTACACTCCAGTTGGCACGGCCAATGGGAGAGTGGATGTGAGTATCTTCAGCATGGGATAACATGATTTATCCATACCCATTATGTGTTGACATAGACACACACTAGTAAGTAGCATTCTTTCTTTTAATTGTTCTTGGCCAACTTCCTCACCTCGTTCATTTTAAGCTAAAATGTTCCCTCATTGGTTGTTTAACTTTTGGTGGGCCTACTATTTCGTATCCAAAATTATAAAATAATGTAAAAATAAAATATTTTATTTACTTTATTTTTCTATGGATATTCTATATTGAAAATAATAGAGCATGAATTTCATAAAATTTTCTTAGGTGACACGTGCCCCACCACCACCCCAAACTAGTATTTGGAATCTATCTAGAGTAAAATGCATGTAAATGAGATTATTAGAATGTTTGAGTGTGTGTGTGTGTACAATTTGGATTCTATAGTCTCCTTTGAGTCTTGGATTCAAATTCAGCATCAAGCAACATGACATGAGTATATGACCTCAATTAAACATATATAATAAATTCAAAAACCTGCCTTCATCTACTTTGTATCTTGAAATACTTGCTTTTCCAATATGAAGACTCTCTTCCCCCATGTGTAGCGAGTTAGATTCGATAGTCTACTTTGAATATTGGATTTCAGATTCAGTAACAAATAGCCTTACTTAGATATGACCTCAATTAAACATGATCAAGAGATCTACACATTACTTGCATGTCACGCCATGCCATGTCAGTGGGAGTCAAGATGTGCCTTGCAACTCATATATTAGGGTCTAGACCCACATTGTCAGGAAGGAGAGAAAGTGTAAGAACAACGTATACATACATACATTGAGGCATTCAAATCATTTTCCCGCGAAACATATACATTTGGTCTAGAGTTGTGTTTAATAACCTGTCTTCATCTACTAACTAAAGTATCAATATTCTTGCATATTCTAGACTGGGTCCCTCTTCTCTCTCTCCATCCTTTTATGGAAAGTGTCAACACAATTACTATTATACTAAATTAAGTCCCTCTCTCCCCTCACTTTTTATGATAAGTGTCGATATACTTGCTTATCCAAGATGGAGACCATTTGAAACCTAAACCTATTATTAAATAAAAAAAAAAATGTATGATTCCTTTAGTCTATGTCTCAAATTGGACCCTATAGTCTATTCTGAATCTTGGATTTCAAATTAATTCATACAAGTAACCTTACTAAAAACATGACCTCAATTAAATATATAATTGATGAAGCCTTGAGTTCATCATGCATGTCATTCCAATTAATAAAGTTTCTCTTTAATAAAATTAAATAAATAAATATATAATAAATTTGTTTTGACTCTAATCGTGAGTTCAGCACCTGCTTATCATCTACTAACTAGTAAGTCCTGACATACTTGCTTATCGACGATGAAGATCATCTTCTCTGCCCTCCCCCTACCTCCTACTCTTTCCTTTTCTAATAAATCAGATCCCCACAAATTACTAATGCATCAAATCATTTAAGGGTGCAACTTCTCGTCATCAAAATGGTGAATTAAGAAATTGTAAACTTCTTTTATTTGTCCATTATCTTGTTCTTAAAAAAAATAAAAAGATTTATCTTAAGAAAGTAAAACGATAAAATTACAACTTCTTAGTTCACTAATTTAATTACAATAAGATTTTCACATCCATTAAATCTTATATCATTCATGGGATTGGGCATGTGGTGCACACGCGAGTGTCAAACCACTACCAATGGTGATCAAACAAAACAAAAAGAAAACATATTTTGGGGACCACAGGGAGAAACTAAACTGCCAACTCCTTTTCATTGGTTGAATACAAATAAAAATAAAAAATCATGCTCATTGGCCTCACAAAATTTGTTTAGACCTCAAAAAAAAATTCTTTAAAAAATGAAAGTAATAAAATAAGAGATATTGACGGATAAATTATTTTTTATATGTGCACTATATCTTCATATCATATATATTCTTTAAAGGAGAAAGTTTTCCTACACTCTATTGCTAGGTTCAAGCACCATTCTAAGGTTCTTAAACATTTCACCTATTGGATGAAGTTGACAATACCCTTCGCCTGTTATGAGATACTCTTTTCTGTTCATTCAAAAACTGCATTCAAGTGATTCTCCTTCACCGAGATGTTGAAGGAGAAATCGATCCTTCTTTAAAAATTATTACACCTTTTTAAAGTAATAGATTGATATCATGTGTTCTTTTAAAAATCAATATAATGGGTGATTTTATTTTAACAAGTAGATCAAAATTGGAAGTTTTTGTAGTGCCTTGTTATTGTGCATAGATAGGCCCTGCTCTAGTAAATATATATATTATGTCTTAAGGCTAATGGGGTTTTTCATGTGGTTTATACAACTCTAAAACAAATCGTTGAAAAGTCAATGTCAATATAAAGGAAAATATCAACACACAATATTTGAAAAGCCAAGGATTTCACTTGAATACCAAATTTGACATGTATGCAATCCCAATGGTAACCTATCTATGCAAGGGTAATTCTTCTAGTTTTTTGGTGCTACAACTTTGGGGGAGATGAATTAAGCTTGACTGGACCATATGGTGTCACTACATAATCCACATATGCAGCCCAAGAAACTCAAACTCAAAAGCTTATTCCTACAAGTGGAAACGCTAATGCCAATGCACCTAAGAGGTGTGACAGGTAAGAAGGTTGTATATATTATGATCCTCCCTAGACCTTATAGTGACGAAAGCTTAGCCTCGTAGTGACGGAAGCGTCATACATTGTATACACCCATTTTCTTATAATACAAAATATACTAATCTTTATGAATCCAATCGACTTATTAAGTTACATCCAATAAATCACTAAGACTTAAAATTAGCTTAATAATTGCATCTTGCAAACTGGATTTCTATGGGCAACTAAGAATACACTAATGGCAACTTATGTTGCGAAAGCTAGAGTACCAACTTCATGGAGATTGTAATATATTTTGGCCAAATCATATATAAGATAAATTTTATTTAATTTATGAGAAAAAATAAATAAATAAATAATAATGCCAGTTTGGCTTAAGAAATGTCAAGCGCACGTAGGCACAAAAAGACCGCACTACCTCCTATGTGCTAAAGATGCTCTTGACTGTGCTCTCATTGGTCCATGCATCTGGCGTTTCCTATGCTAGATTTGTAGGTTTCTTTCACCCCTAATTTTAGTCCTGAATATTTTACTAGATTTCTATTATGTAACCAGATCCCATGTGCAATATTTGGATAAGGTTTTAGATGGCCTCAAAGTTGTTGCTTAAGCTAGTAATACGCTTAGAGAAAACATTGTTGGTTTGAAAAAGATAACACTCAACCTTTGGGCAGGTTAAAAATTACTAAAGTGATTATTGTAAATTACAACATCGAGTATTGAATGTTTATACATAATTGAAACACATCTGGTATATACTTACAATACATCATCAGATATTTTTATAATTAAGAAAATACGAGGTTAATGATATTTTCTTAATTTACCAAATTGAGTTTAGAGTGTTGAATCATAATTGACACACATCTGATACTCTTTTTTTTTTTTTTTTGATTAACCAAGGTATCCGGGCTAGTTTACAATCTAGTAAATATATATATATATATATATATAATGTCTAAGGTTAATGGGGGTTTTTTTTTTTAATTAGTTTTTCCAATCTTTCAACCCTAATATGACCCGAATCAAACAATTGTGGGGTCAATATGAGCTGGTGAGACTAATCAAGTCTAAGGCTAGATACCCATCGTTAACAAATAAATAAATAAAATAGTTCTTCCCAATCTTTGTAGTTAGCCCTGTCCCACAAGGTGCAATCCAACCTATTCCAAACCTTTTTTGACATGGCTAGAACTAGAACAAGCTTAGCATACTAATAATCCGGTCCAGTAGGAACTGGAGCCCAGAGCCTGACTTGGATGACGGGGCTGGAATCCTCCATTATGTGGGCCTTTGAAGAAACCAAAGGCCCACACAGCATGGAACATCGGAAATCTGAGTCTCTAACGTCACAGACAATGTAATCACCACGCAACAAAGGGCCAGATCCTGTCCGTATCACAATCCATACCCACTATGATCAAAGTTGATACTGTGCCACATTATGGAGAATCGATATATATAATATGGGAATATTACATCTGGGTTATGTTTATATAGAGCATATAGATAAATTTCTATGAAGTTAAATTGTAACCCTTTTTTTTTTCCTAGCCTAGATTGGTATCAAAACAATTGTTTGAGATTTTGTCGAGTTCATTAGAGTTGCATAGTAGCTAAATGTTTTTTTTTTTTTTTAGCTAAATGGTTTATCATGGATTTTATTTAAATTCTCATGGCATTGAACCGTTTATTTGAATCATTATCTTTCATATAAATAGCGTGTAAAAAGTTTATCAATTCATTTTTAATTATGTTAAACTCTAATTCTTAGAGATAGACTTTATAATCATTCGAGATGGCAGATCTCCTAATTATGTGAGCACTTCTAAGTTCTTCCGATTAAGGTATATCTATATCATTCTCCGTTGTGATAATTTATTCAGAGTGGTAAATTCTCAGTAATACTTTATGAATGTAAATGTATCGGAATTGTCGAACAACAATACTTTTTGAATATACATGCATTAGAATCACCCAAGCAGACCTTGTCATAGCTTGGCATCTCTAGGCAAGGCCAGGCTTTGGAGCATGTGAAATCATTTTGCAATTGTCTAAATTTTATAAATTAGTTTTCCTCTTGGTCAGTGTCTGATAGGACTTTCTAGACACCGGATTCAACCTCGTCAATGTGCAATTGGTGTCGGGGTTTGTCAAAACCTCAACCAACATCATTTGCTCTTAGTTTCAATTGACGTTGGCGGTTGAATTGTTGATGTCGGTGACATCTCATTGGGTGTTTGTAACGACGACTTTGTTATGTTTATTTCTCGTAGAGACACCATTGGTACTCTCTCTCTCTCTCTCTACTTTTACATATTGTTTGAGAGTTTTTTAATGATCGAGAATAGCTTGAAAATATCCCGACATGGTATCATAAGTGAATGCAACAACTACTGGAGGGCCTAAGATGTTGTTTCATCTTGGTGATTAATTAACTCATAAGAATCCTCTTACACCATAGGCCAAGGATAAATGCAATCTTAAGAATAATAACCACCGGCACAACTCAACCGCAGCTTCATTTCTACATTCATTTAGAGCAAGTTGCAAAGATCAAATTAGTAATCAAGTTCAAATGCTTATACAATAGTGATTGGAACATTTAAAATTATTTTTATTATGTTATATTATCTTATCAAATCTTCCTTGACTAACTCTTTTTTCTTTTTTCTTTTTTTTGGTGGAATTGACTTACCCGTGTATTTTAGTACACATGTTTATGCCATTCCCCAACTTGTTTGGCTGGGAATTGACTAATGAGTCAAAGGTCACATCGCTCGAACAAGTGATGTTTATATCAAACTCAGCCAAACATCTTTTTACTGAAAAAAAAAAAAAATTCAAACATTAGCGCTTTAGATTTTCTATTATGTTGGGTTACATCTCTCCCTCATTCAAAGATTAAGATGGGAAATCATAAATACACATGTTAATAAAATCTAATTTTTAATGCAATTAAGACTATAGTCATGAAAATGAAAGGGAATGTTTTTAGTGATATAGAAGGTTGGTAGACTGCATGGTGTCTTGACTCTTAACCTAAAGGTGTCAATCGGTTCGGTTTCGATTATTCAGTTTGATTTCGGTTTGGTTTCAAATGACGATATGATGGATCATAATCGAACAAAGAACCGACTCGGTTCCATATTTAGATATTCAAACCGATTCAATTTGGTTCGGGTTAGTTTCGATTCTAATTTGATCCTGATATTCGGTTTTAATTCGGTTCTGTACCTCGATTTTAATTCGATTGTGAAAAATAGTTCCACTTTTAAAATATGACTGTGATGGACCAAATGCTGGGCTCAAGTTACCAACTCGATTCTCCAATTTTTGTCTTACACATTCCATCAATCATAAAGTCTCTTGAAATAATCATTCAAAATCATCTATTAAAGATAATAAAACTCATCAAAATCTAACCATACCATAGTCAAAACATGCATCAGTTTATGACCTATAGAATAAAATTGTAAATGCCATTCTCAAGTAAGATCTAAGATAGAATTAAAAAAAA
>NC_056558.1:7355446-7411681 GCF_013358625.1 Macadamia integrifolia | reverse complement strand
TTGGTTTAAACTTTTAAGAGTAATTCAGTTCGGTTTTGATTTCGAACCGACAGCTTTAACATCCTAAACCGAAATCGACCAGAACATAATAACAATACTCACATACCCAAATCGAATTTATTCGATTCAGTTTGATCCAATTAATTGGATTCGATTTTGATTTTGATATTCGATTTTGGTTTGAAATTGACACTCTTATCTTAACTTAGATACATAAAGAGCGAAATGATCACCCCGACTACCTATGAAATAAAAAACTTACTCTTATTAAATGTTCCCACAAACACTCTCATTGGCTCGCTCTGTGCAAGGGCCATGCTTTTCTCCTCATTTTTTTTTTTTTTTTAAAATAAATAGTGAAGAAAAAGGACCAGGTTAATGTTTAAAAAATTAATATCCTTCTCTTTGAAATATTTCTTTTTTTTTTATTATTTTATTGTAAAAACAATCTTACATCACATGATAGAATGAATAAAATAACAAAAATATTTTTTTTTTTTTTTTTTTTTTTGTAAAAACAATCTTACATCACATGATAGAATGAATAAAATAACAAAAATATTTATGATTTCCCACCCAAATACGTGAGAGGGATGTAAGTCAATATGAAGGGAAAGATATCTTTCTCTTCTGGTCAATAAAGTTGAACAAGGAAGTTAAGTTGGGCAAAATCTCAAGCCGCATAGAAACAATCCTGAGAATCAACTCCGAAATCCTCTTTGATGATTTTTCAACCTAATTGTTTATTACTTCTCTACAAATAATCTCTTTCTTAATTAATCAGTAGACCAAATCTCATGAATGATCGAAAGCCAATCTAGCTTTTTGAGAATCGATTTGGAGACAAAAAGAAAAGTAATCTTTTGTGGTTGAATTTCTATTCTACACTTCGAAATGCAAGCATTTCTTTATCTTCAATATCCTTCAAGTTATTCTTCCTAATCTTCCTCTTCCCTTCCCTTTCCTTTCTGGCTTTCCTAACCTTGTCTGATCCAACAGCTCTTCTAAGCTGTTGATTCAAAAAGGCAACTCAAAATCACCGACTAAATCAGAAAACTCAATCCTAAACTTCAAAGTGGAAGATAGCAGAAGGTAGGTTCTCTGGATGTTGGCAAACAGGCATGAGAAGGATCCGATAAGTAATTGGAAAAGAAAAATCCCATTGATTTCTTTATGTATAAATGTAAAACTGAAATCGAATCGGACCAACCTAATAGTAGCTTGACTACAAATCGATAAGAAATCAAACCAAGATAGACCAAAATCAAAACTGTTAAAAATCAAAACTTCTTTTAACAATTTTGATTTTGGGTTAGCCTAGTAACAAAACTAAAAGAGATTCAACCTAACCAAACCAATCAATTGACACCCTTAGATGTGTTTGTTAAATAATTCGTTAGAAAGTCTTTCTAATGAAACACGATTCTCTCTTTTTTCTTTTTTAATTGTTTGGTTGTTTTTTGAGTTGGTTCTATTTAGAAATACTAATTCATTTGAAAAACCTTGTAAAACTAAATGTGGTTTATCTGAGAAATAAGGTAAATAGCAAAACTCATATTTGACATACATAATTCTAACCCTCATATCAATAGTCCATGTTAAGTGGTGATTCAAAAGAATCAAAAAAATTGAGATGGATAATCAAACAGTTTTCCAAAAAATCTTAGAAATAAATATGATTCAACTGAAACACTTTCTAGTTTCTATGTACTTATTGTCAAGTTCGAAATAAAACTCCAAGGAATTGTGTAACCAAACACATCCTTATCCTCGCTGAAGCAGAGGTCGTCTGATATACAGATTCAACGGAATCGATCTCCGTGGATTCCATTTCTGATTTCGTCAGTCGGAGTCGGCCAGACTGGCATAAATTCTATAACTGGGGCTTCTTATTTTTTGGATCGGGAAGAATCGGGCCGATTTCTATCCGATTCGACCGGATCTGGCGATTCCTGAGCAGCTTCACCTTCATTTGCTTTCTCCGGATACGGCTACTCTTCGTGTTCTCCATCTGCCATGGAAGCTACTACCTTCTCCAATTCGTTCTCATCTCCGCTAACGTCTCGTTCCACTCTATCTCGGAGGATCCTCAACCATAACTTCTTAGCTTCACCACCTGCTTTCTCTCAAAGAACAAATTCCTTGCCTCGAATCTGTGTTGACAACCCTAGATCTCGTGGTTCATCTCTTGAATCCAAGGACGGGAATAACTTCATCACTCGTTACTCTACAAACGGGGCAGAAAATGCAGACTCTTTGGTTCTCCCAATCGAAAAGAGTATGTTCCTCTATCAAATTTGTGTCTTCACTCATTCACTGCAATTTTTTATTGTTCTTCTGGTTATGCAAGTCGAGTGTTTGTATTTTTGAATTTCCTGGATTCATGAGTTTGTGGCAGGATATCCTCCATCAAATCCTTTTTTTTTTTCTACTAAAATTTCCTTTTACGTTTCTAAAGTCTTTGGTTTTTCTTGAGTTGTGCTTCAGGTTTCCATTTCTGGTGGATAGAGTGATCGAATACACTCTAAAGTCTCGGATGTCGACATTAAGAACGTGACGATAAATGATAATTTCTTTACTGGACATTTCCCAGAGAGACCAATTATGCCTGGCGTTCTTATGGTTGAGGTATTTCTCATTCCTAATTTAGTTATTGATTTTTTGGATGAATTATTTATTATTTTCCCCCTGAATGTAATGTATTTACCTGCATTTTCTTTATTCAACTTAGAAGTATTTCATTTTTGTTTTATTAAATCTTGACTTCAACCTTATGGTGAAGCATGTTGGTCTATCATATGGATGGCAGTATCTAACAGTTATAAGCTTTTAAATAATGGATGTACAGTACTTTTAAGGTGCTTTCTGAAGTTCTATTGCAGTTGGCCTTGATATGGCTTGGATTTCATGTTTCTTATATTTCATGGATAGTTAATTTGCATATATTTTGTTCGACATCTATCATTTTCTTAAAGTTGCTTCGTGCTGGAAGATTTCGAAATTGGATATGTAGTTGTTGCAGAATCCGATTCGATTGACTTTGAGGTATGCATTATAGTGATCTACTGTAGATAACATCGCTGATTTCATCTGTCTGGGAGTTGGAGCCTTTTTGATATCAATTTGTATTGTTATTATAGTTGTTGAGAGATTACTATTGTAAACCATAAAGTGAATAGATTGGGTTTTCATTCCCCCCCCCCCTTTTTTGATTGGCAATTAAAGGGAAGACTATTAATTTTCTGAAACTGTACTATATCCTCTCTACTTCATATCATGAGTTATTTGTCTGCAGGGTGCCCTGTAGATGATTTACTGAGCTTAAGAAGAAAGCAGAAAGAGCTTCTAGTTGATCACACCCATTAAATGGGGATTATATATCTGTTGCAGACTAGGAAACCCTAAACTAACTTTTCATTTAGGGTTAAATTTGTAAGGGACTAAAGATCTAAATTGGAGTAAATCAAATTGGTTGAAACCAGAGGTTAGAATGGGTTGAAACTCAAGTCGTTGCCCTTCTGATCTGACAAACTAAACCCTAAAGTATGATGAAAAACCGATAAGAGTGAGTGGTTCAATTGGCTAAGTTGGGGATCTCAGATAGAACAGGGGGCAGGGTGTTGCAGGAGGTGTAGAAGGGTGTTAAACTGAGATTTTTCAGATGGAACATGAGGGGAATGATATCACAATTTGGAATGCAAACTGAGATGTAAGGGTGTCAAACAGTCAGTTCAGTCCGAATTTTTATTATTATTATTATTTATTTATTTATTTTTACATATATTGGATCAGACCAAGACCAGACTGCTAAGGGTTAAACTTCAAGTGAATCCAATAGTTATTGGCAATCGGTTTCAGCCTCTTATCATTTTCTTTAACAGTATTATTGGTTCAGTCTTAGCTTTCATATATAAAAGAAAAAATGTATTAAATATGAATGTGTGTAGGGTTATATTACTGGTTTCTAAATACCCAAACCAAAGCCGAATCGATAATGAGTTCGGTCTGAAAAAAATATAAAGGGGAAACCAAGTTGAAGGTGAGGGAGAAAGCACCGGCAATGCTTTGCTTCACCATTAGCTAAACAGACAACCAGTACCCAAATTTCATTAATTTCAAAATCACCAAGTCCTTGAGATTGAATGGTTCATATTATTGACTCAAATTCTAAACTCTAGAACTCTCATTTGCTCCAAAAAAAATCTTTCTAATTTTCTGACACACCCAAAAATAGAAACTTCCCAAATTCCTAGAACTTTGGAACCTGGGAATCTGAAAATAAAAACTTTCTAGAGTTTCTAAGCCAAATTCAAATGCTCTTTCAAAAATTGAAAAAACTCAAAAGCATAGTTGTCAAGGTGTCGCCTAGGTAGGCAACGCCTGGGCATCCTGGCACCTAGGCACCTTGCAGAGTTCGCCTTAAAAATTTCCCCCCTCAACCACCTTGGTTCTCCTAAGCGCTGTGACAACTATGACGCAAAGTAGCAAGCAAACCTAGCCAAACTCTTCGAAGAAAATAACAAATAGAAATTAGAAACATGCATCTAATCTCGTGCATGCCTTGGACCCTCATATTTGGGCTTATAAAACTGGTCAAACCAACCCCTGAAATAGATAGCCATGGCCTGTACAACCCAATATGAGCTCAAAATAAGGCCTAATCAGGCCTAGTTGAGCTGGACAGCCTGCATCACAGAGTAGAATTTATTAGAAGACAAGAAGTTCTATCAGCCTTGTTGCATTTCTTACAAGAATAGAGTCCAATCAAGTACTGGTAAATTAATGTCAGACTGAAATTTATCAATAACACCCTTGTAGTCCTTTCTTCTTTCCATGAGGGGGACAATATGCATGGATTAGCCGCTTCAATGGGATCTTTAATCCTGGTCGGAGGAGAAATTACCAACTGTCTGGCATCCCCTCATGCTTGGCCACCAATGAGCTTTTTTATTTGTATTTGAGATAAGAGAGCCGAGTCAACCCCTAGAACTACTGGTCCAAGAACCAGAAATAAATAGACCTACTCCTCAATTGAATCAAAATTCCAATCCGAGCTCAGAGTCAGATTGATGTTTGAGTTCAGTTATATTGTTATTTAGTTTAAGTTGTAATTTGACTCTTAAATGTGTTTCTTAATTACCACGATCGGAACAATTCAGTATCTTGTTGTTGCTTTAGTTTCCTTCCCTCCTTTCTCCATCGAGCTCTCTCTCTGTTTTCTTTTTCTTCTCTTCTCCCTTCTTTCTCTTAATCTTCTTCTTCATAGATTCTGGTTTGTTTGATTTTTCTACATGATATCAGAGCAATGAAGAAGAAAAAGAGGGGGAAAATCTTCTGTGGATGCTCTGTTTTTGAGTTAGTTTTTTGTAACCTGCAACACCGAAGTCCCACCTCCTCTAATCTCTGGCTGATTGGACTTGCTTTTGAATTAGTTCTCATTTGTAGGCAGAGCATTTGCCTGATACAACCCCGAAGTCTGACCTGTGAGCCCCTTCCCTAGCCAGAAGATCTGCCTCATCATTCATTGACCTATGCCTCCAGCTGACCAAGCAATGGATTGAGAGGAATGGCCTTTATGAGCCTAATACAACAACTCAGCATTATCTCACCGAAATGGGGTTGGCCTAATGACATGAGCAAGCGTCCATGGCCCTCTTCATTAGATTAAAACCCAAGCAATGAGTTAGGACTTTGTGAAGTTGTTGCTAAAGTTGAAAGGTTGGAAAGATTTTCCTTACAATTACTTATGGATGCCATTTTTCAGATAAAATTTGAAAGAACTCTTGAATGATGAGAACCTGAATATCCCAAATGTACTTGCAATCTTCAAAAGGATTAATACAATGTTTGTTAGGATTTTGAACTCTTCATCCCTTATTTATTTCATATGATAGAGAGCAACTTATTCTTGAAAGATTCATTCTTTGCTACAAGGCTATACCACCTCTCTTTTGTCTAGCTAAAGCTTTCCCATCTGTCAAGTTGTCTATGATCCCGCCAGAATGAGCTATAATTCAACAACTATTGGTGATATGAAGTTCTCTCTCAATAGGTCCAAATAGAATCGCTATGCCAGTAAGAATTTTCTGTGAAATGCCTTACAAGGACTTTCCAAACCATCTGCATAGTTGGAATTGTAGTGAAGCAGAATATGTAGGCTAGAGGGTAAAGGAGCAGGTCCCAAAAATAAAAGTTTAGTCATCAAAGGATTCCCAGCTCCTTTGCACCCGAACTGTCAGCTTCTTCTGATTCTTATTTATAGATGCATCTCACCCTCAATATTGCTTAAATTGCATCTTATGCTCAACTTTATATTTTGTCACCCTGGCCCCCAACAGCAGAAGGGTTGCTTCATGAACTTTTTGGGCTTGTATTTATACTCCTGGAAAGTTATTCTGTTTGTGGTTATTTGATCCAGGAAATGGCCCGGGTTGGAGGATCGGTGATGCTGCAACTTGAAGTGGGTGGCTTTCGTGAAAATTTCTTGGCAGGAATTGACATAGGAAGGTTTCAGAAGCCAATGATTGCAGGTGACATCTTGGTCATGTTAATGACTATTGTTAAGCTACAAACGCGCTTTGGAATAGCTAAAATGGAAGGGAAAGGATATGTTGGAGGAAGTTAGTATGTGAGGGCGAGTTCTTAATGGCTACTGGTAGTAGTGAATGAAGTGTATCATTCTGCTGTTATTTGTTTCTTTTGGTCCCATCCCCCTTCACAATTGGTTTCATTTTTTAAGTTTTTTTTTCCTCTCGATATGGTAAGAATTTTAGGATTGCTTCAAAGTTAGAAGGGTTAGGCCGAAGGTTATTAAACTTGGAGTCATGATCTGGATTGGGTGCAGCCGATTCTGAACCCTAAAGATGCATTGATTGGCCTCGGCCGATTCCTGAAACCATGGTTAGGCCCCTCATGCATCAGCTTTATAAATGATGCTTTACAGATAAGCCTAAAAGCAGAGAGTGAAGCAAGAATTTATATGCAGTGAAATGATAATGGTTGAAGGGTGGTTAGGGGGAGAACAGCCAAAGAGATGGTTTCATTTGTTCGTTGATTCATTCATCTCTCCCTTGACTCCCACCAGAGAGAAGAAAAGAAGAGAAAAAGGGAATCTTACCAAACATCAAATAAAAGTTGTCATCTCCTGAATCTGTGGTAAAGCTATTTATAGTTTTTAGTGGAATTCCATGGCAGAAACGCACAAATGAATGATGAAATGAAGCTTTTATTTATGCAAATGCAGGTGTCTGTCTTCTTCATATCATAAAAATCATGAACTTTTGTCGATATCTTCAATTCTTCATGGGTGGGAAGCATTAATGATGGAGAGGGAGAGGGAATGTTAGCCTTTAGGCCCTTTACCCAGGTACCAAAGGCTTTCTTGATGTCTTGGTGGGTGGGAAAAATCAATTATTACAAGGATTAATGCCAACCAATGGAATGGAATCTCCACCTCAACGAGTTGGAATTCCATGGGCAGTTGAGATTCTGAACCACAACCACATAAGATAAATGCATTTTGAGTTTTAGGCTGTGTTTGGTATGTACTGTTGGACTAGATTTTAGATTTAGATTGCATTATGAAAATTTGGTTTTTTTCCTATTTTCTTGCTTTCCTCATCGAGCTAGCCATATCTCCAACAACAGTTCATATGTCGCGCTCTACAAATCCCATTTCCATTGCCCGGAGCAGTTCTTTTGTGAAAGCTCCAAAGCGATGCTTCTTGTGTATGTTCTGCTACACTGAAGTCCATAAAATCCCAAATAATAATACATTTATAAATAATCAAATAAGAGCATTCCACAATTCCTATCCATTTTCTATAATAAAGGGTATTCTTAATAATGAAAATATCAGCCTTATGATGCATTCTTTTTTTTTGCTAATGACGGATATTCAGGTCGAACCGTGGGTTCATACTGATCTTACAATCACATGGATCGGATCATATCAGGGTTGAATGAAAATTATTCAATTTTCACTGAAAGCAATAACCCCTGTGTGAGTGGTCCATGATGTACCTAGTGGAAGTCAAACTTTAGACGTCTGAATTTATGGCTCGAACCAAGTTTGTTGCTTACCAATCAGCTATCCCTTTGGTTGCCTTATGATACATTCAACCTTAGAACCAAGCTCAAGTAATGAAAGAAGAATTTCCTTATCGATGACATTAATGAAGGTGAGATAAATATTATAATATAATAGACAGTAAGAATACTAATAGAGAGAAGCAGGATTGCCATAGATTCTCTCTCTCTCTCTCTCTCTCTCTCTCTCTCTCATATCACACATGAGGCAATGGGTCCAACTGTTTTGTTTTGGGCCACAACCCCCTAAAGAGTGTCACTTAAATTAGTGCACCATGACGAGATTGGTCATTATGGTGCCTTCCGACACTACCTTTTAGCCCATCTTCATTGTATCTCTTTTCTTTTTCTCTTTGTTACGTTTCTTTAAATTTAAATTTAAGTTGGGCAGGTCAATCGAAATGAGTTGGATCCATTGCAGGGATTATGGATGGAACATCACCCTAGGCTTCCAAAGCCTAAGGAGATTAATTATCAAATTTCACTTCACAGTAACAGTTTCAAAGCTAAATCACTTCATTAGAGTGAAATCTCAGTTGCCTAACTTGACCAATGAAATCTCACAGTAATTCAAAATGAAAAGTAAAACTTGATCAAGTGGGTAGCTCTGTTTCATTTATGTCCACCTATTTTCTCCACTTGTCTTCTTCTCCTGCTCCGATAAAAATCTGAATCGAATCGGATCAAAATCAAAATCAAACTTTAAATTAATGGTTTGGCTTTAATTTGACATAGTTCCAACTTAAAACCAGCTCAATCCTATCAAAATCAGACCAAACCGACCAATTAACACACCCTTTTACAATATCTACCAAAAATTTCCAACAAACCACAGCTTCTTTCTCTGCTTTTCCCTCCCCAATTGGAACTCTTTTAAAGGTTTAAGTACTGAAGTTATGATGGGTGATGTCTGATGAATTACTTTCTAGCAATAAAAATTTCCCTTGAGGGGCAGTAGAAGTAAAAAAAAGTTTGGCAAAAACTAAGTAGCTGGGTTTTGTACAGAGCAAAATGTCATTGATCTGAGACCTCCCCTTCTCTGTGTCCTCTTTGATTTTGATGGAATTTGCAGGGCCACTTACTAGGACAATATTTTCCTTCCTTTGGAAAGATTAAAAATAAAAGAAAGTAGAGCAAAAGTGGATGCCACAGATTCATTGCACTGGAAGTTATAGCTTGGCACATTTAGGAATGGGGACACTGGCTAGGTAGGTGTCTCATCATCTGATTGTATGCCTCACTTTTATTTAGATAATTCATCACTCACAGTTCAACCTATAAGAAGAAAAAAAGGTTTTCTCCCATTTTTTTCTGAAAAAACAAACCCAATACAGAATTGATTGGAAGGCAAATCTGTGCCATATGGTATGTAAGATGGGATTTAAATTTTGTTGACATACAGGCAAGCGACAAGATCTCTTACCCACTTATAAAGTTTCAATCCAAATAAAATCGACTAAGAGGCAGGTTGTGAAAATCCTTTGGCCATGAATATTGCCAATACATTGATGGCTGAAAACAATAGAAGCGTAGAAATAGATGGGAGGACTATGTGGATCATGGAGGGAGGCTTCCCTTGTCTAGGGCCAAGCTGTGTAATGGTATTTTTTCGACTATGGTAGTTTAAAATTTTAATGACCCAAATGCACTATACCCACCATGAGTTTCTAGTTAAATAATTATAAGTAGCTGAAAAAATAAAAAATTATGAATAATCCTAACCTAGTTTTGCCACAGCCAAGTAGACAAGAAAGTCACCTGCTTGTGATCAAAGTTTTCACATAAATAGAGTTGGACAAGTGGTAAAATAAAACATTGAAAAATTACGAGACTACTAAGATGGTGCACACCAATACTTTGGATAGATATCACCGATCCTTAGATGGCTTTTTCAAACCATCGTTAGCCAAATGTAAATCCAAAATCTTACGGTCAGCATGCGACAAAAACAACTATAAGACGTCACAAATTATGTAGGACAGCAAATAACAGTATACGTCCACCATTTCCTTAGAATATGAGTAAAAGGACCTTTCTTCAATGCTCTTCAGAGGTAGTTGGAAATTTGAATACTGGTTGGCTTGGGTTTATGAGAATCTGGTCATTGATTTGTTGCTAGTTTGAGGTTATCTTCAATCCTGTAAGAAAGGACCAACTTGTCACTCTCTAGATGTAAAGGTAAAATGGTTGTAGGTTTGTGAAGTTGATTTCAGTTTTCATTTCTGGTTCAACCTTTCCTCCTGAGCAAAGAATAAAAATGGAGACAATAATTAACAGAAGGTCCACCATTCTTTTGGCTTTCTCATCAAATGATTCATCAAACAGACAAGGAAGGGACCAGGGAGAGTCTAGTCTCTTCTGTTCATAATAAGTGACTTCTCTGGTGGAACCCATATTGATAATGATACATGATACTTGATTAGATTAGAAGCTTTTTGATCAAACTCAAGTTTAACAATGGATCCAAATAGTTGTTATAATGAAACATTTGGCCTGTACTTTAGTGCTCACAAAGATCTTGGAGCCCAACTAATAATTAGGTAGCTCACTTAGCATTTTGAGTGCTCAAATGGTTTTTGCTTTTCCAGTGCATCAAGAGCCAACTTAAGGGTTAACAATGATTTGAGTTTCAAGCTTTTCGAGCTTTCGGCGGTCTATTATGTGGATTCAACATGAAATAATAAGAATCATTTAAGAAAAAAAAAATAGGGAAATTATCCAGTACCACCTCTAAATTTTGAAAATAACTTGGCGTAACCCCTAAAAATGAAAATAATGTCTAGTAGACACCTCACTTTTTCAAAATTATATCTACAAAACCCGTTCCGTTATGTTTAAGGCGTTAAGTGATGATGTCATCAGGCATTTTTTTTTGCTAAATGGCCAATCTACCCTTATGGGTATTGTTAAGTTACTATAACGCCCTTCGTCCCCAATTAGTAAAGCAGAGATTGGAGTATGACAATCCCTAAATTGACAACCGCTTCAATTCTGGATTCACCGGTGATTTTCTCTTTTCTCAAGAATGAAAGTTTCCGGTGGTCAAAATGAAAGTTACTGGTGGCCACGAGATTACTCAATGGTATCAACTGCTTTCGAGAAGAACCGCCTGTGGTTCCCGTTGCCTGTTGCTGGAAGTTGATTTGTTCCCCTCTTTTTGGCCAAATCTGTAGAAAGGGATACTACTATTGGTTATACGAATGCCTTCCCAGATGATTCATTCATGGACGTTTTGTGAGCTCTTCAAAGCTTTTCTGGATCTTTGGTTATCGCTTCTTCTACTATGTGGATCGGTCCTTAGCTTCTTTGCTTCCAAATTCTTGGGTTTCTTCAGTGGGCACTTGCTTGACTTCTTGCAAATGCTGCTTTTTGATTTCCCAACTCATAAAATAACTTCTGTTCAAATGTCTGTGAAGACCCCCTTCCCATTCGATTCCATCGGGAAAAATGAACAAGGATGCCAATTGGGTGTTAGATTATTGGGAAAGAATGGCCGTTGTGATGAACCTAAGGAGATCAAGGGAGAATCCTCTTGCAGCTCCATCATCGAAGCCGGTAGAAGATCTCATAGCTTTGCTCGTTAGAAACTCATCGCCTAAGAGGGAACCGTCACTCTCCCGAAAAAATTTTGCTACTATTCGAGTTGCAAGAACTTTCCTGCAACCTGGCCTTCTGCTGCTAACGGTTTACTCTCCCACCTAAGGTCGCAGCTGAGAGAGAGCATGTAATGGTTTGGAAGAAAATGGGTTCTTTTTAGAGTTTAAGTATAAGGTAAAATGAACATTTCTCACTTTCAGTTAACGGTGTTGTAAATTAGGGTTACGCCAAGTTATTTTCAAATTTAAGGGTGGTACTGGATAATTTCCCAAAAAAATATATATGAAAAATTTTACAATTGAGATTGTTTTTAGGAAACTTATCAAGAAAATCCTAAAACTATCTAATTGTTAAGCCATTTCAAAAGTGGTGGTCGTGCCATATGAAATAATGACATTGTAATTCAAACTGTTGGATTAATATGGAACACTTGATTTTATCATTTTTTTTTTTTTTAAATTTTAGAATCAATTGTCACCTTATATTGTCATTTCTTTTTATCTTTTTATTCATATAATTTATTTCAACTATTTATAAGAACTTTATTTAACCTTGCGTGCGGTAGATATCAAGTCTCTATAGAGGGACATTGGGCCTACTTCTCTATAAAATAAGGGTTTGTCCTTATTTGCATGTGGCAAATATCAAAGCCGTACAAAAAGCTTTTTCTATGGACCATGCAAGAAAGTGAAACCTATAATTGTGTGTTTGTCTGTTCAACTAATACATAACTAAATACACCAAAGTCGAAAAAAAAAATTAAGAAAAAAAAATAATCTTATATTGCATTCTTGCCTTTCTTGTCCTTGGGATAGAACTAGGAGTAGGTGGTATAACTCCTATAACTATATAAACAACTAATATTATATAGTATATATTCAAATACGCTTCTACCAAAAAATATATATTCAAATATGCAAAATTATCTTAAGTATGTGAATATAAAAAAAATAAAATAAAAATACAAAAAAGTATGTAAGATAATATTATATACTAATAGTACTATTCATAAGAGAGAGAGAGAGAGAGAGAGAGAGAGAGAGAGTAATAATGAACTGATTATTTATTTAACTTAAATACAGTATTGTGAAACCAAATTGGTTCCTTGAAAATTATATATTGTTATAATGTCATGGGAATTATTGTCTTGAAATTCCCATGACATTAAAAATGTGGATAGGTAATTGACAACCACAAACCAACGAGCTATTTTATTGAATGCACCCAAACCAGCAAGAATGCACCCCCAAGGGGAAGTACTAATCATAAGATCTCAACATCAAACTATAGTGTTCTACCCAAAAAAAAAAAAAACCTATACTGTTCATTGTGAATAGTGAATGCTTACCTAAGTTGTGTTATTTAATCATGTAGTGTAGATTTTTATTTTTATTTTTATTTTTTTCTCACCCATTTTTTATACAAGGGTTTTCTTTTCTGACACTTTGTCAAGTGAAGCATAACACTTCACTATTTGCTATATGGCAATACATGAGGTAATCCATGGGCATAGTGACGCCTAAAAGATTCTTATCACTTTCATTTGTGTGGTGATTGTTTATGAGGAATTCTCTTAACTTGCAATATTATGACACATATTCTATGAATGGGGTAGCATTATAAACCAAATTGGTGTATTTTTCACTACTAAGAAGCACCGTGCATTGTAGATACTAACTCAAGAAATAATTGGTAAAGGCTTCCTTATATGCAACTTTAAAACTTTTTCTTCTTCTCTTCTTCAATTTGATTATTAAATCATCATCTCGATAACAAGGGTTTTGCAATCTTCTTGGGGAAAAAATCAAGGCTTCCTAAGTATGTAATTTCTAATCTTTTTCTTCTCTCCTTCAAATTGTTTGAATATTAAATCATCATCTCAACATCAAGGGTTCGGCTTTGGTTCCAAGTGAATTCTACCCAAAAATAATTTCAAGAGAAGACCACAAATCATCACAATTAATGTTGTATTAATATAAGTATTTATTTTATATTATAAAGTTTCAAAATTGTGACATATCCCCTTGTTTTACTTTTTTACTTTTACTTTCACTTTCACTCTTAGGTAATAAGCTCAAAAGTGTTGGAGGAAAGTTTTTGAATGGAAAATTCGAAAAACACAAAAGCAAAACCAAAGACTTGTCTTTTAGGACAAGTTGTTTAGTCCCACATTTGAAGTAGAGGAGTGGAAGTGTGGGTATATATATAGATTTGTTACTTAAGGGTGCAAGCCCTTTGGAAAGGTACTCTCCCTTATCATGTATGTGTGTGTGTGGGGGGGGGGTTCTTGGGGTGCTTTTGAATTATGCATTGAGCTGAGGTCAGGTACGGGTGTGGGTCAAAGGATTCTTATTTTTTTACACCACACACACACATGACAAGGGAGAGTGTCTTCTGTTGAGAATAGTATATACAATTCGATGGTTAATACTCTGTATTCTTTTGGGAATAGTATATACGTTTTTGGCATTTTCCTCTCTGTTTTCTCCTCTCCTTCTCTGTTCTCTGTTTAACCATTGCATAAAATCGGTGTACAAACAGATAGAGATCACAGGGTTGTACAAAGATCACAGGGTTGTTTTATCTTAAAGGTAAAATGCAGGAATCCCCATTTGTACTGATATAGGGGGTGTTTCAGACCTTAAGGAGAGTGTCTTCTGATACGACTCAACCCACCTTGGTTTGCTTGCTTCAATGTCACTGCATATACTGCCATCTATACAATGGTCTTATACGGATACCATTTTCTAACAATTAATGAGTTCTTAGAAGGCTTTAAGTGAAATCTCTAATCCTTGATGTCTTCTTCTTCTTCTTCTTCTTCTTCTTCTTCTTCTTCTTCTTGGTTTGCTTGCTTCAATGTCACTGCATCAAAGGTTCTTCTGCTACATTATTGAAATACTGCCATCTATACAATGGTCTTATACGGATACCATTTTCTAACAATTAATGAGTTCTTAGAAGGCTTTAAGTGAAATCTCTAATCCTTGATGTCTTCTTCTTCTTCTTCTTCTTCTTCTTCTTATTATTATTATTATTATTATCATCAAATATTGAATGACTTCATCTCTAATCTTTTCATTTTGTCCTATTACTTTTATTTCATGCTTCATCAAACTAGTCAAAGGAATCTATGCATTTCTCCATCAGGACTAGTGAAGGTAAGAATTCCTATAAAGCTTTCAAAATTGGTGATCAAGCCAATTTTAGGTACATGAAAATACATGATGCCATATGGTTAATATGAAACTTGTAATTATTTCAAATTTAATTAAAGGGTACATTACCAATCCATCATCTGGTTTAGACAGATTCACCCTTCACACAAGACCAATTTAATTCATGGTCTCTTTTTCTTTGGTGTTGGCTCATTGGGCTCTAGGGGGAGGGTTTATCTTATCTCTCTTATACCTTTTGAATTATTTCTATATTTTTTTCTTATAATGCGTGATGCATCCCTTATATGTCTCATTGATTGCTAGTGTCATTTTTCCTTTTTTTCAGGTTTACAATTCTTAGTGTGATTTATGGTTTTGATATTGACATGCCATGAAATAATAGTATAGAATTTTTCTTTTTAGGTTTTGAAGTTTGTACAATGAAACATGCTATTTCATTGGTGCATCACACATGCCATCCCTTAGAAAAATACTTGAAGACAATGAAATATGAGTGGAAAAAAAAATAGTCATATATAGTATGTTTTATCTACATCAACCATGACAAGGTCACAAGATCACAGAAAGAAGAAGTGTGAAGAAAGAATTCAGATGCTTCATTAAATAATAGCTTGTCCTTTTATAAGATTATAAATCCATGGGGACTCTACACTTTTCAGCCAGTCTTTCCTTTTCACTTGTTTTTTTGTGCAAGAGAGATTCCACTCAAGCACATAGTAATCTGATAGTTTATTACAACCTATATAAGTTTAGAAGACATGTTTGGCAAGAAAGGAACTATACAAGTGGTTGCAAAGAGACAAGTATGATGTCTCTCTTGGCCTCCTCTTAGCCTTTTCTTATGCTTGGACATTTCGAATTGAAGTGCCTAAGCTTGCAAATTGTGTAATTAAATAGCTGTTTTAAGTTTAAAATGGGACAACTTACAATACAAGCATTCATGCTTTACTATCTTATTTGGTCTCAACATTGTGCACTAGTTATACTTAATTATCTCATTTTTCCTTTCCTTTTAAGTCTATGTTGATAATTGAGGAGTATGGCATGGTACTTGACTTGCAAAGGGACAAAATGAAATTAAGAGGAGGGAAATTATTATATTCAAGACTAATTTTTTTGGGGTAATTTTTTGTTTTAATACAATTTGGAATCACGCGATTAAGTTCATGGATTCATTGATGCGGCCTAAATTAACGTCAGAAACATGACAAAGATGTTATCAACGACGGATCCGACCCATTAGAAGGGGTGGGGTATATCAAAGGTAAGTGCCACCATTACATTGGATTTTTCTTTTGAAAGCTACTCTTAAACATGATAGTTATTATGTGCTATAAAAAGATAATTTTTCTATATAAAATCTTTCTCATTTTATTGAGGGAGATGCTTGGGGTTGTAGATTCCTCATATGTGAAATCTATGAAGAACTCATGTGATCAATAGTTCTAATTGTTTCCCCTTCCCAAACCCAAGAAGAAAAAAAATGGGCATATGACAGTGGGTGTCAACTGTTAGGGTTTTAATAAATTAAGTTAGAATAAAGATATGTGCAGGGTTGGAAGAAATTAAGAACTAAGAAATCTGATTCTAAAAGTGGTGAGAGTGTGTTTATTAATGGAGTTTGGGGGGTTATTAGGTTACATATGCATGGGTATGTGAGTTATAGATGGAGAAGAGTACGTAGCAGTTGAAGTAAAAGGCTGTAAAGCTAAAGCTCTTTTGTTGTTTCATAGTTTGTGCAGTTTTGTTTGTTAATTATTGGGGAGGCAATGGCTTCAAGATCCTGGACAGCAAAGGCCGAGGAGAAATGGGTTGATACCCCAACACCCAACAGCAGCATTTGGAAGCAATCGAAAACCCAAAACCCATTTGCCAAAGCAACACATATAATATTGCCACTATGGTTATTACTTTATTCTTTTGGATACTATACCAACCACTTGTTTGATGTCTACAAGAAAAAAGAGAGAGAGAGAGAGCTCCAAAGACTTGGAAAAAGAAATGCCTTCCAATGTTTTCTATGATTCGATGCCTTTCCCATTAATTAAGCTTAGCCCATTGACTCCATTGAAGATTGACTCCCCTCTCTCTCTCTCTCTCTCTCTCTCTCTCTCTCTCTCTCTCTAAAAAGTCTGATTAATAAGAAAACAAAGGAATCTCTCTCTCCCTTAAGGTATAATTCATCATTATAAGTTAGCTATTAAGGGGAGGGTGTCAAAATCCTTGAGCTTTCACATTGGCTACAACTCAATATGATGAAGAAAAAAAAAAGAAAGAGTACTTATATTCAATATGGGATCCACATGAAACCCAATAATCTCTCCCTCTATATCATAGGATTGAGGAATTTTCTCCATCCTTGGATCTAGGTAGAATTACAAATCTCATTTCTAATACCACTTGTTGCGGGATGGAATTCAATTTTAAGAAGAAGTGTCAAAATTTGTATAAGCCTCACATTAATCATGGATATTAGATCATTACTTTCGCAAAGAATCTCAACAAATGAAAAAGAAAAAAAACACGATTTAATCAATCTTCTAAGCATTAGGGTGGTATATTTCTGATTTCATGAAATTTATAATTATGGTGACAGATTTCTGATTTCATGGAATTTGAATAAGAATCTGAATTCCACCAAAAGGACAAAGAATGAATAAGAAGCTAAACTTACTGAGTCTGATGGGTAGTAGCAGGGGTGTCAACAGGTCGGTTCCGCCCAATTTTGGTCTAGGTTGAATCGATTTTAGTGTGAGAATGATAAACTCAAAACCAAACCAATAAGGAAAATTCAGTTTTGATTTTGCTTTGGTTTTTTGTATTGGTTTGTAATCGTGTTGGTTTCAATTTTTTGACCAACTTGGGTCTGATTTTCCATACGAAATTATGCAATTTTTTTTTTTATGAATTTTGGGCTATTTTTAGTTTCTTCGATTTAATTCGATTTTGATCTAATTTTTTAATCGGTTTTAATTTGGTTTTGGGTTGAATCAAATTTTAGTGCAATTCGATTTGTTGAAAAGGTTACAATATGTCAAATCAAAACCGATTTAATAAACTTTCTATTTGATTTTATTTGAATTCAATTGACTCAATTTAAGGAGGTTTTACCGATTCAGTTTAAGTATTGACACCCCTACATTGGGAGATGATAAATTGATTAACATATCGTCTCGTTTGTAACCCATTTCCCAGTAAATTGGTTTATGAGGGCACCGAGAGAGGAGACTTTGTATGTGTTGTCCCCACTGGTGAGGGATCCGCAGCCAAGTGGGCGGGACCCCGATTGTGACAAAAACGATGGGGGCTTTCAATTGCGTATCAGGGGTCCCACCCACCACCCTCGGTGGCCCCACCGAACTAAAATAATTTTAATTGAATCTCTTTCTACTTTCTAAGTATCTGGCCCCACTCCATGCAAGCGACGAATCCATGGATTTCATTGTTATTATTCTAAAGGTAAAGAAAATTACCGGCTTGCGTGTATCTATAATTACACAGATAGACATGAAAAGACTATACTACCTCCACTCTTTGCAGTGAAGATATTTCTATGTGACCTTCTATTGATTTGTACATTGGCGTAGTGATCAGGCAAACCAATAATGTTCTCTTACCCACTATTTTATTACCCTTCTTGGCAGTAGTTCCCATGACGTCAAAGTGAGAAATCATATTAATGAGATGACTTTAGATGAATTCATTTAATTGGTGGTCCATATTTTTTTTTTTTTTTTTAAAGAAAGACTGTATCAATGTAAACTACACGAATTTTTTTTTTATTTTTTTTGCTAACGACAGGTATCTAGGCCTTCGACCTAACTAGTTCCGTGGGAATTTCGAGACTTAATATGTAAGAGATTATGAAAAAGAATCTCATCTCCAACATTAGAAGCTTTTTTCTTAATTTCCACTTGGAACAAATAGAATCTACTTGATTATATGTCTATGCTTCCTCCCTAAATCCTTTTCACTCCATCATCAAAATACAAGAAGAGAGAGAGAATCACCATCACTATCATCTCTTTATTTTTTTGTAATTAAATTGTGGAAAGAGAGGTCAGTGGAAAATAATTTTGTATTATAATAATCAGCTTTCTTGTACTTTTACGAATTTTTTAATTTTCCTTCAGCTTCATGCTGTCGTATTTAATTATCAAAAAAAAAATAACCCCAAAGTACAAAATTCAAGTTAAAAATAAGAACAAAGAATATAAAAGTCACAAACGGTGACAGAGGTGTTTTATGTTATGATATAGACCATACATACTGTGATACTAATGGCAACGTGTGGGCAACCATGTATCTCATTCATCCTGACCATTAAATATGTGGGTCAGATCAAGAATAGGACATTATGAGTCAAGAATCAGGGCTTATAATGTATAAAAAAATAATTAAGAAAAATATCTAAACACATGAAAATTACATGTTATACTTAGAATTACACAACCTATATATTTTATGTTTATTATAATCTTAACTAAGTTATATGGGTCCCCATCATTGAAAATATAGCTTACCCATCTAACCTATTGATATCATATCAACCGATACGTACTGATAGGAAATGGTATTGATATCGGATCAGGGTTTTAAATCTCGGGAATGGAATCAATATCGGCATGGATCTATCGACTTTACCTTTATTTTTCATTTTAAAAAAATAGGTTTTTTGACGATTTTACCCATGATCCAAGTATCAATACTGTCTGAGGCCAATCCGATACCGATAGATAGGACCCTGTATCGGATCCAATACTGTGGTTTGTAAACATATTTTTGCTCTTATTTCTTTTTAACTCACACGAGTGGTATGTGATCTATTGTCATGGGAAGAGTAGAAGGTACCCGTGTTGTGTATACTTATAAAGCATTAAAGCCAAAGGATAGTAATAAGGGAATTGACCAGAAAATGATGGGAATCTCGTGGAAAGTTGAAACACATTCATTCACTCATTCACAAAGATTGGACAATGGAGACTGGTGATCAATATCTTGTCAAACCCAGAAAAAAAAATCTGTTAATTAAAACCTGCAACTTTCTTCCATTCAGAATTAAGAGTAGGGAAATATATAGAGAAACAAAGACGAAGAAATTAGGGAATCCACACAAGCTGATGAGAATTCAAATCACAGTAACTAAACTGAGCTCAGTTGCATGTTGAGAAAAAACTGAAGCTTGCCTTCTCACATCATATTTATAAGCTTTTTCCCATCACAGTACATCTAAAAATCTACTTTTTTCACAAATATATATATAGAGAGAGAGAGATACAGAGAGAGAGAGAGAGTAAGGGAAACAGATCATGAGTAATGACTGGAACTTTAATCTTTCTTTCTCTCTCTCTCTCTGCAAGCCTATGCAGCGGCGACCGTCTCTCCTTTAGTTGAGGAAGATTCCGATTCATCTTTCTTCGAAACCAATGTGCACTTCTCCTTCCGTTCATCTTTGTTCATTTGCTTCTGTCTACATTCTAAGCTGCAGAACGCCGTGTCACCTCTGCAAAAGTTATAAAATTCACGCTTTAACTCTGATACCAATTGTTGAAACTGGAGTATTATTTAAAAAAAAAAAAGTTTTGAATACATACTTGTACATGTAAATGTCACGACCCGGGCCGAGATGGCGATTGCAGAGGTTACAGGCTTTCAAGAAGTGAGGTGTCTGGATGAAATTGTTGGAATTCTTCTTATGAGTTGGTCTTGGAGAGACAGTGGCGGCCATGAGTCGATAATCAAACCCATCTGAGCCACCGTCGTCGCCACCGTTACCCTGTTGGTTCCTTCTGGAAGAGCCTTCAGATGTCGCCTGAGTTTCTTCTGGGATACTTAGATCCAAAGTGAATTCCGTCAAGCTTGTGGTTCTCCTTATCTGAGGACGAGGTCTCTTCCCCAACAACATATTAGTATTTTATGAACAAATCAAATCCACGCACTTAGAGCTTTAAATCCTTAACACCTAAAACCAAGAAACACAGAGAAGAGAAGAGAGAGAGAGAGAGACTTGGCGAGGAAGAAAGGGAGAGAGAGTGAGGGGAAAGGTGGAGGAGATTAGAGAGCGAGAGGGAGAGGGAGAAGGGAAGATAAACAGAAGGCCAAGAGCTGGAGTCATGGAGAAGCGAAATCTAGACCGTTCCGTTCGGGCCCTCCATAAAGGGTTACACGTCAGCTTTCCTAGTTTATTTTTATTTCCATTTTTGTCCCACTACTCCATATTGAAATTACGCGCTTACAAGAATCCCGAGGAATCACGATACACGCGTCGCTTGATGGTATCAATTAGATTCTAATCTAACAAGTCAGAAGTGAAGACGTATTGGGTCCACAACTACACGTATCTACCAGTTCTAACAACCATTACATTGGAATCTTTATGTCGGTATGTTAGATTGAGATTCCATTTCAGGATTGTACCGTTCACATGCGATGCATAGTATCAGTTTGTATTTCTAAAAAATTCCAAGGTAGTGTTATTTAGTGAGGGTGCATTGACAATGCTGTGGACCCTGCCTCTTTTTCACTTAGACCATTGTGTGAAAGTTGGTCCCTAATTTAACCCTAGACCGGTTCGACCAAGAGAAGAAAGAATCGCCTATATCTTTTCTTACCGTAAGAGACAAATATAATTTAATCGTCTCCAATAATCAGGGAACCTATTAATTTAATGGAATTTTATCTTCTTACCTTTAATTTCTCTTATTTGTATACTCCCCAAATCCTGGGTCTTATACGTCAAACCCCATCCCCACCCAAAAAAAAAAATTGTATTTGTGTCTACTCTCCTACGTCAATAAAATACATCACAATTAAGATGAAACCCTTTCAATTTGGTTGGGGAAGAGGTTGGGCTGGCACACTACATGCGTTTTGAAGTTAACACATATTGTGTCTATCTCTGTGTTTATCTCTCTCTTTCACCTCCTCCCTCGCCCTTTGATATGAGCCCTAGCTAGCCCTTCTTGTATGATGTCCTATCTAGCACCCCTATTAGTGTCGTCCGTAAGTTTTTCGTAGTGACCGATACTATCCCTCTCCCATTTGACTATTATGATTCTAACGATCTGAAATTATATTCTCTAAATGAGTGGTGCGTGCATAATTTTTTTTTTTTTAAATAATGAAGAAATGAACATCGAAAACCATTTTTAAGGTGGTGGGGGGGGGGGGAGCCAATGAAGGATATCTTTTGGAATCTAATTTCTGTCACACCTGCTTGTCAAAATTCCCTCCATCATGATCACTTTTATTGCCAGGAATTTCATTGGCATGTCTTTAATGTTAGAAATATGTTCATCAAATTTACACTTAAAAATGGTTTAATTTTAATGGATTGAGTTCTCTGATTCTCTATTCGGCTGCATGTGTCTCCTTGTGTTTTTCTTTTTTTCTGCAATAGATAGAGGATAGATGTGTCATTTCATAAGAAGATGATAGGGATAGACACACACTACGCATCCTAATACCATTCTTTCTTCTTAATTTTAATTAATAATTTGGTGGACAAGTCTTTCATGTTGGAAATATGTCCATCAAATTTATTCAAAAATAGAAGTCCTCTAACATGGTAAATTATATTCTAGAGAATATACTCAAAACTTGACATATACCGAATACAATGGACAACATTCTTGTCCAAAAGTTAGTTTGACCAAAGGGACACATAACTTAAAAGGTTGGACTTCATGAATAATCATATTTTAACAGGGTAGTGAAATTATCTTTTCCCTAAAAGCACCTTGCTTGGTAGGGGGCTTTTGAGTTATTAGTCTAGGGGTTGTCGGATCTTGGTGTCATGGATGATCTATCATCTGGTAGCTTGATAGATCATCAAATTTAGATTTACACAATTAATCCTTTCATCCAAAATTAATGATCTGATCCTCTTGGCATCACATATGCATATAAAATATGAAGAAAATATTTCTTTTTGGGAGCGTGGCCCCTACGCTTAGACACATGGGGGCGAAATGATTCATCTGCACCCCATGAAATGAAAAAATATTATCTATGTGAATGTTTTCTTAGGCACTTCCATTAGCCCTCGTGCACTTGTAAGAACCACATTCCACTATGGGAAACACTTTTTCTTAAAGAACGTTTAAATTTATTAACTTCCTAATTCTTCATCACCTTTTAAAAGTATATTGGAGAAAACTTTTAATCATCTTCTTCCTTTTATTTTTGTCAACAGTATGCTTAAATCATGTAATTATTTTTTAAACAAATCAGACCAATATCTTACAGATTTTGAAACATTGTTCATGTTTGAATTGGGATTGCTATGTGATTGATCCATTGGATTATTAGATATATATTTGATAAATTAAAGATGATATATATGACATTGATATCTAAATATGCCATTTATTTAGGATATAAATATTTTATTGTGTACCCAAATGTCATTTAATAGATTCATATATATTTACAAATTTCATTATTTGGAGCATAGAAACTTGCTTTTTAATTTTTCAAATTGAATCGATATTTGTATGAATTTCCATTTGGACATGATTTTTCTTTTGCATCATAGATACCAAATAAGAACAATATAAAGTGAAGCAGAATAGACTTTTTCCTTGTTTTAATTTCTCTCAAATGCACTCATTGAAAATTTCCTTTTCCTCTCTTTTCAATTGAATTTTTTAATTCACTTCACTTTCACTTTTAACCTGACAAGGCCTGAATGAAATTTGTTTTTGCCCTTCGATCCAAGAGAAAGAGATTCATTTAACGTAATGTATTTGTAAGACTTCTAAAAGTTAATAAAATATTATAAAAAATAATTTAATAAACTATAATTATTTTTTATTTTAGGTTCATGAATTTTAAATTAATTGAATAATACATATCTTTAACTTGACGATGACCTCAACTTAAAACTGCTTCTTTTTTTTTTTTAATTGGATATGTTAATGGAGAGCATCACATTCAATTCCAAAAAACCCTTTTGAGGGTTTTCAGTGTTTGAATTTATGTTATTTCAAACATTACTACTAAAAAATAATTTAATTAGTGAAATATTACTATGGTAGTTATATCATATCACTAATTTTTTTGTTATTTTTATTTTTAAAATACACAAAGAACCAAAATTCCATTTTCTACGTTTGGTTGCAATGGAAATTAGAATGTAGGAAAGTGAAACTTTTGTAATAATTATCTCACATGGTTATATCATTAACTTCAAATCATTTCATATTTAGTTATCAAATTCTACTTGTCAAAATTTTCATTTTAATTTTCCTTATAACCAAACAAAACCTTCAAAAGAAAAAAAAAAACTACCTAGTGAGGAATGAGGATGGCCAAATCATTTTCAAGGTTGTTAGACAAAAGAAAGTGAAGGCTGAGAAAAAGACAGGGTATGTTGGGTGGGCCTCGTGGGCTCAACTTCTTACATGGGCCCCCAAGTTCCAATCGTCTCTGGCCTTACACCGAAGATCCCCTTGTCTGCAGGGTTGTCCGCTAAGGTCAATCGCTTCCCAGCTGGATACATGCCGCTTAACGTTTCCTATTTCTATGGACATTTTGGTAATGGGCCCTTGTCAATTGGGCCCACTCTCATTTCGACTATATTTCAACGTCTCCTTTCGCTTTAGTATGGACTTAGCTCGCTCTCCTCTTAGGCTTTTCTTACCTTGAAAAGGGCGTATCCAGTGAGGGTGTCACCCCGGTTTTGCGGAGAGGTTGTTTTCTGATTCGACGACTAATTTTATTGTTACGTCGAGATTTGCCTTCTTGCTTTTTCTTCCCTTCATTCATTTTCCTAGTTATTTTCATTAAAAATAAAAGAATAAATAAAAAATATAAAGAACATTTTTCCACAACACCAATGTGAGGAGGAATCTTCATGCCACACAAATGGTGCTACGAGAAATGATATCATTTACATGGGTATGGATCCACATGGTCTGAGGGCATAGCTCCTACATCTGGACATAGACCCTTCCAAAATGATTAGCTTGCACTCTATGAAAGAAAAAAGTTTCACCCCTATTGATACTCAACAGACATCTTTCATTGGTCTCCGTGCTAATGCGGGAGCCACACTCCTAAACATAAACTTCTTCTCCTCCCCAAACCCCCACCCCCTCCAAACAAAAAAGAAAATCTCAATATCACCAAACTTGTGTTATTCTTTATAGTTTGCACACAGATGAAAGGGAAATTGATTCTTAAGTAAGATTACTAAGTTTTTTTTAATTATTTTTATTAATGAATATTACTAGGTTATTGTTAGCTTCCAAGTACTAGACATGTTCCATTTATGGGGTACCAATTCTGCTCTTTTCATGTTCAGCTGCACGCTACCCATAAAAGAACAGAGACAAAGTAACCACTGATCCCTCTTGGCTTTTCCCAAGTTTTGAGTAGTTTAATCACAACTTGTTTTATCATCTATAGGAAATGGGTTTGGCCAATGAGGACCATTTCTCCAGATTCAAGTTTGTAAATTCGTTCTGGTTTCCATTGAAATCTTGGATTCCAATTCTTTAATCATTTCACCTTGTTCTGAATGGAATTTCCAAAATTTTCTAAAGGGGTTTTGTCTTTGACTGAATTTTCCAGAAAAGGTTAAGAAAATGGGTTATGCATCCCAGAAGCAGGGATCTAAGCTTGAAGATTCTCTGGCAATAAACAGAAATGACCATTGAAATGAAGTTTAGGTTGAAATTGAAATTTGATCCATTTATTTGTTTGACCATATACATTGGAGCCTACTGGAAAGTGAAAATTTTACTCCACGTAGGAAAAAAAAATTTTTTTAATGTAATTTATGCATTTTATATCAAACCAAACGTTGAAAATCCTATTTTTTCCCCCTACCCCTTTACATCAAAACAAACAGAATCATATGAATAATGCCTGTTAAATTGTAGGTCCTTATTGCAGCCTGACTTGCTCCAACCACATGAAAGAAAAGAGCATCTAAGGGGAGTTTTAATGTTTACGAGGTCCACCCTGACAAACTGGTACTGAATTGTGAACGAAATACAAATCTTGAAATAATTATTGACCAACGAAAGTAAAGGGGAAATCTGCTCCAATAAATTTGAAGTTGAAAAGGTTTTGAAGCGCTCTTAGCTTCACCTCATGATGGAGAAGTTGGGACAAAGTCATAGGCTAAGGAGTGAGATCAAAGCAAAATCTACATTACAACATTTAAAAAAGAATATATTTTTTTTATGCCATTTTATGTTTTTTAATAGATAAGATCAAGTAAATGCTTAGAAACCTTGGGCCCATCATTTATTTATTTTTATTTAGTTACTTATTTGCAATTTTGTACTAGCAATGCCACATAAATTGCAAAGGCAACAACAATAATTATTTTTCACCCATTACTGTCGTGTAATTTTGATTGATACATTGATAACATAAATTATATGAAAACTATTTTTTTTCTTTTTTTTTATAAGAAATTATATGAAAACTAAGGAAGATGTATTTGTATTATTAAGTTTTTTGTGACATCAATGTACGAAGATGACATTTTTTTTTTTAATTAGGGTGGTGTATAAGATCTTATGACATGCCACCGATATTATAGACCATCATATGCTAAAAAAACTTTATTAAACCTAATTTTACTTGTAATGGACTAATGGTGGCATGATATATACCATCATGCTCAACTAAAAGGATAATAATTAAAAAAAAATAGATATTTAATTGAATTTTTATAAATATTTTATTTAAATTTAAAATTTTTAAGCAATATAAAAATGATAATGTACCATTATTATTCATTTTACTAAAGTTATTAGACTAATCAATCTTTGACTCATACTATATGCAACAGGGTCGAGTCAAGTGCATTCTTATCAAAATACTTGTGATCAAATCAACAAGACTTGATTAGTTGGGTGACTTGGGTCTTCTCCGATACCAATGTTTGAACTCTGTCTAGTGTCTGATTTTTTTTTTGTGAAGATTAAACTTTACTTAAATATTCAAATCTCACTAAAAGGATTGTTTACCTTTCACCTAGATTTTATAGATCTATAAATATTATAAATGTCAATTAGTTCTAAAGTTATTAAAAAAAATATGTAAACAATGGTGCATGGATTGAAGATATATAAGTCATAATAATTGTTTATTGATCTAATATAATATTTACCTTTAGCACCAACCAGCCGCTCACCCAACTATCCCTCCCTCACCTTGCCAAAAAAAAAAAATTATATTGAGTTTCAAAATCTCTCTATACAAAATGACCTTTGCAAAATAAATTTCATTTTACCCTCAAAGTCTCTATTGTATCAAACTTTGTAATATATCCTTCTCGGCAACGTCAAATGAAATGGACCTAATGTTCAAGTTTATTTCCTAATGAGAAAAAAAAATTAATGGCGATAAATTGAAAGTTTCACCAAAAAAGTTCCGTTTGTTTTGATTTAAAATAGCTGAAAATGAAAATTTTAAAGTTGAGGTTTTTGTGCCATCACAATTGTTATCCAAATTAAAACCTTGGATCAACTAGGACGTAGACTATGTTCCTTTAGTATAGTACATTGAAGTGTAAACATGGTGGAAGTGCATGTACAACATATCTGTACTGAAAGGGACCATCTGCAGTTCTTGTTGAAGGTTAGGTTTGGAAAAGGGATAATTAACTTCTATGAGGGACTAGAGGAGTCAAAGCTCACACACCAGAGCTGAAGGGCAAGGCCTAGAGCTGTGGGAAGGCAAGACTGTGCCCTTGAGTGGGAGGAAGGATTGAAGGAAGGTTTGTTGGGAAAATTTGAAAGCGAGCCCTTAGATAATACTAAGGACTGAGTCTTTCGGCATCCATGATAGAGAGAATATTCACTTGTGGCTTCTAACACTTGGATGGGACCTCTAAAATAGTGGGAAGGATAATCCAATGATAATGTGCTAGCCATAAGCCAACTGCCAGATAGGGAGTCCTACACTCTGTTTCTCTAACACATCACAGCCTAGTTAGAACCTAGAACCTAGGGGTGTCAAGGTTTTGGTTGCATCTTATCAATCCCCACCAATATAAGGTCTTACGCTATTTTCGTTCTTTCAGGTATTAGGTCTCATAAGCTAGGATATAGACATATTTCTATTCGATTGGTCAATCATCGATCATAATCGGACTTTCAACTGGCTAAATTTGACAGAACTATATATGCAGATCACATAAGAAGTTCCATGATCCACACAAACCAGGGAATTTTTCACCAAAAGCAAAGCTAGTTTAGTTTTTAGTTTGGGTTAGCATTCTAACACAAAAGTATTATATGTTCTACTTACGGAATGTTGAAAGGCCCAGCCCATCCCACACTTAGATCGGGCCTGGACTCACATTAAGCCCCCAAGTGCGGGCCAGGGGCCTGGTAGAAAGATCTTGTGCCTAATGCTCATAAGCCTGGTTCAGCTTCACAAAGTACCACCCCTAAGTTTCATAGATGGCCTGTCCATTTGTTTTCTACCCGGTTTGGTTCAGTTTTCAAATTTGTTTGTTTGATCCAATATGTTCCGATTTCTGCTGGTTTCTTAAAAACCCCCAAACGAATACGAACCATAAAATTTAGTTTGGTTCGTTGTTGGTCATGTCGACTGGTTTTTATGACAATGTAAGGGGTGTAGGTTGGAATATGACACCCCTACATTGAGGTCTAGCCTCATTGAAAACTCCTATTGTGGGTTGGGTCATGGGTGCCAATCATAGACTTAGGGCTATTTGATTTTTTTTTTCCTGTTGATTCTATGTTTAAAAATAGCATAAACGATTTTTTCTATTTCTATGCTAAGAAACGATTTTTGAAATTATAAAAAGATGTTTGATTTTTGTGTTTTTTGAAACATTTTCAACAGTATAGTTGGGTCCAAGACATGGGTAAAGGCATGACGTTGTAGGTATACAACTCACGAGTAAATGCATAATGTTGGAATTGTAAGTATACTTTATGGAGATGAGCTTTAGAAGGATAAAAGTAATCCGAAACTGTAAGCTTCGCACAATCAAGTTGGAATCACCGCATTTGAATAGTGAGAAGTTTCAACAATGGATTGGGGTTGGGATCGATCGAGTGAAGTATCGGGGTTTTTCAAATTTTGTCACTCCCACTTGTTTCTAGAAATAGGATAACAAGTTTGACTTGTTTCTCCATTCCTGTTTCTAGGCACAGAAATAGGCATAGATTTCTATTTCTGTTCCCAAAGACAAGTGAAACAAAGCAGAAAAATCAAACGGTTTTTGGGGTGTTTTTCTGTTTCAAAAAAAAAAAAAACAAAAACAAAAAAGAACAAAAAAACAAAAAAACAAAAAAACAAAAAAACAAAAAACTAAAACTAAAACTAAAAAACACATATATAAAACAAAATCAAACGGAACCTCAATTTATACAAAGTTTGGAACAAAACAAACATGTTTTACAACTTTTACAAGCCCAGGGCACCAAGGGGTGTCTTTCCTTGACCCGCCTCGAAGTAGAAAATGAGCATAGCTACCATGGCAAGCCGGGCATGCTTGATCTCAGCTAACTTCAATCTCTCCAGCTTCTCCGGGTCAGGGATGTATTCACCATTCTTGATGGTTCCCCCTAACGACAATGGGTCGAAGAACTTCCCACCCGGGTAGCCCTGTTCCCCTGTGGCGTTCGCAAAGTTCTCGGCGGTCTTGGACCACGGGGTTGCCCACTCGACCGACTGAGACTCCGGGCTGAAGAAGTCAACCCATCTCTTGCTCTCCACCCATCCCATAAGCAGAAGTTGGGTCCCCAAAAGTGACCCGAAGGAGAACGGTGCAATTGCACTTGGGTCAGCACCGGCCTCGAACCATGGGATTCCACTCCAGGCCTGGCCCACAAAGATCCCCACCACTGCAGCCATGGCCCATCTGCCGTGGATCAGCTCTGCTTCTCTGTACCACTTCAGGAAGGCTGGGTCTTTGCCTAGCCCCAATGGGTCGAACCCGAAGTCTCCTGGGAGCCTGCATTAATATTACACAATTAATACCTTTATTTTGACAATCTGTTTTAGCCTGGAGTGTGGGATCTAATGGTGTCAAAATTCAACCCGAATCGATTAATCGATTAAACCGATCAAAATCTATAAAAAAGAAAAAAACCGATCCGACTGTTTGACACCCCTTAAGCTGGGACTAAGTGGGACAGTGAAAGTGGAGTTGTGTAGTGAGAGGAGCTTACGAGCCATCAAGCCACTCGGGGTCAATTAAGTTGCCACCTCTTCTAACGGCGGGGATCCAAGACTTCTTGGTGGCTGCTGCAGCGACGATCACCCTACGGGAGGCAACGACAGTACCGACTCGGGCTCCAATGCTGGACGATAGCAGCAAGCTCTGGCTCCTCTTTCCGCCGGACAAGAAGGGTGATCCCAGGCCGTTGAGCACTGCAGCAGATCTTGCAGCCATTGCCATCTCTATCTTACTCTATTGCACTACTGACTTTTTCAGGTGAAATTTATTGGAGTGGAGGGAGTGGCTTGGACGGACCAAGGAGGTGTGTGGACTACCTGCTTGTGTTAATGCCGGTAAAAGGGGTTTTAAAGGTAGCATGAGAAGGATTCGAGGGTAGGAAGAGAGGCCAGTTTGGGGCCATCTTCAGAGGCAGATATCTGAAGATAGAGGTTATCTATGGAGATCTGTCGTGGATAGATTTCGAGCCAATAGGAGCGTGAGCTCGAATACCCCATCTAATGCCTCCTATTCATCCACGTGGATATCCTTTCTACCTCTACTTTTTTTTTTTTTTTTTTTTAAACATTCTACCTCTACTTTTGGAAACACCTAGAACCTGGTTTCCGTACATGTTCGATCCGATCCGGATAAACCCGAATCTGCCGATCGGGTCCCATTTTTCAAAATCTGGGTTCAACTCTTGCCCCAAAACCAATCTAATCCCTGAGGGGAGGAGGGATGACTTGAAACGACAAACCATTTTTCCTAATGTGCTATCGGCCCTTACATTCGTTAGATTGAGATAGTTAGGGCATTTATGTCAAATACATGCTGTATCAAGCCGTCACCGGACGGTTCGTACCAGAATAGATTGCTTTATCCTCTACTTCATACAAGTGGCACAATTGTCCAAGAACTTTCATTACAGCTCTCTCGTTGTCTCTTCCACAGTCCACCACGAGTCGAGAGCCCCAAGCCTCTACTCTGTCGTATCTCCAATGGAGGAAAGCCACCGCTGCGAATCCTAATTGATAAAGCTGCTCATATCAGTTCCATTAATGGCCGACCTCGTCGGTGGCTTTCTCGATCGCCGCATCCCTAATATCTCCTCTTTTCGTGCTTTCTACATTTCCCGCAACGTTTCTCCGAAACGCTTCGTTACAGTTCCGTTTCCTCCCCTTATACGACTTCCGAAGCGACATTCAGCTCACCATTTGTTCGCGAAGCAATCTCCGTCATCTACGCCGTCTTTGGAGGAGCCTCTGGCTGCCGATTTCGACATCGTTTCCACCACTGGTACCCTATTGTGATTCTCTGAGCTTTATTCCCTTTGTTTTCTCTTAAATTAACTGTAATTCGATTTTTTTTTACCCGAAAGATGATGATCCTGTTTAAGTTGCTTCCAAGTGATCGTATCTACGTTTTGAGATGGATATGCTTTTACGCCGCTTGTTGCTTATTCATATGGCCTTTGGTGGTTTGGGCAGAATACCCCGATGGAAGCGTTGTTTTCCGATTCGGAAGCGTAACGGAGAGGAACGAGGGCGTTGACGTCGTTGAATCATCGAGTTTCACAGATGGAGATTCAGCTCACGCTGAGAAAGTGAAAAGTGTGCCTTTTGAAGAAAGGAGTACCAATGGAGCATATGCAAGTGGAGAGGAGGAACCGATGAAGAAAATGAAATTTGCTGAAACTGATGAATCTGGGGAAATCCTGCACGAAGGGACCTGTGATGAGTCGGGGAGCGATCATAGCATCGGCAGCTCCGCTGAAGTAGTTGGTTTTGTTGAAGATAGATTAGAATCGGATAGAAAGTTCCTGGATGATACTGTGGAAACAGAATTACCTGCTTCTCCAGGATCTCACTCAGTTTTGGATGCGGAAAATGGGGGAGCTTGCGAGCAGAAGACTACTGCTGAAGATATGGTACAATTTATGGACTTGGAGCATGATTCGGTCCTTGACAAAGAGGCATTGAGCGACTCTGAGCACTTTGGAGTGAAGAACAATGACGATGGTCGGACTTTTACTAGTGCAATGGAGCTGAATAGCATCATTGATATGGAGGATAGTAATGCCACTGAGTTAGAATATGGAGAAAAAAGTCAAGATGGAATTATGATGCCTCCTTTGAGTACTGCCCAGCCTGACTCCCTTCCTCAAGTAGAAAAGGGTTATGTCGCTGTGGAAGATTCTGAAGAGAAGGTCAAAAGTGAAGATATGAAGCCTGATTCAGTTCTTGATTTAGATGCAACTATCAACTCTGTGCAAGGTTCTAGAGACAGGAAGGATGGTGAAGCTACAACTCTTACTTCCACCGTGGTTTTTGACAACGTTCTTGATACAGGAAGAAGTAATGGTTCTGAGGAAGATTCTGAAGGTAAGAGCAAGGATGAAGTTAGGCTTCCATTGACAGCTTCCAAGCCTGACTCTCTTCAAGAAAATAGTTCTGGTCTTAAGGAATATTCTGAAGAGATAATTGTGAGTGAGCCTATGTGTCTGACCGATTCTGGGGGGCACGTAGTTGATGTAGAAACAAGTCATGCTCCTCATGAAGGTTGCACAGAGAAGAATACTTTTGATACTACTCTTCCTTCAACTGGTGATCGTGCTTCAAAGGTAGCAACCGTTTATGCCTCTAAGGAAGATGATGATGGGAAGACTAAAGTTGAAGTAATGAATCTGTCTCTAGCTGGAGATTCTGATCATATTTTGGATACCAGAATGAATGCTTCGGATAATGTAGAAGGATTTAACACTGGTGAAGAATGTTTGGAGAAAAATGTTGTTGAAAGCGCAATGGTTAGTCATATATCTTTCTTTTTTACTCTCTAAGTCTTTGTGCTAACATACACATTAATGATACATTTTTCTGCGAAGGAAGTTGTTATGTATCACCATAACGAATATCAACAACTACTAATTGTCATATTGACCTAAAAATTCTAATATACGGCAACCGTGGGGATAGTGCTTGCCCATTTGAAATGCTTGAAGCTTGTCTCTGAAATTTGCTGAATGCCATTGTAGGGAAACTATGGCAAGTTGCAACTAACGAATGATTGTCAGGTTTCCACTCATCTTAGACATCAGGTAGAGACCTGGCAAGAGAAGCATATCTTTTCTCCTTCTTTGGAACATAGCCTATGTTACTAGTCTTTTGATGAGAGTAAAAATCTCAATACTGTAGGATTTCCAAGGTGCTAATATAGGAAATTGAGCAATTCTTTGTCAAATAGTACCATAGTTGTCAAGACATTGCCTAAGCAATGCTTAGGTGCTTAGACACGTCCAAAGCAACTGGTTTCCTTATGTTTCTATTTGCTGAGACCATTTTTAGTTAAAAAATGGAAACCGAAAGGAAGGGGGGAGGGAAGGGGAAGAAAAAGCAGGAAAAGGCAGGCAATGATGTCGATGAAAATCAATATAAAAAATCACCATGTACATGCTAATTTCCGTTTGCCTTTTATAGCCTTACAATGCTTTGAAACTTGGTAACTCGTCACTTACTAATTCCCTAATATATATGAGTGTTGCTTGTTGAAAATCATAAAGCGGCATTTATATGAAGTAATTTAACCCTAACTCTGAAGAGTCCTTATAATGATGATTGAGACGAGATTCCGCATTTTTGAACCACGAAACGCTTGGTTTCCATTTTGGTTGTAGGTGTAACCTACCCACTATTCAGGGATAATTGCTGGAAGATACAGAGAAAATACCAAGATTGCTCTTGGCCGGGAGATTCTCTCTCTAATAGCTGGAAAAACTTTAATCAATTGCATTGCTTAAAAGGTCCAGAATTTCTAGATTGGATCTCTTCATATGGGCATTGAAAACCTAAAGCACACAGTCGCTCTAGGACTCAACAATGGCTACCTTACAAACTAAACGGAAAAGAAAATGATTACATCGAAACAAATATAATTAACTACTATAAATTCTTAGTAGAATTAGGACCAACTAAAAACAACTAGCTAAAAAGGAAATCAGTTAACTAGTCAAAGAATCCCATGATTGGACTTGCCAACCTTAATGGACTGGATATTGCTGTCCACAAGTAGGAGGGACCATTTATGTATTTCTGGGCTTTTTAAGCTAATGGCTTGCATGGGACTGGAGATACACGACATCCAGTTCAGTCTTAGTGAGTTGAGTCTATATCATTACTATAAATTGTCTTGAGAGGTTATATCTTAAGACTCTGGATAGTTAAAGTCCCACTTCAAACCAGAATGTGTAGTGGACACAAAGGAGATGGATTTTTTTTTTTGGCGGGGTGGGGGGTGGGTAGGTGGGGAGGTTGAAAAGGGAGAGGGATTTAATTTGTCACCAGATAAAGTGAAGGGAAGGAAGAAAACCTAACGTATAGAGATGCCTCATCATAACACATATTCCCAAAATATTGTTCTGTTTCCTGGTCCAATGTCATTGTGGCGTTAGAAAGGAGGGGGAAAAATAGGGGAGCATTCAACTTAGGCTCCATTTGTTTCCATGTAAAATGGAGAAAGCTAAAAGTTTTCCTGTAACATAAGACTTATCGCTGTTTGTTTCAAAGTAGAATATGAAAACAATACATTGAAAATGTAGGAAAATCACAAAATATCATTTGCATGGAAAATTTTGCAATGAAACAAACAGGGGATGATCTTGTTTAACATAGATAATTAGGAATATGTGTTACCATAATCTTGTAGCTAGTTCCTAAATATAAGTATCAAGGTGGTCATTTATAGAAGATTTGAGATCTCCATCTTGTGGGTATGATCTTGTTGTCTTCGCAAATGTTGAACTTTATTGTTTATTGTAAGGACCAAATATAAATGCTGATACACAAACTTTAGTTTCTACTTGGGAAAAATTTTCTCGTTACCTTTTTGGAAAAATAAGAGTACCAAAGTTTACCTGTTACACATGATAATACTTGCTTTCTCCCCTTTCTTTTCTTTTCTTTGTTTTTTTGGTTGGGATTTTTGCATAATGGTTTTGCTTCCCACTGCTTTTCATTAATTGAAAAATCCAATCATTATGCTGTCCTTTAGTTTTGAAAAATCCTTATGCTTCATGTCTTTTGGACCAAGTTTTGACAGTAATGTAAGAGAACTATATGGAACAGTATGGCTAATGGGTTCTAACTGCAATCAACAAGAGATCTAATCCTTCATTTTAGGATGCTTTGAAGTACTTTGCATGCTTTTTTTGTAGCCGAGAGACATTGCAACCTCTTCAAATTTTATGGTTGAAGACACCAAAGGTGCAGTGCATAGCAAGGACCAAGCAGAAGCTTCATGGGCTGTAGAACTACCCGGTGTTGAAACAACCCAAAGTTCGAGTAGGTATGTTGCTGTCTTTCTCTCATGCATGGCTTAGATGATTTCAGTGCTCCTAAACATTTGGCACCAAGCATTTCTGAATTTCTCCATTCATAACATGACACTGTCCCTTTGAAGGCCAATATCACTCATAAAGAGAATAAGAAAACTATACAGATAAGAAAATGGTGATCCCCTTTATGTAATATAATGTTGCCTATCATTTGCTCTTTAACATGGGCTAATTACTGATGGTGCTTGGTTATCACCAGTTGGTTGAATCATTCTCTGTCAAGCATACTATGTCCACAGATTTGGAATTAATTCTGTTGTGATGGAACTTCTTGCAGCATGTCTATTGTCTGAGAGAGATTTTGATATTTTCTTATTCTTAAATTTTGTGTTCCTGAATGTTTCAAACTATTTTCTATTAAATATATATATATATTAAAAAATCTATTTCTCTTTTCTTATTGATTTGTTGTTTTTTAAAATTTAGAAGCATAATGCCCATCAGTTCTCATGATTTTCCCATTTCATGTATAATCTAGGGAGATTGCAAGCTCAACAGGTGGGCTTTTCCTTTCTTCAGGTGCTGCAATGTTGCCACATCCTTCCAAGGTAACTTAATCATTGTCTTGAAAAAAAAAAATTTGCCACCTATTTTGTAAATGAAATAGAATACTTGCTTGTATTGTTTTTTGAGAAATGCTAGTGGCAGAGAATTCCACCAAGGTAATCAAATGATTGCCATGCCTGTATTACCTGACTGGTATATCTCAAATTCCACCAAGCTAATCAATTGATTATTTGTCTTGGCCTTCAAAATCTTATCAAACTCTTGGATATTGAGAATTTTGGATTCATTTCTAATACCAGGGAACTGCCAAAAGTTTGACATCTTTCGGATAAGCTTTTTTATAAATTTCTCAGTGTTTTGACTAAACTATGAGGAAGGTTAAAGATTTGGACTTATTTACAGGCCCGATAATGATTTCTGAAACCATGGTTTAAAAACTTGATATTTATAGATTTTTCATTTGTATTGAATTTGGGTTTAGGAATCCCCATGGGGTTTATCCTATTCTTTGTCATATTAGTCATTTCTGTGTTGTTCCTAGGAATTGTTCCAATTGTTTCTCTTGATGGTTTCAGATTGAAGTCACTCTTGAATATTTCCTGTAAATGCTCTCTATATATATCTTTTGCCCCATCCAATGAGGAAACTGTGAAATGTAAATTAATAGCTCTGGCTTGAAAAAAAAAAGTTTTTTTTCTTCATTTGAAAGAAAAAGCTGTTCCTTGCAGTATTTTTTCTAGATGGCGTGTCAAGAATTGTTTCCTTGATGGCACACCTATTTTTCCACTCGCATGTCCAATGGGGCTAAAATTGTGGAACAGATATAGATTCCAAAGCTTTCTGCTCACATGTCAAGTGTCAGCCCAAATGGAGTTGGCCACGTGGCAGAACAAAGATTTAAATTCCAATGGAAGATTTGGAATGAAGGACAGCTGAAAATACAAGTGGAATATGCCAAATCATAGGGTGGTTAATTTGAATTTGAGTCTGAAATTTTACGCATGGCTTAAACCCTACCATTTTGTAGATATCCAATGATTGGATTTGCCACGTTGTCCTTCCATGTAGCTCAATTGGGTGTGCAGTCAAAAGATTCATGTTTGACCATGCAGCCCAGATAAACTTTTTTTTTTGTTGTTTTTTTTCCTCAGGATTTCCTAGTATGCTTCTGTTATAGCTTCATGCTCACAGTTACTCCTCTTTCCAGTAATGCTAGTCCTCTCAACAAAAATTATGTGTTACCAATCCTAAAAAGCTTCTCAGAGTTTTCATTCTTCAGACTGAAGGCGGTCAACCTATAAAATTTCATTCTTTTCTTGAGATGGAGTGAGATTGAAGTTCAGCAAAGTGAGGATGTGTCACTTATTCACATCCTTACTAGATGTTGAAATTTACATCCTAATAAAATGGTGAAATTTACTTGTGTTTGGATTTCGTTGATTTGTTCACCTTGTCTTGACAATCAGCCCTACCATTCTTGTCTAATATGTAATGGACTTGTGAAATTTTAGGACTGACTTAGATCCTCTGCATGAAATAAAGTATTCAGATCAGTTATTCATAGAATAATAATGCCAGGCATTGACAGGTGGAGAGGATGCTTTTTTCATCACAAAAAATTGGGTTGGTGTAGCTGATGGAGTGGGTCAATGGTCACTTGAAGGTACCACCTTTATGATGATGTATTATTGTGTGCTGTATATAGAATATAAATAATTTTGTGTTATTTTCTTTTAGTGATATCTTTTCTATCTGTCAGCTCGATGTTGTTAAGGACAAGCAATCTTTTCCATTTGTCAGTGACAGTCGCCTAACACCTTTGTCATACAATTGTTAAATTTTTTTGGTGAAGATTATTTTGCATCATATACAATATGTTATGGAAGGGTTTGGGATCTCTGGCATGAACTTTTGCCTAAGTACCTGCGCTAGGCCACCAACCTACAACCCCATTGCTTAGGGTCTCCCAAGGCATTTTGACAACACTGGCCAGCTTATAAAATATACTATCAATATCAGTTTAGTGCCATATGTACAAAGGCTCTATAAATATTCAGTTTAGTGCTGATTGATAATGCATGCTACTTCAGCAATGAGATCCCAAGGGGTTTCTGGCAATACCAGCAACTCCTTGGACGAAGAACCAATTGCATATGATATAGGTACAAATATGAAATATCAGAGAAATTTAGAGAAAGTCTCTCTTTTATGTATTTTTTCTTTTTCTTTCTACAATCCCTAGAGATAGCAGAAGGAACCAAAGAGGCAAAGAATCAAAGTTTTGTGCTTGGGTCACTTTAACCAAATGCTAAAAAAAGGTTGGGTCGCAGCTTTGGCCATGCTGTGAGTATCAGGGTCTACCAAATCAAATCAGACAAACCTACATAGTATTAGGATTTTTTTTTTTTTTTTTTTTTGCTAACCAGGAACCCCTCGAACCTGCCCGGTTTTATGGTTCAGCCCAAGGGTAAAACCCGGTTACATGCAGCCACACCTAACCCGTGTAACAGATCAGTCATGGGAGACTCGAGCTGGAGACATCTATTAACACACAGCGCCTTGAGACAGTATTAATTAGGATAATCACACTTGAGACTTCAACCTTCATCTCTGCAGTCTTAAGTTTTCTCAGCACATGGATCAAAGTGGCTGCTATGATATTTTAATCTTTTGTGGTCTACCTTGTCCTTTAAGGTATTAATGCTGGACTTTATGCCCAAGAGCTTATGGAGGGTTGCACAAAGATGGTTTCAGATTTTCAAGGAGCTCAAATAATCAAGCCAGAAGAAATTCTTATTCAAAGTGCTTCAGTGGCACATTCTTCTGGCTCATCTACAGTCATAGTTGCATATTTTGACGGTCAGGTTAGTTTTATCCAAGCAGCTACACCTTCATGTTGATAATCATATGCATCATGGAGGTGAACCTTTAAACATCATTCACAATTATCTGCAGAAGTCTCACCACTTGCTAAATTAGTACAATTTGCTTTGCATTTGGATGCATAGATGACATCATTTTAAATCGTACCAACCAGAAAATTTATTTCCAGGCCATAACATCATTCAAAATGGAATCTCTGCCAAAATTATACAATTCAACAAATTCAGATCTTTACATCCTATAGTGATTTTATGTCTAATTTAAACATCATATTGGTTATGAGTTGACACTTAGATGTACTTCTGCTTTGGTGCCCTGAAGTTATTCACTCTGCACGTACATATGATTATTTGTCTGTGATTCATGTATGAATTTGTTGAATGTGATATTTTATTCTCCTTTTGAATGTGATTGGCTTGCCATTTTTTATGTTCTCATCAAATGCCATACTCATGAAAAACAACTTAGGAATTAATGATAGCTCATATGAAATAGATGTGGTTCAAATGTACACTACCATTCTTTGTTATTAGGATAATGATGTTGAGGTGCCCGGGGTTGACTAAGTAAACCTAGACATCCTGTTGGCAATTCCTTGTTTTTCTGCTGTGTTACTCAAAACGAGCAAATAGTGTACTACTTTTCTGAGAACTCTGCCCTCTGTCTATTGCTGTGTTTCACCCACTGTTCTTACTGATGTTGGAATTTTCAACAGGCTCTCAATGTGGCAAATATTGGGGATTCTGGCTTCATTATAATAAGAAATGGCTCCGTCTTCAGAAGGTCCTCTCCAATGGTTTATGAGTTCAATTTTCCATTGCAGATTGAAAAAGGGGATGATCCATCAGAGCTTATGGAGGTTGGCATGGTTCTGAAGACTTTTTTCTACATTTCCTCATCTTTAGGGAGTTCTAGTGGTTGAATGAAGCAGGCTTATTTGTTTGTTAACAACTTTCATTAGAATCCTCTTTTTTTTTTTGTTTTTTTTTGGGGGGGGTGTGCGGGGGTGGGGTTGTAGAGTATGTAATTTACTATGTTTTGGTTCTTTGTTTCAGGGATACAAAATTGATTTGGATGAGGACGATGTGATCATCACTGCAACGGATGGGCTTTTTGATAATCTATATGAACAAGAAATAGCATCCATTGTATCAAAATCATTGGAAGCTGGTCTGAAACCTGAGGTCTGATGAATGAAAATTTTACATCAACTGATTTTGTGCTTTGTTGGTTATTTTTGGATGATAAGTGGCCCCAAAAGGAAAGTAGGGGAAAGGGGGTTTACCCCCCATTTGATGGGTCTCTTAAAAATCTTCCCTTGGTTTAGAGATCAGTCTGATTAAAAATTGTAATGGACCAATCTTTTGCCCTTCACCTTGCATGCCTATCATTCTTTTGTTTGACATACAAAAGTGCTTGATAATACCTATCAGATTCTTCTTTTAACCAAGGGATCGTAAATCTCTTTCCTCAAATTAGATATTGCTCAATTGTCTCTTATGAGCAGTTCCTCTCTCTGAATAGCCACCTTTTGCATATCAGGAAATAGCAGAATTCTTGGCGACAAGAGCACAAGAAGTGGGGAGGTCGTCTTCAGTAAGGAGTCCATTTGCAGATTCTGCCAAGGCGGCTGGGTACACAAGATATACCGGTGGCAAGCTTGATGATGTTACTGTCGTCGTTTCTTTTGTGCAACAGAGTTCCAGCTTTCCCTCCCAGTGATTCAATCTTCTGTGTAATACTTAATTTAAGGTTGTAAATACCAACAATGAAGGTAGAACATCTTATCTTCACAGTTGTAAAGGATTCCTGTAAGGCCATATTTTCAATGGGTATTACTTCCATGTCAAAATAGCCATTCAAGATTCATACATACCATTCATCTCTCTTTATTGGGAAAAGCTTTAACTGATTGTATTGATGGGTGGTAATCCAGATTGCTTGATACACACACAAGAAATTGCAGACCAGCAGATTCAGAAGTGTCCCCCTTCTTAACCTTTCCTTAAGGTTGCAGCCCAGTTTGTTGCAGGCATATTCGTCTGGTTATCATCAGTTCTGAAAGTATTGTTCATTATTATAAGTACATAGATCATAAACCCCTTCTCTATGTTCTCATTTGAGTATTGCAGCTATCATCAGTGAAGTAGATGTGGTCACCTCTGCACCTGTAGAAATGGCAATTACTATTGCACAGGACCAAGGTATCTCCTAGGAGATCCGGATCCTCTCCATAGAGTTCATGGACCATAGAGTGATTCCACGACCGGGAGGATGTGGGCACACGTCTCAAGGTCATCCCAACTGTGAGATCACTCTATGGAGAGGAATCGATCCTATCTCCCAGGCTTCTCATTCTATTCGATATAAATACCTAATTTTCGATGGTGCCTATCAAACGGTTGAAATGTTGACCGTTAAAGAATTTTGCATCCAATGAGTCCATAAACAATCGAACCATTCAAATTTTTAGGGTTCCCAACTTGCAAAAATTTTATCATGAATCTAATGTAGGAAAAATAAAATGGACTTTCCCATTTGATGTGTGGCTTTTATTTTTTGGTAGAAATGATGTTTGGCTTTGAGGTGAAGAAAATAATAGAGAAACAAAAGACGAGAAAAAATGGTGGGAGAAATTAAGAACGTAATTAAACTTTTCTTCTTAGTAATCCTATCCTAAATTTTATGTCCTTCATAAACGAAAATCTAATAAAACTTCTTTATTCAAGGAATACAAGGAAAACAACTCTTATTGTTCAGAATAGTGGGATGGTCCATGACATACCACTTTTGTCTAATCTAAAATCTTTAACATATTAGATGGAGATGACTAAAGGGTATCTTAAAACACATCTAATGTTATGGTCCTTTATCAGCCATATGGGATAAGGATATGAATTTGAAATCGAACTGTTTATCAAAATTGAGTCAAACTGTTTACACTGAAATCGTAAAACCATTTAGTAAATGGTTTGGTTATGTTTTCAAGTTTAAAACCGATTAGTTAAATGAGTCGGGTCGATTTTAACCATTTAATCCATTGGTTTCAACCGAATAGATACCGTGAAAACTGAACCGTTGAAACTGTCAAAATCGATCCAATTAACCCATATAACAATTAAATATTTGGTTGTTTTAACAAAACATAATGGTTTAATTTAGGAAGAATTAAGAACCATAGAGGTTGTCCACCAGTCTATTCAATAATTTACTCTTGTTCAATGTCTCATTTAATTTGATACAAGATTGAAGCATTTATCAACAAAGCAAATTTTATTAAGCATGCGAATAAACTACCAAACCGATTGCTAACCGTTTAGAAACCGTATGAAAGAAACTGCGATCAAAACCGTTTAAAATCGTGAAACCGACATCATTTAAAAACCATGGAACCAAAACCGTTTAATAATGGATGCGGTTTCAAAAAGTGCAACCATTTAGTAAATGGTGCACCTTTGGTTTCAGCCAAATAAATGTGAACCAAACCAAATCACACCGTATACATCGAAACCGAACCAATTAACACCCTTAATATGGGGGATTATCCCACATCCATTTCATAGGAAATTTTCATAGTAAATGATGTGGGTTGATATGGTCTTGGATCCCCTCACATTGTAAGCCGGTTTATGGACTTAGTTCTTCTAGAACCGTATCATCCAAGGCACCTAAATAATCAATGCGGGATTATACCTCTATAAGCCCTAACAATCCTGTGTATTATTTTTTTACCTTTTGTTCTTAAAAAAAAAAAGAAGCAAAATAGAGACACCCCTAAATTACAAACTAGCTCGAAATTTTCCCACACATCCAACCGATGTTGTCTGACTCAATAAATCAGGGGACACCAAATTTTTGTCCAAATTCCTAGTCTGGGTTGATATTTTATTTTCAATTTAATGTTTGGGCCAAATTCCATAGGAAAAAATTGGGCATTGACCATCTGTTATTATAGATAATTTGATGTGAGGATTTTTTGCTCTTGTTACTTATGAGATCGAGTTTTCCTCTAATCACGGTGAAGGGGATAAATCGTTGTTAAAGTAGAATGGGTGATTGAAAATAGCCTCATGATGCAATGGTGGATCTATCCCATTCAAAAGTCGAAAGTTATGCAGTGAAAGGGAACACAAAGGAAGTCCAATTTTGTAGATGTAATGGCTGAAAGAGGAAAATTTATAGGTAGAGATGGAGAGAGTAAGTTTGAGATAGCTCTGATATCATGTAGAATTTTAAATCTAGTGTGACTCATTGTTTACTTTCTCATTCATGTGTGGTAAAAACATATATGATCTTGGAGTGGATTGCTCAACCAAATCAGAAACATTTGTGGGTTGCAATAAATTTGAAATTGAAACATGATTGAATTACTCCATCAAATCAAAAACATTGTAGTTTACAATAAATTCAAAAGTACAGATAAAATAAGATCAACAAATTATAAAAGTAGATTCGTGAAGAATAACTTTCCCCTAAATTATAGGAAAAAATTAGAGTTCTTTAATTGGCTGAGATAATTAAGGGCTTTTAGTTTGCTACATGAACAGTAGAGATTAAAGGTTGTCTGGCATGTGGTCTATCATATGCCCTTCTTGGTCTGGCACATGGTGGAAGGTTTTCAAGCTGCAACCAAGTTGTGGAAACCATGATTAATCAAGAGAGAGAGAGAGAGAGAGAGAGAGAGAGAGAGAGAGAGAGACAAAAAATGGGTAATCTTTTTAAAAAAAGGATCTACAAATGATAGGTTATGTGGACAAAAGTAAAGAAGAACAACAGTGACACGCTTCAAAAGGGAAGACATTTGCATCAACCATATGCAAGCACGCAGGCATCTAAGAGCAGGAGAGAGAGAGAAATGATTGAAACCCCTAAGGTTCACACTCTATAATGCTTCTTTTTTTTCTTTTTTTTTTTGGGAGGGGGGTTGGGGGTGGGGGTGTGGAGTGGGGGACCATATGACCATATCCAAGAAGCAAAAGACTATCAAGAAAGGATTTGGAAAGCTTATCATTTCAAAAGATGATGGTTCCATGTCCTATTAAGTTCTCTAAGAAGTAAATGAAGAACTGAGGATGTTTGTGACTTGTGATACTCCTCCTAAAAGCTATCAAGAACTCCATTGATGAGTTGTGGTTGGTGGATCATGATGTGGAGCCTATTAGTGTAGAATTTGGGTTTCCATTTAAATTTGAACTTTCAAAGTGGAAACCCCATAAGAGCATATTTGATATTTGAGACCACAGAAGAATCCCAACTACCCCAGTTCCTAATTTCATCATTACTGATTGTGTTATGCTTTCTAGCTTTTTTCTGATCTCATGCTTTTGTCAAGCATCTTAAACAAACAATGCTAATGGGTTTACCTTTATTATTGATGTTGGATTTGATCCAAGCTAAAGATGAGGTATACTTATGACACGGACACATTTGGTAATCCCAACTTTCTAAAATACCAATGAATCCTTCCCAACCATGGTTTTGAGTCCTATAGTGCCTAATATCTATGTCGATAACATATTAGTATTGGATGGATACAAACACTAATGCTTCTAATCTTGTCCCCATTTAAAACAAAAAACAGTCTCAATTCTGAATAGGTCCAAGTCAGGACTGGTAATCGCATCGGCTTGTAGAAGAAGCCAGCGCTTGGAGTTCTTAGGATCAACTCTAGCCACATGCAAGTGACTCCAGCCACATGCGGGTGTGTCCCCCCTGCTTCCCCGAAGAAGTAGGTTGGCGATTGGCCCATACAGGATCCTAGAAAAAGCCCCTTACTCCTGAACATGATCATATGAAAAGACCACATACCATTGTGTGGATACGTATGTACGCTGTCACATTGGCCAAAGCGCTGGCCCCTGCGCAACCTGGCAGCAGACCTCCATCCTTATGGTCAGGGGTCTGATGTTTTTGGTCAATGAAAAAGCAGAAACTGCGGTCCGTTTGTCATGGGCCTTTATGGGCATGACCGGCCGAAAGTATTGGCCCACATCATTGCATCTCTTTATGAGAATGGGCCCCATTTGAAGGGATGGAAGGAAGCGTGTAGAGTTCACTAGAAAATAGATGGGGAAAGAAGACAACTATTGGGGTAGTAGGTGATAGCCCTAGTACATAAGAGGCTCATGGGATCATAGTTTTATGTAGGGGTGTCAATTCCTAAATCGAACCGGTAAAATCGGTCGGACCAAACTGATAACAACACGGATCGAACCAAATTGAAGCCTTATTGGTTCGATTCGGTTTGGAGTATTGCAACCCCAAAACCAAACCGAACCTCATCGGAAACCGGATGAACCCGAAATCAAACCGAAATCGACTCAAAACCCAGACCGAAACTGAAACCAAACCGGTAAGAAACCGAAAAACTCTAAAATTCATTAAAAAAAATCAAAATTTGCATAGTTTTGTATACATTTGTATGGAAAGTCGAATCCAAACTGGACCAAAAACCAAAACCAACCCGGTTACAAATTAATTTAAGAAACTGAAGACAAATCGAAATCAAACCGCACCGAAACCGAAACCGAAACCGAAACCAAACTGAAACTGGAATTTTCTTATTGGTTCGGTTTCGGTTTCAGCTTTCCTATACCGAAATCGACTCAACCCGGACCAAAACCGAGCCAGACCGACCGATTGACACCCCTAGTTTTATGGTACAAAATTGATTTTTTTTTTTTTTTTAAATCTATTATCCTATTAAGGGTCGTTGGCCAATTGTCATTTTATTAGGTGATCAATGACCACCTATTTTTATATATATATTCATCCACTTAAACATGCATACAATAGGATTCGATTTCACAACTTTCACCCATGAGCATTAATTCTTCAAATCGAAGTTATCACCACTAGATTAAGGTAATGTTATTATAATAGTAAAAAACTGATAATACCCCTTAACTGTTTCACATACCTTTTGAACGACACACCATCCGAAGCCTTTGATCAAGAGTTTCTCCCATTACCGATGGTGAAGGTAAACTGCCTCCACTCTAGAACTATTTTTAGTAAAATTTTCATTTACAACTCACAAGTGAACCAAACAAACAGTCCTATCTATATGGTTGGAAGCTACTTAAGAACACTTTATTTAATGTGAATTCAAAAGGTCGCACTTCAGGTCAAGATATTCATTAAATGGATTATGAAGACAGCTATAAAATGGCCTGTCCCTTTCAGATTCTCTCTCTTCCCCTGTTCTCTTTTTCCCATACAAGAAAAGAGATTGAGAAAAAAAAGGAAAGACATTAGCCTCAATGTTAAGCCATCCTTTACACGCCAACATATCAAAAGCTATAAGAATAAAAAAAGTACCACCTTTCCATCTTCCTATTTCAAAAACTGAAAGTTATTGGAATAATGATGGTATCACAATCCTCAATTCTAAATATTTATTAAAAAAACTCAAAATAATCAATTTTCCTCTTTCAAATGAAACAAGAAAAATAAAAAATAATAATGATTTACCACTATCATCGATTATAGCTGAGTAGCCGTTAGCTTTCTTTTTCAGTTTCTCAAAATCATAAGATAAAACATAGAACGATTTTCCTTCCATTTAGATATTGTAGAGTATGTGCTCTTCCGAAGTCATAGGTTAGACTCCAATGTCTTCACCTTGTGTCACATATATATATATATATATATATATTTATTTATTTATTTATTTGGTAGATAGGGAGGGAAATAGGTAACAGCCAAGAAGTTCGAATTTGAGATCTCCTCGAGACCATGAGTTTTTTGCACACTACAGTTCACCAACTACACTAGGCAGTTGTTGTTTTTTCACCTTGTGTCTTCTTAAGGCACCTCTCCTACCTTTCTACTCACTTCCCATCACCCCCTAGTCAATTTTTTTTTTTTTTTTTTTGTTAATAGAGTTGATTCAGAATCATTAGTGAAAATCAGCAAAACACCTCTAAACCCTAATTTTCATATAAGATCCATCCTGATTGAATCTAATCCGATTTTTCAAACCCTATCTTTAGTCCCTTTTAGGCTACTTGAAATAGATAAAGTCCCATGGAGACTAGATTAGGTTCACGTATGAGAAAAATCTCATATGTCATTGATCCATAGATTTGGAGTTCACTTTCTTTCTTTTCATTTAATAGATTCAAAATCCACGGATCAATGATGTACGGGATTGTTCTTATATGTGAACTTGATCCAAATTCAAGTCCCATGGATACTCTTAAATAGACACAAAATAAAAATTGCGAAAAAGAACCTTGTTGGCCTTGTGTAGACAACATTAACATTTTTACAGACCGGGCAAGATGCTACATGATCTTTTTGAGCCTACCTGTGTCTAGACATAAGTAATCAAGCAAGGTTTTTGCAAAAAAAAAAATTAAATTGTCTGTGAAAGCGTAGGGTACCCTAGCGCTCAGAGAACCCCTTGCCCTAAATGTAATTTTAGTTAGGGTAATAATAACGGTCAATATTGTGAAAAATTTTCAATGGTTAGTAATTACCTTTTTTTTTTTTGGTAAAAATTGGTCAGTTTTACTGTGGTTGTCAAAATCTCATCAAACAGACCTCAGACCCAGAGGCTGTACACCAAGTAATAAATCGACACGTGTAGCCCAACGGCGAGGGCGTTAAAGAAATGTCCAATTGGGATTCTCACTCTCTGCTCCGGTTCCAGTGTTGTTTATATACTTAAGGCAACACCACCATCTTTTAAACTTCTTATGAGTTAAGACTTAAGACAGAGAGAGAGAGAGCCTTCTTCATTTCTCCTTCCATAACCTTCCCCAGTCTGCACATCATCTCCCTTTACCCCTCTCTCTCTCTTCCTCTTGCTCTGCTCCGTCTTTGGACCCTTTTTTGAACTCTATTTCTTCTTTCTTTCTAATTTTCCTTTTGATATCTCTAACAATGGCGAAAGCGTGGTTCTTTTTTGGTGTTTTGGTGATGTGTGCCGTTGCGGCCGTGGACTCTAAACATGCACATGCACCGGCACCGGCCGTCGACTGTTCCAGTTTGATTGTGAATATGGCGGATTGTTTGTCTTTTGTGAGCAATGGAAGCAAAGAGAAGAAGCCACAGAGTACTTGTTGTTCTGGGTTAAAGACGGTTTTGAAGACTGACGCTGAGTGCCTTTGTGAAGCTTTTAAGAGCAGTGCTCAGTACGGTGTTGAGATCAACATGACAAAGGCTCTCACTCTTCCTTCTGCATGTCGAGTTTCTACACCCCCTGTCAGCAATTGTGGCTGTGGGTGCTTTTGATCTCTTTACCCTTTCTTCTTCTGTTTTTGTTCTCCCCCCTTTCATCTTTTTATTCTTTTTTTGAGGCTTAACAAAATGTTGTTTGGTTTTTCTCTTACTGTAGTGTCCCTTGCTGCTCCTGGCGCTGCTCCTGGTATGATTCACTCTCTTTGTTACCTTTTTTTTTTCCATCAGAAATGGGTTGAAGCATTAAATCCAAGTGTTTGATATATATTCTCTGTTTGTGCTATTTTATGTTTATGCTTTCCTTGATCTTGATTTATGGGGCTTTGATTGGGTTGGTAGAACTTTAAAAGTGGAAGATCGGAATTGCAGACGATTTTTTTTCCGGAAGATTGTTTTATTCTGAAACAGAGATTCAGAGAAATATAGTAGAATCCCTATCTAACTTATTCTATTTCTTATTCTTACTGTACATATTTCTTGTAATGCCTTTGATTTATACTTGCTCTGCCATCACCGCCTTTTAGGCTTCTTTTTCCCATTTATTTATTATTAACGTTGTTCTTAGTTCTTACTGCTCTTTGTAGATTTTTATAGAGGGTTGGCATTAGAGTATCTTAATTCTTGGTCTATCCTGAAAGCTTGTTTACCTTTCTGTTTCTCTGTCTCCCTCAGTCGTCTTTCAAGCCATTTAGACTAAGTACAGGAGACACCGTTCTTCCTTGATTCCATATTGTTTGGTCCTTATTTGGGTCAAATGTTGAAAAAATAGTCTGCTTTTAAAATATATAGAAGGAATTGTAGTTTAAAATATATAGGACTGTAGACCTTGATGTTTAATGGTAATCTTAAAATTGTCTAGAAAATTTATAATAGTGCTATTTTATGTTTATTCTTTCCTTGATCTTGATTTATGGGGCTTTGATTGGGTTGGTAGAACTTTAAAAGTGGAAGATTGTTTTATTCTGAAACAGAGATTCAGAGAAATATAGTAGAATCCCTATCTAACTTGTTCTATTTCTTATTCTTACTGTACATATTTCTTGTAATGCCTTTGATTTATAATTTCTCTGCCATCACCGCCTTTTAGGCTTCCCTTTCCCATTTATTTATTATTAACGTTGTTCTTAATTCTTACTGCTCTTTGTAGATTATTATAGAGGGTTGGCATTAGAGTATCTTAATTCTTGGTCTATCCTGAAAGCTTGTTTACCTTTCTGTTTCTCTGTCTCCCTCAGTCCTCTTTCAAGCCATGTAGACTGAGTACAGGAGACACCGGTCTTACTTGATTCCATATTGTTTGGTCCTTATTTGGGTCAAATGTTGAAAAAATAGTCTGCTTTTAAAATATTTAAAAGGAATTGTAGTTTAAAATATATAGAAGGACTGTAGACCTTGATGTTTAATGGTAATCTTAAAATTGTCTAGAAAATTTATAATATTTGGACAAACGATTCAGTAAGGGAGGTGGGATACGGGCTGGTTTTGCATCATGGAGTAACGAAATTACTCTAGTGGGGATCTTCTCTCCCCCCCCCCCTTTTTTTTTCTTCCTTTGAGCACATCTTTTTCTGTTCTTATTTTCCCCTGAATTTCTTTTTGACTGGATTTCTCAATCCATCTTAAAAATTGAAGACTGGTTTTGCATCATGGAGTAAATACAGTTTTTCAATAGATAAAAAATTCTAATGACCTTTTATTGCTTTGGTGTTGCAGCTCAATCGCCATATCTGTCTCCCCAGTCTTCACCCTTTGGAGGACTCCTGGTTGGGTCTCCAGCTCCAGCTCCTGCAGTTTCTACTGCCTCCACTATGTCAATTCCATTTATGTTTCTCTTTAGTGTAGTTGTTGCTTCATGGTCTTTTTTCTGAGACTAGGTCTTTCTTTTAAGCTCTGATGAAGGAGAGGGGGGATTTATTCGGCGATTTGTGTTTATACTGTTATTGGGTTCTCTCTAGTCTCTATGTTTAGGTTGTGAAGGGACCCAATTAGAGATGGTAATAGTTGTTGGCTCTTTCTCTTTTCAGATAGATTTACCTGTTTGACATGCCTCTTGGACCTTTAGTAATACTATTGTGTTTATGTTTATATGTGGTGCTTTTGATTATGAATGCTCTTGTATGGTTCCATGGAGTTGCATTTGCCTTGTTTATGTATGAGCTGCAGTGCATTGTTCATTGAAGGATCGTGGTTCTTTATCCTCTATATCACCCTATTTCAGTCTAAATTGGTCATATGTTACATTATAGAGCTCCAATAAGTCATATATTTTCCTTTTATTTCCTTCCAATGTATGAGGGTCAACAAAATTTTCAACCTTTATCATGAGATAGTGACTTCCATTTGAGCTTAAACTTTCAGACTACTGAGGGTGGTGCCTGTGGCTGTGGGTACCATTTGGGCCCCACCTAATAAGCCAAGTGTCAATTCAGAGGGATGCAGTGTTTATGTGATACAGAAAATTTGGGTTGTTCTGTTTGATACAGAAAATTTGGTTTTTTCTGTCCAAAAAAATGAAGGGAAGTTATTGTCGTGTCCTATAGGGAGTGAATACTGTCCTCTGCTCTGTTCCCTGGAGTTTTGTGGTTTTGATTGGTTTGGACTTGTTTTAGCATTGCATTGCCCATTAGAGGGCACAATGGATTTTTTGTGGGTGTCTACAACCCCCACCCGCCCATGCACACACAAAAGAGAATTTGAGGACCAGTGGACTTCTCATGTTTCTGAGACTGTCCTTTCATAAACTAGGCCCTTTTTTTTTCTTTCTTGTAAATATTGAGGTTGCGTTTGGTATGCATTCTATGTTTATATTGAATTATTGGTTCCAAGAAGTCGTATCGTATGCACTCTTAGTCTTCCACCTACGATCTTAAACATTTGGACCCATTATTTATATAATGTTCATCTTTTCAATCTCAACATTTTTGGATATCCTGAATGCCCCACCTTGGAAAGATCTCAACTCTAAATCTTGGATAAAAGAATGGACTATGCAGCTACTTTAAAACATTTTGAATCATATAGTGCACTTTGTGAAATTAAGGCTTTGTTTGGTATAATTTCTTGTAATGCATTATTGACCTAAATAGATTCATATCCTCCAATGGAATGTGGGGCAACCAGATCAAATGGGAAATCAATATATTTGGACCTTTTTTTATTTAACTCTCATAGCTAACAGTAATTTTGGATGTTAAAATTGAGTAAAGGAATAATTCTAATGAAGCATGGAATCTCATTGCTAACCATCCTTAAGAAGTAAACCCTAATACTGCTACCCAAACATAGCCGCAAAAAGACTTGAGAAGAGGATTTGGGAACCACTCATTCGATGTGTCTAGTTTTCATTTATTTAGTTCACAGTATCAGTTGCTATACATATCGTCTGTATTGGATCAGTACAAAATCGAAAACTATTTTTTTCATTAAAGAAAAAAGAAAAAAGAAGTTCCATATCCGTATATTGCATCAGTATTGTCAAGGCCAAGGCTGATACGAATCGGCTAATACTGCTGATCTGATATCGGTTCTTAAAACCGTAGAAGAGTTGAAGCCATCAACTTTCTCACATCCAGTGTCGGATTAAAATTTTCGCATTCTTAGCCTTGAAGGGCACTGACTGCATCACTTTTTTGCCATGAAAGAGTACTCACTGCATCAGTTTTTAAGATTGACACTATTTATCACATTTAAGATTTTAAAAATCTATACCCGATACCGAGTTTTTAAACCTTGATGAACAATCTTCAAGCTAGGCTTTTAGGGGTCATCGAAAAAAAAAAAAAAAAAAGGTTAGGGTTGGAGAGAAGAAGCATAATTAGTTAGTAAAATTATTAGATCATTGAATTGTTTGGTCCAAGTAGCTGAAACCTAAAGGTAGAGGCGAATGAAGTATTTTTGGAAAACCTGGAACTGGGTTCACCACAAGATACCATTACAATGGTGCTGTTGGTGAGCTTACCGACCTTTCACACAAAAGGACAGCCCCATAGAGCTGATGCGTGACTGGCTAATTAGTCACCGTTAAATACAAGAAAAAATTGAGAACGGATCAGGTTCATGTATGAGAATACACGAGAACGATCCTAATACATGAGAATGATCCTGATTCGTGAATATAAAATCAATTTTCTCTTTTTTCATTTAATGGATTCTATATTCACGGATCAAGAGTGTACGTTCGTATGTGAACCCGTTCACGAAAAGACTTACATGTACTTATACAATAGATACGATCAAATAAAAAAGAAAAAGTAAAAACTCAAAATTATATTTGTATGCAACATAAGATTGATCCATAACCTGTAGATGATGAAAATGACAGAGGGCATTGCTATTTACGATAGCTTGAGCATCTTTTAAGTGATAAAAATAAGGGTAATTTATAATGCTACTTTATAGAGAATGTTATTATTGGAGACACACCCTATTAAATTATACTCAAGACTCTTCACTGCCATCCCTACCTCCATACCAAAAGCGTTCGATCTTCGCTGGTAAACAGCTCGGGGATGGCTGTACCCTCGCCGACTACAACATCTCAAAGGAGTCCACTCTCCCCTTGGTGCTTCGGTTGAGAGGTGGCATGCAAATCTTCGTGAAGACCCTTACCAGCAAGACCATAACCATGGCGGTTGAGAGCTCGGACACCATTGATAATGTGAAAGCCAAGATCCAGGACGCCCTAGAGTAATAATATTTTGATTGTGATATAATCCCTGATTCAGAAGCTCAATTTGGATCATGAGAATCCAGACAACTAAAAGTTTTGTTGATTTGTTTCAATTCTCAGGTCTGGTGAGAATGAGATTTCCACTTGGGAAGTCCAGAGTTCGATTTCTGAATAGAAATTGTATAACACGTCTGTGTCTAAACTAGGGCAGGATCAGTTGAAATGAGCCAAGTAAGCTTTACCATTCACTAGAAGGATTAATGGGCTCTATTGTATACTCTGAAATTGAAGATGATACGCTTAGTTACGGTTACAACAGGGCAGTACTTCCCCACTTCTGCAATTATTGGGGAGGCCATTGCCATTGAGCTTGGCTCTTCAGATTGCCTGCAGCTATGATGCACGGCCACCGGTTTTTTTTTCCCCCCTCTTTTGACATCGCCGGATATCGGCAAACTTTCAGGTTGTAGCGCATTTTTCCCATTGCAAATAGTAATAGATATTTCTCTTCCTTAGTGAAAAAAGGACAAGAGGGGTTAGGGTTGAGACTTGAGAGGAGAAGGGATGTAGGATTGGGGAAGAAGGGTTTGATGGTTATATTAGGTACTTCACCTATAATGTACCTAATATACACAGTAACTAAAATGGAGAAGAAGGCATTTTGATATTTAAAAAAAAATATACAGTAGCTAACATCAGCATATAAAGTATATTCCATAACAGCAAGTTAGCAATGACATCAAAGGGTTTGAATATAATTTGGTATTATATAGGAGGTAAATCACCCTAAACATAATGGTGACAATAAAGTGGAAAAATTCTGATTTCCATAAAATCAGATGCCTTAAGCGTATGTTTTCATTGGTTGAGGCTCTGATATCATTTTTTTGCCCTCATAATATGGAGTTTTTTTTTTTGGTAAAAATGATGAGTATTATGATACATATCAGTTTTGTTGGAGATCGATATTTTTACGATACTTTTTTTTTTGTTAACCAAAGTGTCCGGGCCAGCTTACGTGCACCTCGACGAATCTTCGGGGAGACTAGCATAGCAACCCACCGTCATGATCTCCACTTAAATCGCAGATGCTGGAGAATCGAACCTAAGACCGTGCGCCTAATCCACACAATCTCTAGTTCGCCCTAACCATCTAGACAACCCACGGGTGGGTATAGAATAAATAAAAAAACACACACACACACACTCACACAATGCGTACGACAGGGTTCGATCCCACGACCTCCTCCCCTGGGTGCCGGCTCCACAAGCCGAAACTACCACCACAAGGCTATCCTAATGTTCGTTATATTTTTACGATACTGATACAAATTGATGGTGTCATATCTATTAAGGGTAAAATGGTTAAAAACTGATTTATTAGCTAAATTTTAGGGCAAAGTTATTCAATCGATCGCTCTGTATTGACATCAGTAAACAGATCGGATTTAAATCCATGATGTGTGCCTAAGATTTTCTTTATCAAATGGGTCTTTCTTCAGTGAATTTTGCACGTGATTAAATGAATGGGATTTCTAATTAATCATGGTATTTTGTGATGGATACATTATGTATGTTTAAGCCCCTTCCCCTCTGTATGTTCCTCTTTGAGTTTTTCTAATTAAATCTTAGAAGCTACAAATACCTCTCCATTTTTACCTTCAGAACTAATCCTTCCACACAAATCTGACTTCTACACAGAAAAAATATATCTCGACTTATTTCAGATAAATTTTACCTATACTTCCCCGATCAAAGGACCAAAAGTGGTTGGGAACAATGCGAAAAAAAAAAAAAATTGGTGAAAAAACCCTACCAATGTGCGGGCAATGAAAGCATGGGTGGGAGGTAGGATGGTCATTTCACACCCAGTTGTGTATGGATATTAATTTCCTGTGCGAGACCAGCAGAGTTCTTTTTACCTAAAAATATATATCAATGACTTCAGGTCAACAAGTAAAATGGCTTTAAACAGTTTTCCTGGAAAATATGAAATGCTTGGCCGAATCAATTTAGTTGGGAAAAGGATTAGTGAAGTTTGAGTACACTTCTCCAATTAAACCAGTAATTAATGCTCATTCCAATCATAGCCAAAGATAATAAAACAGAACATTCCATTTACAAACATGCCCTGAATAGAAGCTAGACTGTACACACACACACCCACATTCTGAGGACATCTTCATATTATTGTGCCTCTTCACCCCGTTCTCGAGCAACAGAAGCAGAAAGGATCCCAAGATCACGATTCAAAAATGTCAATGCTGACTCACACTCGGCAATTATTCTTGTGACAGAAGAGTGTTCATCTGGTGCTGATTCAGCCGACCCAACAGCAACAGCAGCATGTGAATCTTTGAGATTCCTCAAGTTCCAGAGAAACTGTCATTAGATCCAGAACCACAGTTACACTTGGTTCATGAGAATTGTTGGGATGCATGGCCCCAAAGGCAAATATAAAGTCAAAGAAAATGCCCGATGAGAACATGAGCTGATGAGTTTACACACCTCCTAGAAGACCAGAAACCAAAGAATTTGAAGCGGGGAAAAAGGATAGAAAATAATTCAACCACAAAGAATTAAGCGAAAAAAGCATGCATATGCATTAGGGTTCATGACTGACATTTTCTCACCATAAACATTGGAAACAAGGAAACATTTACACGAGCTTTATGGTTTTCAAGAGATGAGACCCAAAACACATTCATGAAGCGCAGTTCTGCAGACTTACTGATAAGTTGACACTTCAGAAATTGAAGGTTAACATCAGACGAAAGCTCATAAAGAGGGTGTGCTGAAAATTTTGAGAATGGCTTCCTTTCGGAAAAGATGAGTTGTTTGGCAGCCATTTCCACATGAACAATGTTCATTAATAAACAATGAATCATCACCATCAAAACCATCAAGATTGAGAAAACCAGGTTTATTGCAGTGTTAATTAATCAAGAACTACCATGCTCAAGATTGGAAAAAGAAATACTAATAAATCTGATCCATTCATGTTCAGGGTGGAAAATGATTTTCCATCAGAAGTAAATGAATAAATTGAAGGTTATTGACAAAGGTACCTTCAAAAGCGTTTTATAAGCCTCCAACAAGCGATTGGCAGCTGGCCCAAAGCCATGCAACTGTGGTACTTCCATCATATGGGTCCATGGACGAATTTCCTACAGATACAAGACATTCATATAGACATGAATTATCAAAATTCCAAATACTTCCAGGGCATCAATAAGAAATTTAAAACAAAAAAATCTCAACAGCATTTAAGGAAATTTTTCTGTAGAAAGAAGTTTCAACTGTGACAAAGCATCCCACTGGACTCCCAGCATAAAATTCAGGTAAGAAATACAAATTCTGTACTTCACAAACATAATTTCATCATTTAAAACTATTGCATTTTTAAATTGGTTGTGGTTATTTGACCCGAATCATATCAAGGGATCTGCTCGTGCGCCCATTGTAGCAAAGAATACTCAAATAGGGAAAGCAATGAAATCTCCATCTTAAAATTGGATTTATTCATCTCATACTGTGTGCAGAATAGCCATTGGAAAAGTACAGAAATCCATCATCACCT
>NC_056558.1:7302382-7355346 GCF_013358625.1 Macadamia integrifolia | reverse complement strand
GAGAGAGAGAGAGAGAGAGAGAGAGAGAGAGAGAGAGAGAGAGAGAGGTGATAAATTTTTCGATCTTTACCCACTACACACGAAAACAAGAAAACACACACACACTCACACACTGAGAAGTATAAGCAAGGTCGTTTCATGATGTCACAGCTTATGTATGCCTTCCATTCGCCTAGTGGGAGGTGGTGTCTCGTTGGGATTGATCTTTCTCTCTTTAGGCCATTTGCTTTATTTTGTTTAATGAATGCCTTCGCCAAATAAGAGAAAAAACCTATAGACGGGGGGTCTCATAAATTCGCTTACTTGGTACCCCATAGGTAAGATAAGGCATGCAATAATTTAGAGAGAGAGAGAGAGAGAGAGAGATAGAGAGAGAGAGACAGGTGATAAATTTTTCGATCTTTACCCACTGTACACGAAAACAAGAAAACACACACACACTCACACAATGCGTATGGGGTCTGAGTCTAATTTGGTGAAACATAAGGAGTGTTTTTGTAATTGTGGCATTCTCTAGGAGGTGGCGTTGTAAATTACCCTTTTTAAAATCCAATGGTTGTAGAAGTTTTTAGAATTTAAACCTATTTTAACTCCTCAAATGCCTTGAATTTTTACAATTGTTCGATTTTGAAAATGTTCAAATATCGCATGCACAGAGGGAATTGCACCATTAAGAATTGAAGAGGATCTAAATCATGATGTTCCTTAATTCTCTTTTTTCTCTTCCAATAAAAGGTATAGATGTCATTTCATAAGAAAAGAAGCGCGATAAACACAAAGGATCATTCGCATAGACTACACTCCCAAACAAAGAATAATTTCCCAAAACTATATTTAACTATGTCTACTGTTTACGTTTATGCGTCATGTTTCATTGTCTATCATAGGGGTGTCAACCGGTCGGGTCGGTTCGGTTTCGGTCGGGCTTAATCGGGCTTGAAGACTTTCAAAGGCTACACCGTGTCCGCCCATTTAACTAATCGGGCTTAGTTATTGAGGGCATGGTACACTTTATATTCGGTCGGTCGGTCTCGGGTTATAATCGGGCCACCTTAATCGGGCTTTAGTCGGGCCTTAACCGGGCTACGGACATGTTTAATGTTAAACGGGCTTAATCGGTTTTTAAACGGGCCCTCTTTAAAATGTGCTATTATATTCCGGCCCACTTATGCAAGCCCAAAAAAATGATAATAAATCAATAAATGATACAAAATATAACCATTATTTAAAATGTGAACATGTCTTTACTTTTTAGTTTTTATTCTTTAATTTGGGGGGTAAAATAGGTATTCTACAATCATTAAAGGGTCGGGCCACGTTGGTGCACAATAGGCCGGTCTCGGTCGGGCGCCCGACGGTTCAAGTAGCAAAACCGAGACCGACCATTTATAAACGGGCCGGGCTCAAGCCCGACACGTTTAATAAATGGTCTGGGCCGGGCCGGTCTTTAAACGGTCGGTCCTGGTCGATTTACCCGGTTCGGGCCACAAATTGACACCCCTAGTCTATCACACGGCATAAATGGATGAGTCGATTGGTAGACTTGAAAAATGTTTTTACACTATCATCTAGGAAGACCATATAAATTAAGCATAACATGTGTTGTATTTCATTTCACATGGCATATATGGAAATCTTATCCTCCAAAAATATAATAACATGAATACAAGGGAGATCTGGGTAATCTCTCTCTCTCAATCTCAATCTCAAATGGAGATCTGGGTCATCCTCTTCACCACTCTATGCCTCTGTGCTGCCCTTAAGCTTCTCCTGGATTTCCTCTCACACAATACAAATCCCAGATGCCCACCAGGCCCTTGGACAGTACCCATCATAGGCAACTTCCTGTGGCTTCGTGGGAGCTTGTTAGAACTTGAGCCAGTCCTATTGAAGCTCCATGCCAAGTACGGTCCAGTCTTCTCTGTACCCATTGGCTCCCAACCCAACATTTTCATTAACAGCCGTTTCCTTGCTCATCAAGCCCTCATCCAGAATGGAGCCATCTTTGCCGATCGCCCGCATGCCCTAAATCACTCTGCCACTAGCACGCAAAAGGCCATCAGCTCTTCTCCTTATGGCCCTTACTGGCGGCTCCTCCGCCGGAACCTCACCTCTGAGATCCTCCACCCTTCTCGGCTGAAGAGGTATGACTTCACAGTTTTGGTCTTTGGCAACATTGATCTCATCAATCCATGTATGATTTTAGGTCTCCACCCCCCGCCCTTTACCCTTTATTTTTTTAACTGTTAATAGTGTGAAACGGCAGAATGAGCTTATGAGCCAATAGACCAAGGAAGTTCTTAAGGGTGACCATTAATATTTAATAAAATCCAAAACTACTGTTAATCTCCTTCCAACCACACATCAGAGTAGCCATTAATATAAGCAAGAACTAATTATTATAGAGCATTTCAGTCCTTGGCCAATGGTACCGTTGCTCTGCCTAAAAAATTAGCAAAACTTAAGATATAGGATAATCCTTGTTTTTTCTGGAAACACCACAAGATCCAGGAGGGTCTAGGTTACCCATTGTTGACCCATCAAAACTGACTTGGATTTGCCCCTGCCAACTACAAACCCATTGAAGATGTGAAAAAGACATAGTGGGTTGTGTAAGGGTGTAGCCAGTTGGTCGAGTGAATCATCAGTTCTCCTGTCCCTGCACCTGAAAGCCCTCATGCTGTCACATGTAGATTGTGCTTCCTTCAAGTCACCATTTAGGAATGTTGTTTTAACATCAAACTAGAAAAACTCCAAATCCAAGTGAGCCACAATCAATCTCTGAGATGATCTGTATGGATGCAATCCTAGCCATAGGAGAATAAGTCTCTTGTTAGTCAATCCCTAGCTTATCAATGGACTCATCAATCTTGAACTTCTTGAGCACCCTCTTGCACCATATGGTTTTCCTAACTATAGGCAAGTCGCATGGTTCCAACCTCCATAGAGGGATGAGAGCAAGGTGATCTGTCCATGGGAGACATGAGAGCACTTTTCAGTAATTAACAATGGAGAAAGGGTTATATGTTCTCTTCCTCTCGCCTATCTGTGTTCACAAAGAATTCCCAATAACCCTAATAACACTCCTCCCCAAGAGGAAAAATCCTTGAATTCAATTCAAAGGATGTGTGATCTGTCCATGGGGTAATTGAATGTCCACTGCCCACTCTATAGGATACATTCTTCAATGAATTAATCCCTCATAGAATGAGTAAATTTCCAAGCTTCAGAGGCACTAGATTCTGTTCTATCAAAAGCCCTTCCCTAAGAGAAGATCAATATGGGTTTATACTAAATATTTGAAGTTTTGAAATTACTGTCACCATTGTTCAACAGTCGAAAAACTTGACATATATCATCTGGGTTTGGATCTGAGTCTCTCTATTTTATCCTCTACAGCTACAGAAACACCCGCAAATTGGCCTTGCAAACACTTGTAAGCAAGCTCAAAGACCAATCTGAATCTGGCAAAGCCATTTGTGTGACCACACAAGTTCGTCTCTCCTTCTTTTCCATAGTATTTTCCATGTGTTTTGGTCAAAAATTTGATGAGGAGGTTATCAAAAAGGTCGAAGCTTCTCAGAGAACATTCACTACCAATTTCAGTAGATTCAGAATCCTGTCCTACATGCCAAACTTAGGAAAGATGATCTTCAGGAAGTTGCAGAAGGAACTGCTCGATCTGCAGCAGTGCAGGGCAAATATTCTCACCCCGTTGATAAGATCTCTGATTGAACGAAAGGAGAATCACCATGAGACTGATGAGTTAGTCGTTTCATATGTTGATACACTGTTGAAGATTTGGCTTCCAGATGAAGATAGGAAGCTCAACGAATTTGAGTTGCGGACCTTATGCTCCGAGTTTCTAAATGCAGGTATTATTAGGGTATGATGTCTTGTATTCGCTTGCATTTGTGGGCTGATCTTGAGGGACCGTTAAGAGGCCTAGAAGAATCAGCGCACTTTCACTTTGAGAATTTTTTTTAGAACTATATGGGTATTTCTATAAATCAATCTGACAGAGGTATGATGACGAGCAATTATAACACTATTCTCTATGGATAGTGAAACAGATCTCATCTCATCGTGGACGTAGGCAATCTTGTCAACCCACGTAAATCTTTGAGTGTATTGTTTGATTATTTGTGATTCTCATTAGTTTTTGCTTCATTTTAGGTTCTCGTTTTCTACAGGCACTGACACAATAGCAACGACAATGGAATGGATCATGGCCAACCTAGTAAAGCATCAAGATATCCAAGCAAAGCTATATTCTGAAATCATGAGGGTTTTGGGAGAAGATGAAGAGATCACAGAGGAGGATTTGCAGAAGATGCCTTATTTGAAGGCAGTAGTTTTGGAAGGGCTGAGGCGGCATCCTCCAATGCACTTTGGGTTGTCACATGCTGTCACGGAGGAGTTTCAATTAGACAAACATGTCATACCTAAGAATGCTACTATTTATTTTATGATGGCAGAGATGGGGTGGGACCCAAAAGTGTGGGAGAATCCAATGGAGTTCTGGCCTGATAGGTTTATGAGTGGAGAAGGATTTGATATAACAGGAGGGAAGGAGATAAAGATGATGCCATTTGGTGTGGGGAGGAGGATTTGCCCTGGATATAACCTGGCATTGCTTCTTATGGAGTATTTTGTAGCTAATCTGATCAAAGATTTCAAATGGATGGCTGTTGATGGAGAAGATGTTGACTTGTCAGAGAAGCAAAATTTTGAGGTTGTGATGAAGACTCCATTGAGGGCCCACATATCTCCAAGGGTGATGTAGTAAGAATCCACATTACCCTTCCCTATATATATATGTAGAACTTTATATTTATGTATCTAAAGGTCTGTATAATGTAGCACAATTGCCTTTACAATGTACAAAACACTCTTATCCTGATCATCAATAAGAGGTCAAGCCTCAAGAGTCTACCTTCATGGCTACACTTTCATAGAGCAGGATTTTAGGAATCGATATCGGATAGGGTATACGGGCTAAGTTATATTGTATCCATGGTACGATCCGTATTGGTTTGGCAAGTGTTCGATCCTGATTCCTTATTGATATTATATCGGTTGAACGGTACGAATCAAGGGTGAAAATGTTAAAAAATTGTTTTTTAAGGTAAAGTAGAGATATTTCTGTCCGATATGAATGATCTGATACCATACTATCTTGATACTGTAATGATTTTGAGGATGATCAATATCCGTTCCAGTTGTGTGCTCTAAAACCATGATTGTATCGGTCAGGTTCGATATTGATACCTGACCAATACTGTCGGTCGACTGTGGGTTAAAAAAAATGACTTTTTATCCAATATTAGCCTAATTCATTTCTTTCAACTTGTTGATACTTAAAACTGTATTGAGCCCATGCCCCATTGGTTCAACTTAATTTTTTAGAAAGGAACCACAATTAAGGGTGTCATTTGGTTCGATTTCAATTTTTGGTTTAGATTTTGGTTCGATTTAGTTCAAGATGCATTATGTACAAATTGAAACTGAAAAATTTGTAACCTCAAAACTGAAGCCGAACCAAATCAGTTGGGCTTTATTCAGTTCTTCTTTGGTCCCATTCAGTTTGTATAAGGTGTCTATATTAATTCAGTTCAAATTTGGTTTAAGTGAAAGTAAATTGCTTTTGAGAATAAAATTACAACCTCGTGAAGAGTCGTACAATGTCAAATTGGTACGTATATTTCAACTCTCTTTGCACAACTCAATAAAGTAGGTTATTTCTCACAACTCGACAAAGACATGATTATAGGGTTTAGTATTGTTTGAATTCAATTCAATTTGTATATGCTGGTTATACTTTATTCAATTTGGGTCGAATAAGCGGTTAGGCTAAAAGGAAAAAAAAGAAGAGAAATTTCACTTTTTGAAACCAAGACATATTGAATTTTTTCAATTTGATTCGGTTCGATTCTAAATTGATACCCTTAACACCAATGAACCTTATCAAAGGTTTTTCAAGGAAGGGTTTTTTAGTGCAAGCAACATACATGAGCAGACGAATGATGTGTGTTAAAGTAATACCATATATAGGAAGGCAACGAGGTCATGTGAATTATTTTTTGTTAACGATGGGTACCTAGGCCTTCAGCTTGATTAGTCCCGCAGGCTGATACTGACCTCACAACTACATGGACATGATCATACCATGGTTGAATGAGAACCATTCAATTTTCACTGAAAACACTGAATATCACTAAATACCCTGTGTGAGCATAAACCAATTAATCTAAAAGATAGTTATGGAAGTGGAAATATGTGATTGAGAGAGATGGTTAATTTTGCCTTTTTTATTTTTTATTTTTTGTTAAAAAATTTGCCTTTGGAAAAACTAAATGTCATTGTACCTAATGAAATATTATGAATAATTTTATTTTTTGGATGAAGGTGAAGTGTTACACTTTTGACGTGACCATTGGCTACATGACATTCATTAGTAGAATTATGTGATCGATAGTGAACTTTTATACTAAGGTGTTCCGCTCTACTATGTGCTTTGTGTAATGCTTCAATATCTATCACATGATAGTATATGAATGGGTTACTAGGTAGGATAATGGATCATCTGCATATATGTTCATTGGAATGTAGGTCTCAATTGTCAACACCGTCCTTTTTGATTCCATTTATGCCCTTTTTCATCTTTTAAATAGCATGAAATGAGACGAGTTGACACCTGCGAAGTATGCTCAATTGAACATACAAATTCAAATTTTTTTTTTTTTTTTTGGGATAAGAGAGGACTCTAGGGGTGTCAACCGGTTGGGCCGGTTCGGTTTCGGTCGGGCTTAATCGGGCTTGAAGACTTTCAAAGGCTACACCGTGTCCGCCCATTTAACTAATCGAGCTTAGTTATTGAGGGCATGGTACACTTTATATTCGGTCGGTCGGTCTTGGGCTATAATCGGGCTTTAGTCAGGCCTTAACCGGGCTACGGACATGTTTAATGTTAAACGGGCTTTAACCGGTTTTTAAACGGGCCCTCTTTAAAATGTGCTATTATATTCCGGCCCACTCATGCAAGCCCAAAAAAATGACAATAAATCAATAAATGATACCAAATATAACCATTATTTAAAATGTGAACATGTCTTTACTTTTTAGTTTTTATTCTTTAATTTGGGGGGTAAAATAGGTATTCTACAATCATTAAAGGATCGGGCCAAATCGGTGAACAATAGGCCGGTCTCGGTCGGGCGCCCGACGGTCCAAGTAGCAAAACCGAGACCGACCATTTATAAACGGGCCGAGCTCAAGCTTGACACATTTAATAAACGGTCTGGGCTAGGCCGGTCTATAAAAGGTCGGTCCCGATTGATTTAGTTGGGTCGGGCCACGAATTGACACCCCTAGAGGACTCAACCTCAAATGTAAGATTGGGAAGTGTGACAATCGCCCTCTTTGCCATGAACCAACAAAAAAAATGTTAGGGAAAGAACACTACAGACATCCATCAAGGAAGGGGTGAGATGGTCATTTCGCAAGCGACCGGATAACATTCTTTTCTCCAAAATGATAATATAATTGTCACGCGCTACACCTGAAAAAAAGGCGACAAGGACTATTGTACATAATAGGACTTCTGCACTATTCTTAGGAACCAACAAAGACATCGGAGAGATATGATCATCCAGTCATCCACTATAAGCCTAAAGAAGCTTACAAAGTATCATCTCTCTCTGAGAATCTCACATGGAGATCCGGGTCATCCTCCTCACCACTCTATGCCTCTGTGCTGCCCTAAAGTTTCTCTTTGATTTCCTCTCACACAAATCAAATCCCAGATGCCCACCAAGCCCTTGGATAGTACTCGTCATAGGCAACTTCCTGTGGCTTCGTGAGAGCTTGTTAGATCTCGAGCCAATCCTCTCCAAGCTCTATGTCAAGTACGGCCCCATCTTCACTGTCCCAATTGGCTCCCAACCCAACATTTTCATTAACAGCCATTCCCTTGCTCATCAAGCCCTCATCCAGAATGAAGCCATCTTTGCTGATCGCCTGCATGCGCTAAATCAATCTGCTACTACCTGGAAGCCAAGAGCCATCAGCGCTTCTCCTTATGGGCCATACTGGCGGCTCCTCCGTCGGAACCTCACCTCTGAGATCCTCCACCCTTCTCGGCTGAAGAGGTATGATTTCAGCTATGAAAAAGGTTAGGGCTTTGGTGTTTCAACTTTGATATTAATCCATGTTTGATTTTAGGTCTCATCTCCCCCCTTCCAACGTAGTCAAAACATTTGAAGCTAAATCAATCCATGAGTGTGACCTTTTCTGCTTCAAAATGCCTCACCAATCTTCTTGGATCAGTTATTAATCCTGCAATAGAACTCCGAAGAAGTTCTTTTGATGATTACCAATAATATCCATAACTACTGGGAATCTCCTTCTAACTACTAATCAAAGTAGCCCCCTTCTTCATATAAGTCAGAACTAAGCATTGTAGAGCAGCAGCCCAGTCCTCTGCCAAAGGTAGATTTGCTCTGCCCAAAAAAAGGCCAAATTTCAGATATGGCAATCCTTGTTTTCTCTATAAACATCACATTAAGAACCAGTAGGACCTGGGTTACCCAGTGCTGATCCATCAAAGCTAAGATTGATTTCCTTCAATGCTCTGAACCTGGAGAAGATCTGAAATCCAGGGGAATCTCACAGCCAATGAAAGTGAAAAATCCCCAAAATTCCTAAAATTTTCCGAAGTATTCTTAACATGTATGATCTGGGCTAGGGGTGAAAGTTTGGCCTTGATAACCCGAATCCGCCCTAACCAATCCTGAGCCCGAATAAGGCTTGGGCCAAGTTTTTTGATCTTGAGGGCGGGTTAGAGTTGAAAAACCCCAACCCTGTATCAGGTACCCAACCTTGACTTTTAACCCTGAGTCCATGATTTTATATATATATATATATATATCTCGTTAGTTGGATATATTATTATAATATATATACACATTGTAACATAATATATGTTAGAATGATGTCTTGCATTAGATGTATGTAAGAACCCGACCCAACCCAGGGCGGATTATGATTGAATTTTTTCAGGCCCTTGGCCGGGCTCAAGCCCAATTTAAAGGATGCAGGGTTGGGCTTGGGTTTTAAGAAACCTGGCTCAACCCGACCCTATTTCACTCCTGGGCTTGGATCTGGAACTGGCTAAGATCCAAAACTGATGAGATCTAACCCTCTCTATTTCATGTTCAACAGCTACAAGAACACTCGCAAGTTGGTCTTGCAAAAACTTATCAGCAAGCTCAAAGAACAATCTGAATTTGACAAAACCATTTCTGTTACCACCCACCTTCGTCACTCCATCTTTTCTCTGGTATTTTTCATGTGTTTCGGCCAAAAATTTGATGAGGAGGTTATCAAAAAGGTCGAAGCTTCTCAGAGAACATTCTCTGTTAATTTCAGTAGATTCAGAATCCTGACCTACATGCCAAATTTGGGGAAGATAATCTTTAGGAAGTTGCAGAAGGAACTACTCAATCTGCAAAACTACCTTATAAGAGTTCTCACCACATTGATAAGAGCCCAGATTGAAGGAAAGGAGAATCACCATGACAATACTGATGAGTTCCTTGTATCATATGTTGATACACTGTTAAAGATTCAGGAAGGAAGGAACCTCAATGAGGATGATCTGAGAACCTTATGCTTTGAGTTTCTGAATGCAGGTCATATGATGTCTTGTATTCTATCGCTTGCATTCTCCAATACATTATTTAACTATTGAGGCCTCGAACGGATGAAATTTAGCTGTTGCCCGGGTTGCAGCCAAGTAGTTGCAACCCCAGTGGCAGCCAAAGAAATGGAATCTAAAAGGGTATTTTGGAAAATACTATAACCTATGAGGATATTTGTGAACCCTAGGGGAAAGTGAATTGTTCATTTCTTTGGCTGTCAGCAGGCTGCAACCCCAGGTAGCAGCTACTTGTCTGCAACCCGGGTAGCAGCCAAATTTTTGTGGATGCTCACCCCTAAGATATTTTTTAGGCTACAATATAGAGATGCAATTTTGCTGCTGGTATTTTGGAAAATATTATAACCTAAGAGGGTATTTGTGAACCTTCGGGAAGTGAATTATTCCATTTCTTTGGCTGCTAGCATGGGATTGCAGCTACTTGGCTGCAACCCGGGTAGCAGTGAAATTTTTTCCACGATTATACCTGGTTTTGCTATAAATTAGTACTGTGTCATGATGAGCAACCATAACACTATTCTCCTTGAATAGTGAAGGGGATCTCATCTCACTCTTGGATGTAAGCAATTTTGTCAAACTATGTAAATCTTTTGTGTGTGTTGTTGCATTTGTAAGTTGATTTCGAAAGACCTGTTGAGAGGCCTAGAGTAATCGGCCCACCTTGTGTATTACTTTCATTATTGAGGCCTCGAATGGGCAGGTCCTCACCTCCAAGAATTTTTTTAGGCTACATATATAGGGTTTCGAGCTATGAATTAATATTGTGTAATGACGAGCAATCATAACACTATTCTCCATGGATAGTGAAAGGGATCTCATATCACTGTGAGTGTGAACAATCTTCCCGAACTACGTAAATCTTTTGTGTGTGTTGTATGATTATTTGCATTCTTATCTACATCGCATTAGTTTCTCATTTTCTACAGGTACTGACACAATAGCGACGGCAATGGAATGGATCATGGCCAACCTAGTGAAGCATCAAGATATCCAAGCAAAGCTATATTGAGAAATCATGAGGGTTTTGGGAGAAGATGAAGAGATCACAGAGGATGATTTGCAGAGGATGCCTTATTTGAAGGCAGTGATATTAGAAGGGTTAAGGCGGCATCCTCCACTCCACTTTGGGCTGTCACATACTGTCACGGAGGATTTTCATTTAGACAGCCATGTGATACCTAAGAATGCTAATGTGTATTTCAATATAGCAGAGATGGGGTGGGAGCCAAAAGTGTGGGAGAATCCAATGGAGTTCTGGCCTGATAGGTTTTTAAGTGGAGAGGGATTTGATGTAACAGGGAAGAAGGGGATAAAGATGATGCCCTTTGGTGTGGGGAGGAGGATTTGCCCTGGATATAACCTGGCATTGCTTCTTCTAGAGTATTTTGTAGCTAATCTGGTCAAAGATTTCAAATGGATGGCTGTTGATGGAGAAGATGTTGACTTGTCAGAGATGAAAAATTTTGAGGTTGTGATGAAGACTCCATTAAGGGCCCATATATCTCCAAGGGTGATGAAGTGAGAATCCACACTACCCTTCTCTATATATATGTAGAACTTTATAACTATGTATGTAAAGGTCTGTAGAGGTCAAGAGTCTTATACCTCTACACAGCTACACCACCAATCAGCAGGGTTTTAGGAATCGGTATCGGATGAGATATATTGGTTAATTCGTATTGTATCGGCTGTGTTTGATATTAGATATCGGTAATTTGACTTGAACCCTAGTTTAATAATAATAATAAAAAAAAACTTGAACCCTAGTTTAGTAAAAAAAAAACGATTTTTTAATCTAATATCAGCCCCATACGAACTGATATTGATATCACATAGACGATGACCGATACCATGAACTACAACCCTGCCACAGAAATGACCATCTAATCAAGTGTTGTGCCAAAGGCAATCTGGTTCATGTACAAGTTGCAGATAGTATGATCTTATGGGATCGGTTTTTACTGATCCGATCCCAGCCGGAACCCTAGAAATTTGAGTTGAAAAGAAGAAACAAATATTTTCTCAAATCATTGATTTTTAGGAGTTTTTTATTCAATAAATTTGGGAATAATGCTACAGGAGAAGGGTTTCATTGGTCTTCTACTATTTTATTGGTTAAGAGAGGAAACAGTGGCAATCGTAATTCGTCCCCAATTTCAAAGGATAGCTTAAAAATTCACAGAATAATATGCATGTTCTTAAAACCTAATTATTACGTGAATTCGAAGTAGGGTTTTTAAACCCTAGGCCACTTTGACTCAGCCTAATGCCATCCTTGTTGAGCTCATTAAAGCCATTTGTTGAGCTCAATCCAGTCTAACCCAACCCAACCTTGGTTGCCCTTGATAGGGTTGGACATTGGCCCTGATTGACCCTTGCAACCCTTATGTATGGTGCAATAGAGGGCATTTGATGGTCATTCATATGATAAATTATATGAGAAATTTCTTAGATGAATGTCATGTCAAATTTGATTTTTTTTTTTTCCAAATAAATCTATCATTATAAATGTGTACACGAAAAATGTGCAACACAATAGTAATTTTAAATAATGACATCATAACAAGTTAATTTAACTTTAAAAATCTTGTTTCGCTCCTTAAAGAACTTGTAAATATAAAATAATAAATAGTCGAAAGAAAGTTATATGTTCTTAATATACCTACAAAATATAAGTAAAAAGGTATCATTTAGACATTTCTTTATTTGAAATAAAAAAGAAAAGAAAATATTAATTATTCAAATTAAAGTTGACATTAAATAGTTGGAGCTGGAGTTTCTACACTTTATTAAGAAATATATGGAGAAAAATTCAAGCAAAAGAGCAAGAAAGGGGTTGACAATGTTCTTTCACATTCCACCTTCAATTGACTGCATGGAAGCCTCAGCTGGTCATCAAAGTAACCAATAGATAGAAAACCTCTTCCTTTTCTTAGCATGTGTCAAATTTTGGGTCTCTATCTCTATAATAGATGTGAATTACATTGTTAGGGTTTTTATCCTTATAATCAAAGTAGTCAAATTGAAGTTACTAAAAAATGGTCAAAGTTGATTTTTAACCAGTTTTGAAAATTTCACATCTCCACATGGAAAATTAAAATTGATCTAAAATTTTCGAATGACATATTGAGAAACTTGTTCATGTAGATACAAGGTTCAAGAACCCATAATTGAACATGGAATCAGCCTCTGTGGATTCTTGATCTAAATTGTCTAACCCGATGGAATCTTAAAATTTAAAATCAAGAGGAAAAAACTAAAATTTTCCCAAAAAAAATAATTTTAAAAGTATTTAAATCAATGAAATTAGGTATCTTACTATGAAAAATAAATTTTATTAATTTTCTATTATTTTACAAACTAAAATAGATAAACAGTGGCACTTCTTGATCTCTTGCAGGGACGGCAAAGCCTTGGCTCTAACTTAACTCCCCTTTCTATTAAATATACAGATGTGATGTGTATCCATCACTACAATATATGCTGAATCATCGTCAAAGTGCTTATATACAATACTTTGTGGCAAGAAAACAAAATAACACACTTTGCCAAATCTGGAGAAGTCTTAACTACTTTGACGACTTTGCCAAATTTGATCATATGGGTATTTGATTGATATTAAAAAAAAAAAAATGCAGTGATATTTGAGTAGCTTTCTTTCTCAAATTTAATAGTCCAATTTAATAATGTAGCTTTTCACGTGTTGAAATTTTCTCGGCAAACTCCATTAGGGATGAAATTCATCACATGACTATTGGGTGCGAAAATTCCATGTGCTCTCTTCTATTCACTCCCTATTTTATGTTCTCAAGCTTGGCTACATGATTTATGCAATAGGTGTCATTTGCATTATACTCTTCTTTTTATTGCTTCTTATCTTATTCTTGAAAGTTCTTTAAATTAAGAGTGATTTTTAAATAATTTAGAAGTAATTTATCATTATATTATTATCATTATCTTTACACTTTTGTCAAGTATACCTCAAAGGTGATTGATCACCATGCCCCATGGATGGTGTGAGCAGATAGGGTTGAAAGGTACAGCTGGTTGAGGAGGATCCAACCTACTCATAATCACGTAGGGACTGCAAATGGTTTTGGTAGATGGTATTAATATGTTTCCTATTAGTGATTTAAAGGTAAACAAGAAAGTCTTTATTTATTTATTTTTTGTGGTTTTCATCTTATCTGTGAACAGGATAACTTTCTTGCTCATGGTATAAGCTAGGTGGGCTCTTTGGACCCACTGCGGGTCTCAGCTTTTCTAGTGGAGGTTTATACCTATTGTAAACATTTTTTCCCCTTAGGATGAATAAATTTCCAACCAAAAAAGAATAAGAAAAAATATGAGAGATACATTAAGATGGTTAGTATAAAATATAAATGATTCCGACAAGTAAGATGAATGATTTGATTAAACAAAAGTGGATTTGGTCTTAATCTCTTACTCCACTCTATCCATTTTATAAGCAAGCGAGTCTTTAAAGAGATGATAAACTATAGTAAACCATCATCCTTTTCAACTCCAAAAACCAATTTAGAATAATAACCCCATTTGGTTCTTTTAATTACTAACTAGATACTCAGTGGTATGGGCTACCGTCCATGCTATGGTCCCACTATCATGAAAAAAACAGAATAATTTAAATTAGGTATATATATATATATTTATAAATTCTTTGCCGGAGAGTGTGACTCCCGCACCAAGGCGTGGGCCAATGAGAGCATATCTAGAAGAATCAATAGGATGAGCACCTCCACTTTTCATTGTGTGGCGGGGATTTGTTTCCCCTATATGTCCGGGTATATGCACTACACTATGGAACAAAGTCCTCCTTAAAAAAAAAAAAAAAAAAAATAAAATAAAATTCTTAATAAAAATTTAACCAATTAAGAAAATCATGCTAGCTATTAAGTGATATTGTGACAATGACTAACTTATATAATCATATAAACTAATATTTGTACGTTGCACTAATGGCAGTATAGAAAACAATATTATCTACATAAGGTCCACATTATTGGAGTAAAAGAAAAAAATTTATATACAAACCCATGTACAAATGAAATAGTAGTCTGATGTCGTGGTGATTATTTTTCCTGTATATTAAATAAAAGAAATTATTTCTTATTGGTTGCACTAAAAACAACTAATTGCATGGTAGTGCAAATTTCACCAAAAAAAGAATTTACCTGTTGTCATTATCAGAATATGAATAAATAATTAAAATGAGATTAGTTGATGAAACTTTTTCTTGTGGGATTGGGTTTAATTAGAGAGTTGGTGAAGTCACATATATCACTTTTTCTAATTTATTTATTTATTTTTCCCTTTATATTAACAACCATGGAACATGTCTTCATTCTTAGACAGGTCCAGTTAGGGCATGCCCCATGCATTTAAATTCCATGAAATGAAAGGAGGACTCAATCCATAGATGCAATGGAGCTTACATAAGTAGTATATGGTTGTGTCTTTTAATTTCCTATTCAGCTCAAGTAAGGAATGGACTCTCCTGTCTCTCCTCCTTTTTCTTCTCCTTCTTCAGAATCATCAGATGATTCCTCCCAGGATTACCAAGGACCTGCCTTACCCTTCATCCTTGTGCCAATTTTGCCAGTAATTTACTGTATCTTTTGGTGCTTAATCCATATTGGAATCATATACATTAAAAAGATAAGAGGATCCGATTCAGCTTCGGAGTCGCCGGTTCTTCCAGTTAGAGTTTCAGGGCAGCCAAGGCAACAACAACAAGAACAACTACAGCTTCAGGTACTGTATAGAGAAAATGGAAAAGGTGGGTTGAATAAAGATTGCCCAATTTGCTTGGAGGAGGCTGAGGAAGATGAGGCAGAGGCAGAGGCAGAGGCAGAGGCAGAGGGGGAGGGAGAGGGAAAGGAGAAGGGAGAGGCAGAGGCAATATCATGGAGAGTGGTGCCTGAGTGCTGCCATAGATTTCATGAACTGTGTCTAAACCGGTGGTTGAAATTGTCACAAACCTGTCCACTTTGCCGGGGCACTACTCAACTTGAACCTTTTGTTTATGTGGTTTGATTTGTTTAGCATCATTCATGATCGATTCATTCCATTTGAGTAAAGAAAAGTTCTTTTATCTCATTCTCTTTCAATGTATGTTTTTGGGCCGATGATTCGGTTAAACCGAAACTGAAATGGTTAGGAATTGGTTTTATGAAAGTTGAACCGGGTTCATATGGGCAGCAGGCAGGGCTGGAGAGAGAGACATGGGACCCACAACAATGTTTTACGTGGTCCCATCACGGAAGTGAAGTGTTTTTGTAGTATAGGTTTTGAGATGGATTGAATCTCAACTGTGTACCAATGGGGTTGGTAGCCTAGTGGTGAAAATGTCCTCAACCCATCATTGATCGAGTCGGTTGGTTGTGGGTTGAGTCTTGGCATGCCCACTGTCACCCATTGGTGTTGTGAAAACGCTGCTTACCATATGAGGGCTTGTTTTGGGGGCTATGATCACTACCATGGAGTGAAACCCTTTTTAGTTTACCCAAAAAAAAAAAAAAAAAACTCAATTATGTAATTTTAATTCACCCCCTTTGTATTTAATCTAATATAATTGATTTCCTACCAGAATCTTCATGTTCTTATTTTTTTTTTTTTTTTTTGGGAACTACGATTTTATTAGAAAAAAGTTCGGAGAAGGAGGAGCAGCTCTTTTGGAAAGAGCTGGAAAAACTTTCTCCTCTAACCAGAAAAGCTTTCTGTGTCTCCTTTAATTAAAATTTCTGTTAAACAAGTGGTAAGTGGGGTTATCAGATTCTCTCCAATCCCCCAGCCCCTACACGTGTGTCTAATGGTTGGGGGATCCTTTCACTCTTAGAGGTTCTCCCAGTCATCAAATGCATGCTGGAGGGTTAAAGAGGATCTGGATACTCAGCAATGAACTCTCTGCTAATTACAAAAATAGGGCCAGTTTAGATCTAGTTGAGTTATTGGGATATCTTGAAACTCCTTTGTAAATAGAAGTCCAACTTTGGACCAGTTCTAGTTAAAAAGTTTGCTATTTATGAAATAAAAGAATAGGAAAAAAGATTTCTGAAAGGCAGCATGGCCCCTGTGCCCAAACATAGAGGGGACCAAATGACCTCCCCACCCCTCATGAAAGGTGAAAATCCTATCCTTGTTGAAGTTTCTGTGCGCGCTCTCATTGACCCCCACGTTGGCTCCAAGGCCATACTGCGTTTCAGGGAACCCTCTACCTAGAGATTATATTTCTTCTAGGTATAAATCAACCCAAATGGTGGAAGGAGTATTTTTCTCATCTATAACCCTCCTCTTTCATCTTTTAAGACCATGTTCACCAATGGCAGTGGGATAATGTGAAATTGATTCTCATGTGACAATTAAAACTTTTTTTTTCCTTTTCTGAGAAGTGTTATTTAGAGTGTGATTAGCAAAAAAAATGAAAAGAGAGTCTCTACATTCATATAGAGTGGCAAAAAACAGATTGAGCCCTGTTTGGCGCAGATCAGAACAAGACATACTTGAAAGAGTTAGCTTGCCTTATGGAAGGGGGCAGAGACCTGATTACTTTGACAAAAGAGCCAGGCACAGATCATTACAATTATACAAAAGAGTAAACTAGCCTTATGGGAGGGGCAAAAGACCTTGATGACTTTGACTCAAGAGTAAGGAGCCTTATAGACCCCAAATTGACTTAAGAAAGTTCAGATGAGAAGCCTTGGTATCAATCATTTTGTAGCAATGGGAGAGTACAGAATTAAGCCAAAAACAGGATCAAATTGTTACATGGCTTCCTTCATTACATTTGTATTGAAAATAGTTGTTGTTTGGGTTTCTTTGATCATTGTAAGCCCTGCAACTATAGCAGTAGCATCTGAATCATCATCATCATCACCAGAAACCAAAGCTCTGCTCAATTGGAAAGCCAGTGGTGCCCACTTTCCTGGTTCTTGGGATGCAAATGATACAAGCCCTTGTAAGTGGGATGGGATAACTTGCAATGAAGCTGGAAGAGTAACAGAGATATATCTACCTTTTTACAATCTACAAGGTAAGCTCAACAAATTGAATTTCTCCTCTTTCCAAAATCTATTTCGCCTGAATCTCGGATCGAATAGCTTGTATGGAACCATCCCTGAAAACATTGGTATGCTTTCTGAACTCACCCATCTTTACCTGTATTCAAACAGTATTTCTGGCAAATTTCCTTCTTCACTAGCTAATTTGACCAGATTACTTGAGTTGGATGTTTCTGGTAATGAAATAAGTGGTGAAATTGATGGATATCTATTAACCAGCTGGTCCAAACTCTCTTCTGTTAAGCTTGACAACAATTTGTTTCAAGGGAAAATCCTTTCTATCATTGGTAAGTTAAGCGACCTCAACATTCTCTCCCTCTCTTACAATAGATTCAATGGCTCAATACCTCAAGAGATAGGAAAGCTGAAAAATCTGAGTCACTTGGACCTAGGAAGTAACATGTTTTCAGGTTCAATACCTTTGCAGTTGGGGAATTTAAGAGATCTCACTTATTTGGACATAGGAAGTAACATGTTTTCAGGTTCAATACCATTGCAGTTGGGGAATTTAAGAAATCTCATTTATTTGGACCTAGGAAGTAACATGCTTTCAGGATCAATTCCTACACAGATGGGGAATTTGGGAAAGTTGAATAAATTGGACCTAAGTAGTAACATGCTTTCAGGCTCATTACCTGCACAGTTGGGAAATCTGGGATATCTGAATGAGTTGGACTTAGGAAGAAACATGCTTTCAGGTTCAATACCTACACAGATAATGAATTTGAGATATCTCAATCGGTTGCTTCTAGGAAGTAACAAGCTTTCAGGTTCAATACCTACACAGATAGACAATTTGGGAAATCTCAATCACTTGAGCTTAGGAAATAACATGCTTTCGGGTTCAATACCTACACAGATGGGGAATTTAACTAGACTAAAATGGTTGGAGATAGGAGGTAACATGCTTTCAGGTTTAATACCTACACAAATGGGGAATTTGAAAGCTCTATACAAGTTGGACCTAAGCATGAACATCCTTTCTGGTTCTGTACCAGTCGAAATGGGGGAAATGATAACTTTGAATCAGCTAAACCTGAGTAACAACATGCTAACTGGTTCAATACCTGCATCAATGGGGAACCTTAAGAATCTCTGCCTATTGGACTTGAGTAACAATATGCTTACTGGTTCAATCCCTATGGAAATTGGAGATATGGAACAGTTGACATTGCTTAATCTCAGCTGCAATAAGCTACATGGTTCAATACCTGAACAGATGGGGAAACTCAATTTTTCTTACATGGGTTTGGACTTGTCTTGCAATGATTTGGAGGGTCCTGTTCTAGATAAAATAGCTTCTGAAACTCCTTTGAAAGCATGGAAGATGAACAAAGGTTTGTGTAGTAATTGTTCATGGAAAAGCAGAGAGAAAAGGCTTAAAGTCAAGATTTCCATTGTTCTTTCTGTTTCTAGCATCATTCTTGTCACACTTGTAATTGTTGCTGGTTGGTTCCTCTTCAGGCAAAAGTCAATAAATTGTATCATTAATACAAGAGCACAGAAAAATGGAGATATATTTTCCATATGGAATTATGATGAGAAGATTTCATATAGAGACATTATGGAAGCAACAGATGAATTTAACATCAAATATTGCATTGGCACTGGAGGTTGTGGGAGTGTTTATAAAGCAACGCTGCTTACAGGGAAAGTAGTAGCTGTGAAAAAGCTTCATCGCCTAGTAGCAGAAGACAAAGCCTATGGGAGGAGCTTCACCAATGAGATACAAGTGTTAACTAGAATACGGCATCAGAATATTGTGAAATTTCATGGGTTTTGCTCTCATCCTAGGTGCAAGTTCTTAGTTTACGAATACATAGAAAGAGGAAGCTTAGCTTATTCACTTGGGAATGAAGTGGAAGCATTGGAATTGGATTGGAGGAAACGTTTGAATGTCATCAAAGGGGTCGCTTATGCTTTGTCTTACTTGCATCATGACTGCACACCACCTTTAATTCATCGAGATATTTCGAGCAAAAATGTTTTGTTGGATGCAGATCTCGAGCCTCATGTCTCAGACTTTGGAAATACCAAATTTCTAAATCCTGATTCATCCAACCACACTATACTTGTAGGAACATATGGATACATTGCTCCAGGTAAGCTACACTATATTCATTCTTTTTCCATGCTAATAATTCTAAGAACATTGATGATGATTTCGAACCATTCAATCCTTTTTTACCAAAAAGAAAAAAATTTAAAATTTCACCATGCGACTTGAGATAAATATATATATATCTAACATGCAAAAACTGACTTTTTTTTTTGGGTTCCTTCAGAGCTTGCTTATACAATGGTTGTGACGGAAAAATGTGATGTTTATAGCTTTGGTGTACTAACACTAGAGACGATTATGGGAAGACATCCGGGTGAACTCATGTCAACATTATCATTGCCGCATGCAAAAGACATAATACTAAAGGATGTGCTAGACCCACGTCTCCCACCACCAACACAATTGGAAGCACAGGATCTGACTTTCTCAATGATGTTTGCAACTTCATGTTTGCACACCGATCCAAAATCTCGTCCAACTATGCAATACATATATGGGGAATTAGAAAGTTCTATGAACAGTCTTCGCAACATTTCTGCATAATTTTGTTGTGGCAATTGGGAACCTTGAAATAAATCAGATCCATAAAGCTATATGGAAGTGGTCATATATTGCTAAGGTGTTCTCTTTGCCAGGTCACTACTCAACTATGATCTTTTGTTGCTATGGTTTGATTTGTTTATTACGACTCATGATTCATTCTGTTTGAATTTAGAGATGATTTTTTTTTTTCCATTCTCCCCCAAATGTCATTTTTTTTTGGGGCCGATGATTAAACCGGATACAAAACGGTTAGAAATTGGTTTTACAGAGGTTAGACCAGATTCATGGTGAAAACTCTGGGGGAGGAGGATTATACCGTTAGACTAGTCCTTGGAAGGGTATACTGAAAAAAATTTGACTGTTACTTGCAGCCAAAGAAATGGAATAATTCACTTCCCCATAAGGTTTACAAGTACCTTCTTAGGTTTTTGTATCTTTCAAAATGCCCTTTAAGATTCAATTTCTTTGACTACAATTCAGGTAATAGCTAAATTTTGTTCAACATATTGATCTCATAGGCCACAACATTGTTTTATGTAATCCCTTCACGAAAGTTTTGCATTAATAACTCATCGACATATGCCACTTGGAGGGCTGATATGGTCAATTGATTGGTGGATAGATTGAATCTCAACCATGATTGGTGGATAGATTGAATCTCAACCATGTAATTTTGATTCATGCCCTTTGTCTTTCAACCATTTACACCCATATATCTAAATTGCATTAGGGTCTCATTCACCACAAATAGAAATAAGTAGAGATCTCGACATATCACAAAATTTGAGTACTAATTTGAACTGCCATCAAGGACACATTAACCATTAGGGTTGCTAGGTGACAAGGGAAACTTGATTTCAACAGGCCATGAGGGGAAAGAGACGCCCAGAACACTCGGACAGTGTTATGTTTGAGGAAAAATTACTTAGATCCACTAGATAAGATAATTTATTACAATAAAAAGGTTTAAAGTTTATTTTACATTCATTAATTTCAAATTTAAAAATATTTACTTAATTGTCAAAATTAATTATTATTGATGGCCATGGATTGCAAGAGTAGAAACAAATTTTCTAAAATAATCCCAACCTTAACCTCTGTTTTTTTTTTTTTTTTTAACTTTCGCCCAATGCCCAAAGCCGTGTCTCCCCATACCTCTTTCACTTAAACCGAAAAAACAGAAGGAAACGAAGCATAAGGGAGAAGAAGGAAGAGGATACCCTTTCAGAACTGAAGAAGAAAGTAGAAGATATGAAGAAGAAGAAGAAGAAGAAGAAGATCAAGGAAACGAAGCAGGAGAAGAGGATAAGGAAAGGATACCCTTTCTGAACTGATTTGTGTTTTTTTCTAATATTTGGTTTAAGAGTTCTTGTTGGCGTCTTGGTTTATCTGAACGGTTCGTTTTGGAGTTTATCTCCAAAGGGTTCTAATATTTGGTTTATGAGTTCTTTGCTTGCTTTGTTTCTGTTTCTTGTTGTCCAATGAAACCGACTTCTTTCTGTTCCTGATAGTCTTGAATTGGTTCTGGGTTCTTCTTGTCAATTTTTTTTTTTCTTTCTTGTGTGTTTTGTTTTATGTTCTGCAATATCCTCTGGGAGAAATCATTTCAGATGAAGGGAAAAAAAAGAGGTACAAACAGATTACACAAAATCATGAAAGATAATCTGATAAATCTATCAACCACTAAGCAGAAGATTAAGAAGAAGGAAGACAGAAAAAACCAATGAGGAAAAAGAGAAGAAAATGAAGAAAAAAAAAAAGGATGAATAAAACTACCGATACTTGGGGAAACAGTTGAGAGCCGATCGTTATGCAAGTTACCCAAGGTGAAGGTTATTTTAGAAAATTTATTTTTATTTTTTCTTGGGCTCCATGAACAATAATTAATTGGATAATTAAGTAAATATTTTTAAACCTGAAACTAATGAATATAAAATAAACTTTAGACCTTCGTATCTAGTAATAAATTATCTTTTCTAGTGGATCTAAGTAATTTTCCCCATTTTTGACTATCATAATATGACGAGCTTGGGCTCAAAATCCAACCAGAAGTAGTTCAGACTTTTAGGTCACATTTCTCAAGAGCTGGCTCAAGTTGTTTACCCATATTGAACCAGGAACCAATTAAAAATGAAGTGTTACAATTTTTTTTTTTGGTTTTCATTTGCCACATTTCTCCTTTTGATCTGAAAGTATGGCCAGTGCATTAGGACGGATCAATGAGAGTGTACAAAGAAACATCAATAGGGGGGAATTTCTACCTTTCAGTCGGGTGAGGCAATCATTTCACCCTCTCGAGTCTGGGTGTAAGCGTCACACTCCCAAACATAGTCATTTTTCCATAATGTTTTATGTTTCTATCTCTTTTGTTGCTTAGAAGCCTTTCCTGCTCCCTCTTGCACGCAACAACATTTTGTTAGTGTTAGATTTAAATATCCAAATCCTTGGCAAAAATATTATCCAAATGAACCACCCACATTATCTTTGGAACATCCATCAACTATAATAATATTAGAAAGAGCTCCAATCAGGATGATCTGGATTGAATCATCCTGTTAGCTGAACTCAATGTACGAAGAAAATATAGAAACTTTAAAGTTCAAAAAAAAAAAAGTATATTTTTTATTTGGGAAAAGGTTGGGTATGCCGTCGATATCAAGTATGCTAGCACCCATTGTGTCTATCTCTCTCTTCCCTTTTTCTGAAATGACCCCCATATCCTTCTTGAATGATACTCTATCATGTGTTCTTATTGGTGCTATCCGCTAGCATACTTGATATCGGCGGCATACCTATCCCTCTCCCTTTTTATTTATTTATTTTTTTGAAAGAGAGAAGTAGGGGTGAATGAAACGTTTTTATGATAGAATTCTTCTCCATAGAGCCTAGGGAATAAGGAGCCATCCCACGACTGGGGTGATCTAGGGACGCGTGCCTGGATCCTCCTAGCCATGGGATGGCTCCTTGTTCCCTAGGCTCTATGGTGAGGAGCCGGATCCATTTTTTCATGCTTTCTACAAGTAAGCATGACTCGAATATGGTAAATTTTGTGCATGTGAAAGAGATGGAGAGATGGATCCGGATCCTCTCCAACAACTCTCCCTCCAACTAGACATAGACATGTAGCCCTAGAAGCATCTCTATCTGATTGAAAAGAGGTTAAAGGGAGAACTGTTGGAGAGTATTCCAAAACTCAAAAATTTTGTATTATTATTTGTTCAACTATTTAGATCATGGGATTATTTATTTGGCAAAATATTTTTGTTCACCCATGAGAAATTCCTTGGTGAAATGACTAAATGATTGAACAATTAGGTCTTCATTACACTCCACCTATTGACCATCTAAACTATGGAATCACCTCTCCATTGGCAACATGGTTTCAACTAGAAGTCCAGATCAGGAATTCGTTCGAGAATGATTCTCGTATGCCATTTGATTTACACTTAGACTCCACTTAATCTCTCTCCTCTTTTAATTAGTTTTTATTTTCAATGGAGTCCAAGTGTGGATCAAACATTGTACAAGAAGGACTTGATCCACATCCTTCAACGAGCGTGTCAATTCCGAGTCTGCACTGGTAGGCCCGATCGAGCATGTTTATGGCTCGACCTAGATTCGCTCGATTAATAAATGTGTCGGACTTACGTTTATTAAACGAACGTTCATGGTGCAGGTAGCTAGCCTGTCAGGCGTTTGATCGAACCAACCAACTATATGTCCGACCAAGCTCGACTCCCTTTAATAAAGAACAACCATAAATCTCATATCATTTATCTTCTTTATTAAAAATTTATATCACCTTCTACAATGATAATTTTTTGAATAAAACTATAGTGATTTAATGTTCAAATGGAGCAACTTTGGCCTTCAACCCACTTAAGAAAAGAAATTTTAGAATAGACATGTTTAGAGTCTGTTTAAACTTAAATAGATTTGTACCTCCATTGAGACCCAATTAAAACTCGACATTGACAGCTCGATTATAAATTGTACCATGCCCTCAAAGCTAAGCTCGTTTACTTAAACGGGCATTCACTGTATAAGATTTTCAAATGATCAACCCTGACTAGGCCAATCTATTGACACCCTTAGGGCCCGTTTGATAACGTTTCAAGAAACGCGTTTCTACCGTTTCTGTTTCCAGAAACAGCAGAAATAGAGCAAAAAGCGTTTGATAAAACTGTTCCGTTTCACTTATTTTTTGAAATAGAAATAGAAATTTTTACTTATTTATGATTCAAGAAACAACCTAGGCGAAACAAGTTGAACTTGTTTCGCCGTTTCTGGAAACGACTTGTGGCAATTCTTTCACTGGTTACCATCGACTTCTAAAAACATGACTTATCAAACACCTTTAATTCCGTTTCTGTTTCTAAAAATGGAAATTTATGTTTCTGCCGTTTCTTGAAACAGAAATGACAGAAACGTTATCAAACGGGCCCTTAGTTTCAACCGTCTAAGAGTCAGCTGGTGACCGACGCCAATATTTAATTATTATCTTTTTTTTTTTTTGGTAATGTATATTTAACTAAGGGTTAATCTATTTGTCACTTTGGCGGTTACAACATAAGTTGTAACCTCTCTTTTATGTCCATCAATGGATAATCATTATTCTTACCACTTTAAGGATTAAACTGTCATTTCACTTTTAGTGAATTGAATAAAAATTTATTAAAAATTTACATTTTATGGGTACTAATGTAAATCTATCGTCATAAAAACAATAAAGAGAGTGTTGGTTACTCACTTTTCGCAGGTGGAGAAGAACTTCTTGTAATTTACACTTTAAGAAATGTTTCTTAATTATTTGTTTTTTATACCATATGAATGACTTTATTTATAATTTAACTTCATTTTATTTTGAAATTTCAAACACACTCCTAATCTATAACAAATTACATGTGAATCAAATATTAGTTTTGCCTCTTCCAAACAGATTGGTTATTTCACCAAGAATTGGAAATTAGATCGCCTTATCACTTGATTTGGATTGGAATTAGTGGTCATAGATATTGATTTCTGAGCATAAGAAACCATGACCTAGATTTCATTATTCCGAATAAAAAGATAGGATGATAGTCCTAAATTAAATTATATAAATCAGGGTTAAAATCATAGCCGGTTTGAGTTGGCTGGATTAGGCCTGGTTAAAGCACAATATTATACGATCTAGCTCATCCCTATAATTAGCATTGCCGAAATCATTGGGATGGTTATATTCTTATGTGAAAAGTGGTATTGAGTTTGCAGTAGAATATGTGTAGATTGAATAAAGTAAGTATTTTGAGTATCTTGTTTAATAAGGAAAGTAGTACCAATCAATCATTTTTTTATTGCAATCTACATATATCACTAATCCATAATTGTTATGTGAGAGATCTAAATTCACTCATATCACTAATTTAAAATAGGTAAATGTTACAATAAATCCTCCTACCATACACATCATTTCCTTGATATCAGACTTAAATATACTTTTTTTGAATTAGATTTGAATACTGGGAATTCAGAAAGACAAATCATGTGGATGATGCATGATCTTAGTAATATGTTGAACTCTTGCAATATGAAATCAAACCCAACGATTCTCTTGTGTAACCATTGCTTTTCTCGATCTCCTTATTGAAACACTTGATCTCCTTTAAAGAAAGTTCAATCTCTAGTTTAATGAGTTAAGATGATTGTTTTTTTGGTGAAAGAGTTAAAACAAGAAAGTGAATAAAGAAGAAGATTGGGATGAAATCTTGGGGTCGGATTTCCTAATATACCATTGAACTAAAGGGATGGATTTGAAGAAAGGAAATCAATTAATAGTGGTCAATTAATATTATGAAATTGCGTCAATTATCCTTTAATAAAATTGAACTAAACTATGTACTAGGGTATCTAATGTCTAGTTATAAATTTTATTTGTAACCTAGTCGGTGACAAATAGATGAACCCTTTAACTAATATCGTATTAGTAGTATTGGTGGGAGGTTTCCAAAAAAAAAAAAAAAACCCTAGGTCTCGATGAGAAGCAAAACAGTCCGATTATCTAGCCCAAGTGCCCAACACAGCTGATCCATAGCGGTATCCATATTGGCGGAGACAGTTATGGTACCGATAGCGTGAATTAAATCTGCCAATCAAATGGTATCAAGAGCCGTTCATTCATTCAAAGGAAACTCGGTCTCATTTATTTTATATTTTTCAGGAAGTAGAATCGATCCCATGACCTCCTGACCTTCTTCTACCTTAGGTGTTTCAGACTTTCAGTCTTAATAACTGTTTCACAGCACATTCCCTCGGCGCGCCCGCGTTTGGACTTTGGAGTTGGGACTTGGGATAGAAAACGAGGGAAACCAGCGATTCCCTGATGGAGCTCAAAGCCTTCCGACCAATACACAGTCTGTGTTAAGTTTGAGGAAGATGAGATGACTCTGCAACAGTGGAAGGCCTTCAATCTACGGGTCACATTTCTCTCCATCCCCATACGGCAATCGATGTTCATTGGTGAACTCGATTGGTGGTGAATTTGAGCTCAACATACTTCTCAACTCACCAGATTACCAATCCTGAGGTCAGGGTTCTGGAGCCGGTGAGATTTGCTGATCTTTGTGTCTCAGACTCTCTGTTGGAACTATTTTCAAGCATCTAAGCTCTCTGAAGTTCTATTACACGGAGACGCCTTCTCGACTGACTTCTGAGATATCCGATGTTTTCACTCGTCTTCGAACTTGCTCCTGCTCGAACAACCAATTTTGTACTATATTGGTAATCATTTATCTTCTTTCATTTTGGATTGAAGTTTGAGGATTGCTTTTGTTTCCTTCAGGTGTGCTTATTTATTAATTTTATATAGGTCTCTTATATTCATACTTATTGCCAGGCTCATCCTTTTATGTTGAGGTCAGTGTAAGTCTTCTCTATGATGTTGTGTAAATCTAGACGGTGTTGAAGCTGGCTTATCTTAGAGCTATGAGTCAGAACAATGTTCACCAGCTCTTCCATAGTTATCTTGTTCATATATAGATAAAGCTTTTGAATTGGAGTTTCAATCAAAACCTCAAATGGAAGTGTTTTGTCAAACCTATATTTTTCTAGCTGAAAAGGTTATTTTGTTTATCCTTCTTTAAATTATGAGAAAAATGTGACTTGGCTTTCCTTCTAATTCAATGATTAAACCCTTAGAATGCAATTGATGATGGTATTTCAGGGCAGACAATATCTTCTCTTTAGTTCACAAAACTAGATTCTTATAGATATAAGAAAAACTAAGGTTAAGTTTTGTTGGGTTGATAGTTGTGAAAGGAAACGTTTAGGGTTTATAGAGGTTAATAGTGATTTGAGAGCTTAGAGAGGTTGTATTGTGCAATAATAGAAAATCAATGAGTGTGGGAGAACCAACCCGATCACTAGGCCTTCAAGTGTTTGGATTAGAGATGATTGGGGTCTGTATGAGCAGGTTCTAGCTGAGGTTTGGAGGTTATTTACTGGAGAATAAGATTGTGAGAAATGAACCTGATTGTTGATAGGAGAATGGGTGCAGCAACAAGTAATACAACTAAAAGTAAAGTGAAAACGAAAGATGATAACCGGAAACTAGCAGATCTACGAAATCTTGTCTCTAATAGGATTTAGGTAAGCAAATACTAGTGCTGAAAACTCAAGATACCCATGCAGGAGCAGTAAAGAAGAGCAATATTTCCACTTAAATTCAGAGAATACAAGAATCTTACATTGAAATTTTGATCAAGAAACATGGGAAAAAGAAATGGTAGATTGTTCTTCACTAGGAGTTGGTAATGGCACTAAGCCGAGTTGTTGATTCCTCTTCCGGGAATAAATGGGCCGACATTAGGTAGTAATGGTACATGTCTTGCGTGAAATATTTTTTTGGTCAAGTATGGAGATAGGAAAACTGCTTTGGATAAAATAGAAAATGTAAAATAGCAATGTTCCTGTACTTATGAAATCAAGAGTGAGGTCAACCAATCTACTGCCAATCCAAACCGAATCCAATTGATTTCTACTGCTATGGAAATGATGATGGTTTTGGGTTTATATATTTTGAAGGGACTAGGGAGGAAGGGATGTCAAATCCTTAGGTCTCCATCAACTGCTTCATTGGCACTCAATAAATTGTTGATGCTATGTGTTGTATTTATCATGGAGAAAAACTATATTAGCCTGTGTATGGTGTGACGGTCCATCAATGAGTTTTGACCAATGAAGGCATCTCCATAACTATTAATTCATTAATTGTGTATGTGGTGGATGGAATGAATGTGGTTGATTTGTGATCATGTTGTTCTTTTTTCTTTAAATATATTAGAATAGCACTTCTTAGTTTTAGGCCCATTCTGCCCCCATGGTATGTTAATTCCTGAATTTCAGGCCCATATCTGCTTTATTTGATTGTTTAGTGATTTTATTTCTGGGGATGAGAACTAGGGAAGTCATATTTTGAGGCTCACATCCTCTAACCCCCCCCCCCTCTCTTTTTCGTGAGAAACCTTGGAAAGCCCAAGGCTTCGAGCCTACATAGCAGTAATTTTCGTTTTCTTTTTTGGGTAAGGTGATTGATGCGGGGTTTGGCATCTGGTTTAGGTAGGACATATGTTTTATGTTCACAGATGATATGACCCAACAATAACAGGTTGATGGTTGTCAATCGGGGTTGAATTTTGTATGGGATTTGGTGTATTTGTGAAAGATATGGCTGTCCAATGGTTTGATTGTTGTCAATGGACATATGTTGTGAATGGTTTGTGGTGTTTCTGAGGCAGTATGTTTTTGACTTGTTCATGTCATTCTTTCTTTATTGACAATGACAGAATATGGTTGACCAGATGGTAACACTTATGTGTCGTTGGGATGGGAGGATAATAACTGGATCACAGGGCCCAAATTATGAAGGTGGTAGACTAAAGGGTATTAGGGTAAAAAATACAACTAGTCATTTGGAGTTGTTAGGTAAGATGTATGAGATAACTGGCTATGGCAAGGGGCAATTTGATATTAAGATGATTTGCAGATTTCCAGTGTCCAGAGGATACATAGCCTATGAGATAGATGACGATGACTCTACTGAGATTATGCTTGAATTGGGTCGAAAACAGACTTTTGTTGGGGTGGAGCTGTACTTGGAGAAATACCTTTTACACATTGACAATGAAAGGAGTGATCCCCTGTCCACCAGGATGCTCTCAAAGGATACTGAAAGATACAGTCTACCGTCACTTGGCAATGCTGATAACTTGGGATCTCCATCACTTGGCGGTTTGGGGACTGGAACGGAAGGTTGTCTTGGATCCGGAATAGGACTGGTTCAGTGTTCTTCCCAACAGTATTTTGTGGGGGGAAGTGATGATGCCTTTGATTGTCTTACAATGGCATATGACGAGGAGGGGGATGAATGGTCCCAGGCCCATGTTGTGAATGTGGATGAAGAGGCAACAGTGAATTGTGAATGGGAGACGGAGAAAAATGCTTTAGTGTCAGAAAAAGTCGTCCATGCCCATGTTGCAAATGGGGAGGGAGATGAGATTTTCCATGCCCACGTTGCAAATGAGGGAGATGAGGGTTCGCATGTCAACATTGCAAATGAGGGGAGAGATGAGGATTCCCATGCACATGTATCTGAGGTGGATGAGGGGGCGGCAGCAGATTGTGAATGGGAAATGAATGAAACTGAGGGAAATGCCTTAGTGTCAAAAGCTATTGTCCATGCTGCAAATGAAGATGGAGATGAGATGGCCCATGCCCATGTTGCAGATGTGGATGAGACTAGGGGAAATACCGTGGTGTCAGACGTAATCGCCTATGCCCAGGTTGCAAATAAGGACAAAGAGGTGGGGCACTGCCATCATGTACATGTGGACACAGATGAGGAGGTGGTGGTGGATTGTGAACAGGAAGTGAATGGGACTGAAGTAAATACTTCAATGTCAGAAGCAATTGCCCATGCTCAGGCTGGGAATGAGGATGAGGAGGTGCCACATGACCACCTTGCAAATGAGTATGTGGACAGGGATATGGATCCTGTAGGGGAGAAACATGAGATTGAGGGGAATGGCTCATTATCAGTAGTAGTTTCCACCAATAACTTTGTTGATGTTGAACAGGCACCTGCCAATGAGTTCACGAACAACGACTGGGTGAATGATGCTGTAGCTAGTAACCATGTACCAGGATTTCCAGTTGTTCTAGAGAATGTAGAAGCCAATCTACATGTAGGCCAAATCTTTCAAACGAAGCAACAGTTACAACACGCTGTAAAAGAGTATGCTATTAGGGCACATCGGGAGTACATTGTTCTGGAGTCAACTCCATCATTGTTGGCCTTGAAGTGTAAGAATGAAGGATGTCCATGGAGACTTCGTGCACCATTGAAGAAGAGTGTTGGGTGTTTTATGATTACAAAATACGCAGGGCCCCATACTTGTGTCAACCCAAGTTCTGAGCAAGACCATGCACAGTTAGATGCAGAATTTATTTGCAGTAAAATATTGGGTATGGTCAAAGAGCACTTGTCAATCACACCAGCAGCAATCATGGCACATATGCAGCAGACTTACGATTACAGTATTTCATATATGAAAGCATGGATTGCAAAACAGAGGGCACTTGAGAAGATATTTGGTGATTGCAAAGAATCTTATGTTGAGGCAGATTTAGAGCTTCCTACTGTATCAATTGGGACGTCCTTCTCTGATGAGGTGGTTCCAACAATAGTCGCTTTACCTGATCCACTTCAGCCATTTGATGCCACTGAGGGATTATCACAGCTTACGCAACTCACTGAAGATGAGCATGATACAGTTATTGATCCTCCTTGCCAGGAAAAGAGGAAGGCTGCCAAGAGAAAGAGGAGGTAGCAACATTAAATGTCAACTATGACAGTTCTTGCATGATTGAGTGAGAAAGCTTCAGGTATGATTCAGAACTGATGTGTGATCAAATGATATACATCCTTTGGGTATTGTCCATATGATGATGCACCGTTGACTTTCTAAAATATAAAGCAGTCCTTTTTGTCACCACTCCATTATTTTGATAGTCATGTATTCAAATCTTCACCTAATAACTACACATTAATTAACTATCTAGCTTCCATTTTAACATTGTTATTGTTCATTCTGGTTCATGAATTGTGGAGTATGTTTAAAAGAGTTATTGGTGAGCACTATGTTGCTACTGCCACTGGTCCCTGTACAGCTTGACAAAGCTCAACTAAGCCTTCTCCCAATTAAATTGCGTTGGCTACTGTAATCTTCTTTTTTCCCTTTCAATTTTCTTCAGAGCCATTCTTTCAGCCCCAATTCATACGCTTCTTTGTTGATCTGACTACAGCTTAGGCCTTGAATTCAAATTGCAAAACATAATTTTGACCAATTAATCATCTTGTAAAACTTACATTTCATATGAGATTGATGAAGCAGCATTCAATAAGAGGGAGATTTGGTTAGGTGAAGTATCAAATATAAGAAGATGGGCAGTATGTGGTTAAGAATGTGATTTAGGTGAATGCCATATGCTTAGGAAGTAAGTTTTCTTGTATTGATGCTGAAATTAGATTTAGAATATTAACCTAAGGGGGACCGAGTGAGACTTAACAGTCAAGACTCTCACTTTCGTAGTGGTTATGACTTAATTGACGTTTTCATTGGTGGAGGGGAGAATCATCTGGTAATATGGCTGTTTGTTAATCCCGCATCATAATCCATAACGTCAGGTAAAAAGCTAAGAAGAACTCTCATGAGAGGGTTCAATTGAGTTCGAGACCTCTTGTTCCTCACCTTGAGGTCATCCTTTATGGGAGGGAGGGAAGAGGTTAATTTGCTGCGAGGCTGCGTGATCCCTACCCCAGCATGGTGGTCAATGGGGGTGCATGTTTAAACATCCAAAGAGAGGAGCAAGGTGGTCATCTCACTGCCCCATGTAAAAGGGTGTAGAGGGTGCTGCCGGGGATCATTCTTTTTCCTAAGGATTAAATAGCAAAATTCTTTTTATATTTTTTAACATTAAATAAAATTAATGAGAAAAACCATTATCACCATCAATTCAAGCTCACTTTTTGGGTAGCTTAAGCCCATCGTATTCTTTTACACTATTAAATCCATAATCAGTTTGAAGTTAAAATATCTAAACATGAGAGAGGAAGATGAGAGGGATGGTTAGTGGTGGAGAGTTATATTCACATACATCCCATGTTCACTTCCCGTTTATTCAAATTCTCTTGCAATCAAATAGTCTTATTATTAACACTTATTTGGAGTAATTAACCATTTCTATAATTTTTTGTTCTTTCATTCATAAATGGAAATCACCTAGATAATTAGATATTGATACGGAATTACAAATTCCATAGATATAATAGTCTTCTATTTATCTGGTTTCATTTCCATTTAGGGCAGTGTACAATCCGTCATTTTTTTTTTTTTAATTCTTGTGGCTAAACAAAAAATGGATTTTATTTAAATGGAAGCAATTCGGAGTCTCCTTAGCGCAGGTGTGAATTGCAAATTGAAACTGTTTATAGAAATCAAATCAAACTGTTTAAACTAGAACAGATAATCGATTAATAATCTACTCAATTCTGGTTTCAAAAAGTGAAACTGTTTATTAAATAGTTCGGTTGATTTTAAACCAATAAATCGCCAATTAAGAATCGATCAAAATTGATTAAAACTGATAAACTATTGAATCAATTATACATACTAAATCGACTAAAAAAATCTATTAGTCTTCGACTTGATACAAACCAAAAATAGGTTTCCGGTTTACAACTTTTACACGAAAATCACAACTCACAAACCATTGATAGCTTTCTACTTTTCTTGCCCTTCATTGAGGTTGACACTCAAGTCAACTACATATAGGCTGAGAGGCTTTCTTCTCGCAATTGGACCAGCGAGTGAGCCATTAACAACATGTGCGAAAGCATCAACAAAGATGGAATTTCACCCCTTCTATGTCTGCGCACATGGCCGCATGGCCACACTGCCTTTAAAATTGATTATTAATTGATTTCAATTCAGGATTTTGAAACCAGTTACAATAGTTGGTTTGGTTCGATCGGTTCATTTGCTACCTATTATACCTTGAACTGAATCTAAATTCTAAACCCAACCAATTAACTGGAACCAATTTGAGTAAGAACCCTTTTTCACAGGCCCCTCCAGGTTGAACCGGGAAACAAGCCAATTTCATCGCGCAAATGACAGTTTTCTCTCCGGTTTATTACCGGTCACCATCCATAACGGCTTCTCTTCTAAAATTATACTCTTCAGATCTCCGAACCTCTCTGCTCACTTAGACGTCTCCATATTAACTCAAATATAATCATTTCAGAGAGATTCGTCTATTCCTATTTCCCTTTGTCTCTGCTCTCCATTTTTCTCTCTTCTTCTCTCCTTCCTGCATTGGATTTCTGAACTCGTAAGATGGCGTCGGAGGTCGGATCAACGACCGAGAAGCTTTCACAGCTTGGTATTAATGGAGATTGGGCTGCTTCCACCCCTAATCTCCAGAAGAATCTCGGCATTCTTTCGTCGGACCAGGTGAGAACTCTCAATTGTGCTTGTTTAGTAGTATAGCCTGATCAAGTGCTGTTGCTCAAATTTTATTTTAATTCTGTTCTTTTTATTGAACGGTGTTCGTGGGTAATGTCTATTTGATTGGCAGATTGAGCTTGCAAAGATGTTGCTGGATATGGGTCAGACTCATCTTTTTGAGCACTGGCCAGAGCCAGGCACTGATGACGAAGAGAAAAAAGGCTTCTTTGATCAGGTTTGCTTTTGTCTCCTTTGTACTTTTCGGAACAAAAGGTCTGGTTTCGTATTTTTGTACTTTTGTGATGTAAATTGCGGAGTAAAAGTTTGTCTTTAGCTTTAATTATTCTTTTTGAGTTTTTTCAAGTAGTTCACTATGTTGCACTTTGTTAATTGGATTATTTCCATTCTGCAATTTTGACTAATGGATCAGTTGTTAATTGGTTGAACAGTATCTGAAACAATGAATAATTGATTATTTAGAGAAAATATGTTTTCTGATAAATTCCAGACCTACCCAGCTGCTTTGAGGATTTGATTTGGGTCTTCACTCCTCCACCCCCCCACCCCGCCCCCCCCCCCCCAGGGAAAAAAAATAAAAAGGAAGACAGATAGACATGTTATGCGAATGCCCGTTAGGTGGGCATGAATAGTATTCTGTAGTTTAATTAAATGACCTCTCTGGTTGACAAATTGACCCGAGAGTGATCTGATGGGACGAAAATTGGGTAACGGCTTAAAGCTGATTCTCTCTCCCCCCCCCTCCTTTATTTTAATTTTTCTAGTGGTGTGTAAGGTGTATATCTGAGTTGTGTTACTTTTCTGCAGCATGTAATGGAATAGTATATTTGAAATTATGAAATTTATGAATGTAATTTGTTTACAAGTGAATGCAAAGTTAATTTTTTTTACATGCTATTATCCTTTGTGAAAATGTGTTCTTAATTTCTGAAAATTAACTTCTCCACTATCTTGTTTCTTGTAGTTCCTCTTGGAAAACTGCTCTTATCTTTGGCTATTCATCTTGTTCATGTGATTTACTGGTTCATTTCTAGGTTGCTCGGCTTAATGCAAGCTATCCACGTGGTTTGGAAGCCTATATTCAAAATGCTCGGAGACTTCTGGAGGATTCCAAAGTGGGGAAAAATCCATTTGACGGTTTTACTCCTTCTGTAAGTTTTTTCATATACTCTTAAATTTAAATTTGATTTCCTGTGACACTTTTTTTTCTTAGTTCTGTATATTCAGCCTTAAGTCTATGACATCATCTTTACTGAATGAACTCTCGTTGTACAGAAAACACAAATAGTTTTTTATTTTGTTATTTTATATAATGACTCCATTAGGTCTTCATTCAATCACAAAGCTTAGAAGCCACTGTGGTCTCTTGGCATGGTTTGCACTTTTTCTATTCTGCCTGCTTAAAGGAATTTTTATTTTTATTTTTTATTTTATTTTATTTTTATTTTTTTTTTTGGGTTCATAACAGTTAAATTTCATTAGAATATATGTTGGATTTATCAAACTGTACTCAAATGCGAATGGTTACAGATTGGGTTTTGAGAGATGGAGCAATTATCTTGCAGGTTCCATCTGGAGAGGTTCTGACATTCGGTGATGATAACTTTGTGAAGTTTGAAGAGGCTGGTGTCAAGGAGGCATGCAAAGCTGCCTTTGTCCTTGTTGCAGGTGGGCTCGGGGAACGTTTAGGGTACAATGGAATAAAGGTAGATCCTATTAGAATGTACGCATATAAAAATATTTGGGGGCTCTATGAGACTGAGAATTGTGACTATTTCTTGCTTATAAATTTCCGGAGGCCATGTTTGTGAGGGCGTAATTGGGTTTTCCATGTGTAGAACAACTTAAAGAGTAATCACAGGCATTTTAAACTCTGTTATTGCATTTTGCAGGTGGCTCTTCCTTCAGAGTCCACAACAGGAACATGCTTCTTGCAGCATTACATAGAATCCATTCTTGCTTTGCAAGATGCTAGCCGTAAATTGACAGAAGGTTGGTTGCCTAAAGTCACTGGTCATTATGAATGAAGCCATTAGTTTTTTCTTATGAAAATTCAACACAACCTATTCCATCATTGTTTGCTATTTACTCCTTCTGCTTTACTTTTGAGACGGGATATAAGCCAGTAGTATATTGAGCTTCCAGATCCTCTGTATCAGCAATATCCTGTATGAGTTTTAGATATCCAAAAGATGTTTAATGGGACCCACATCTCATTTGCATTTTAATGGTTCCATCCCTTGTCATTAGTTGATTTTATTTTTAAAAGAAAAAGTTTGTTTTTTGAGTTGTGTGGGAGTAAAACATTGTTTCTGCCAAGGTTGAGATCAGTATGGTGGTCTGCAACAACCCCTCCTTCTCTCTCATATTGCAGCCATCATGGATGATAATGAATGAAAAATAAATTCATGCCAAAGAGGTAGAGACTCAATAATTCTCTCCTGATTCCAAAGGATCAAGTCTTGCCCCAAATGGTTCAAATTATAATTTCTTCTTTGACTGTTGATGAGGGAAATCTCGAAAGGCAACTTTTATAGATTTCTATATTCTCAATTTGTTACTGCTGCCGGTATGAAGGAGAAAATTGCATGAGAGATTCACCTCCTGATCTGGATGTAATAAGCAATGGTTTACCACTAGGAGGGGGGGGGGATTTCAGCTGCTTATGTCTATGGGTAGCCCAAAAGTTAAGCCAAATATGGCCTTCTCATGAACTAATTTGTAAGTCCATGAGCTGTCTGCGCATGAGAGAATGAATTGCGCTGCATCTAACCATGAGTTAGTCTCGCCTTCGCACCCTTTTATTCTCTCCTAAAGACATAAATGCAACATCTTCACAGCACACATTTATAAACATATGAGGGAGGTTTCATGTACAAATAGTTAAGATACTAGTCGTGCGGTTTCTGGAAGTTAGTATACTAAAATCTTATTTTTCTATGTTTTTCGACTGATGATTGACCTTGGTTTTTTAGGCCAATCCCAAACTGAGGTACCTTTGGCAATAATGACATCAGATGACACACACCCACGTACTTTGGAGCTTTTGGAGTCGAATGCTTATTTTGGAATGAAGCCATCACAAGTGAAACTGCTAAAACAGGTGCTTATATCAAAAGTATCATAGCTGGGAGCCTCAGCCTCCCCAAAACTTCATTCTTCAATGGATTAATTCCCCCCTCCCAATTTTTAACGATTATGCAGGAAAAAGTTGCATGCTTAAATGATAACAATGCTAGCCTTGCAGTAGACGCCAAGAACAAATATCAAATTCAGGTACAGATCTTGATTGACCTGTGTTCTGAATACATGTTAAGGTTATAAGGGTCCTACTCATACTTCTAACATGCATAAGGATCAGAGTCTTGGTGATCTGAGGCTCTTTGTGTTTCCCTGTGGTTTTCTTTTTATAGACAAAACCGCATGGCCATGGTGATGTGCATGCACTTCTTTACTCCAGCGGCCTGCTAAATGTGTGGTATGTCCAGCGTTTTGACCAAAAGTTGACATCAAAGGAATGTTTCTTCTTTTTTCTCTTGTAAACTACTGAAATATATTCTGTAACAAGGTTTTCTATCATAGCTGGGAGAAGAAATTCTTGTGATATTGATGAGATAAAAATAAAAAAAAATAATAAAAAGGCAAAATATTTTAATATAGTAATTTACAGAAAATGATATGCATTTTAGGATCTGCTATATCATTTTTGTATAATTCATGATTCTCACCCAAATAGATAATTTAACTACTATAGGGAAAATCTTTCAATCTTGTAAAATATAAAAAAATACAGAGCCTTATTTTCATTATTCAAAGTTTGATGCTTGTGAAAATTTTATGGATGTTTGATCTTCTCATTTGAGCTAGTTTGTAGTTAAGTTTAAATTTGAAATAGTGGTCTTACAGCTTGGATTTTCTTCTCGTATCTAAATTTTGGTTTTGACATGATTGCTTTGTCCTGATCAATTTTCCTTGTTTTCTCAGGCATGATGCAGGTCTAAAATGGGTACTATTTTTCCAAGATACTAATGCGCTTCTCTTCAATGTTTGTTGCTTTGTCTTGCTCAGCTTCATTTTTTCCCTTTTTATCAAATCCTTGCTTCTGGAACTCTGAAACTCTTATTTGCTTCCCCTTCTTTGGTTTTCATTTAGGCAATCCCTGCGGCACTTGGTGTAAGCTCTAGGAAACAATATCATGTTAATTCTCTTTCTGTTCCTCGCAAAGCAAGAGAAGCTATTGGGGGAATCACCAGGCTTACCCATGCTGATGGTATTTTTTATCCTATAATGTTCTGTCTGTGGAGTTCCTTATAGCTTTTGATTTTTTAGTAAGCTTAGTAACAGTTGGATAATTATTTGTCGAGACAATCTGAATGAGCCTTATATCTTTTGATTTTTTAGTAAGCTTAGTAACAGTTGGGTAATTATTTGTCGAGGGAATCTGAATCAGATTCTTTATCTCTTATTTTATTCTTTTCTTGCTCTTCATAAATCCTTTGGTGATCCAGACATGTGCTTATTTCATGCTGAACTAGCCTCTGGAACTGAACTGTGAATTATTTTCAATGAAGAAATTTTTGAAGTTGATCTTTTGACCTGCAGTATGTAATCTGTGAGGGGACCTGATTTCTCTTGATATTCTTCTGTAAAATTGCAAGGGCTTATGCTGCTTGTTCAAGGGATATATATGTTGAAGATATGAATATTCTGCAATTTGGCAGAGTAGATCAAGCATCCATTTTCCAATTGCAGCATTCTTGAGGCTGTTTCATATGCATATAGACTGAAAATTTCCTTTCTTAACTGGTAGTTTCTATTGCATTCTGTAGATGTCAGGTTATTCCCCTTATAAATTTTAAAACAGGGAAAAAAAGGGGTAGTTTTTATTTGATTGCATAAGCTAATGACATGTAGTTATATATGAGAGCTTGGTGTTATGTTGACTTTCGAGCAAAGTAGACTTGGAACAGCCACACAATTAAGAATTTGGCTGTAAGGCACCTACATCAGTTTGGAACTTTCTCATGTCCATAACATGTCTCTATGGCACCTTAATTGTTTAAAACTATCTGCCTCTTGCTTATTTGGTTTGCCTCTTGCCTTGTTTGCATGTGCACTCAGCTTTAATGATTCTGTTTATGCCATGTGCCATGTGGAGCAAAAATTCAAGCTTTTATTAATTTGTGGTTTGTTTCACAATATACTGACTTCAGGGAGGACGATGACAATAAATGTGGAATATAATCAGCTTGATCCTCTACTTAGGGCAACTGGCTTTTCTGATGGAGATGTGAATTGCGAGACGGGTTATTCTCCTTTCCCTGGAAATATTAATCAGGTGTGCTTCTTGATGAAAATATCCCATTTTTCTCCATATAGGATATCAAATAAAACTGTTCAGTGTTTCAAATTTTTTTGTGGAATGGACATGCTTTATAGCCTCTAATGTGGTGTTATTTACCTTTTATCTGATGAATCGTAAATTGAAAAGCTAAGTCAATACTGGCTAAGATGTGCCAATGCACATGGAATTCTTTGGTTTCTATGAGTTCTAAAAAGACAGTTTGCTCTTTTGGATTATATGTTTTCTCTATGGTTGTCAAATTAAGGTTTCCTTGGAAGCTCCAATCAACTTTTGTACTCCTTTTGTACACGCTGAAGAAACTCATAATTTTTTGGGGTCCCCTGTTTCCCTCTACATAATTTAACCTACTGATATCCTGGATGAAACTTAACTCGTAAATATCTTACATTCTTGTGCAGTTAATTTTGGAACTAGATCCTTACATCAAAAAGCTCATAAAAACTGGTGGGGCTATTGAAGAATTTGTCAATCCCAAGTAATTCCACTCTCTCTCTCTCACTCTTTGTGTGTGTGTGTGTGTAGCACATAACTGTTTGTTGTTACAAATTCATAGAATGTTGGCTTAAGGATAAAGCTTAAGCAGCGAAGAGGTGTTACTTTTATACCAAACAAAATAAATGATATAAGGATGAATAAGAAGAATGTTTTGTTTGGCTTGTACAGAGTATGTGTGTAAATCTACTTCATTGGCACGTTTTCTAGTGTCTGTTATACAATCTGAGGTGCAAAGATCCTCCCTCCTTGTTTTCTTTGTACACTTTGATATTTATATTAATATTTTAGTAATCAAATTATTCTGTTTTCTTTGAGTTTAATGTTTTGGTTTTCTAGGTAAGTGGGTTAGTATCCAGTTCCCTCTGATTGTTTTGTTTTGAGAAAGCCTTTTTTTTTTTTTTGCCCTTCTGCAAGTGGATTTTCTTTTTAGCAAAGTCGTAAAGCCTTGGAAGTATTCATTATACATGTAATTTAAATGTCATCCCTCTCTGTTGCAGATACAAAGATTCTAGCAAGACTTCATTCAAGTCTTCCACTCGTTTGGAGTGTATGATGCAAGACTATCCCAAAACATTGCCTTCATCAGCAAGGGTTGGATTCACGGTATGTAAAGTTTCTTGAAATGTAATTTTCTTGTTTTTGGACCAGAGATATTGTACATCAAGATCTCTTCGGTTCCTATAATGTATTAAACTATTCATCCTATTTGAACCTTTAGGTGATGGATGCATGGCTTGCTTACGCACCAGTGAAGAACAATCCTGAAGATGTGGCGAGGGTAAAAATTCTCAATTAAATCTCACCGGAATTTACCATCTGGAGTCTGCCTATTGCTCTTTTAATTTTCTATCAACCTTCACTCACAGAATTGAGGAAGTTACACTCTATTGCCAATTTCATTTCTCCATCTCATTAAGTTGATACAGAATATCTTGCATTTTTTCCCCTTCAAAACCAAAGAATCATTTATCCATTTTCTTTGTTCTGCCTATCTTCTCCTTGGATCATTTCACCTCATTAGTGTTCAAGAATTTAGTTTAGCTGATCTATTGAGTAAATAAAATAGAAGATTCCAGCCTAGGCCCTGGAGTTATTGATTGAATAATGTGGCAAATCAATGTTAACCTGATTCTTTGTTATTTCTTATCAAAACAACTTGTGGTCCTGTATTGACATTTTATCATTTTTTTAAATTGAGGTTCTTTGTGTTAATGAATCGTATCTTTTGGACTCATCAATATTAGGAACAGAAATCTGACTTGTATCAGGTAATATCGATTTGCATTTATTTTTTTGACTAGGTGACTTAATAATGTCACCATTAATCTCCTAAGCATTATTGCTTGTAATTCTTCCTGGGTATTGCTCTTTTAAGTTGCCGAAAAAATAGAACAAATTCAATATCATTTTCTTCTTGCTGCTTTGAACGATGCAGAAAAATATCATTTGGTGAGTGGGACTATTTTCTGCATTTGAAAATTGAAATGATGGGCTGGTTGGATTTGGTCAGAAACTTTTTGGAGAGGAATTTATGGCAGCCGGGTATGGTTTAGAAATGAGTGGGAGAGTTTGAGAGCTTGTAAGAAGAACTGACATAGAGAAAGCATATGAACATGGCAACAGATGTTTCTTCAACATGTAATGAGATATACACATTTTGGTCAGAGAACATGACAAGTGGATGAAATATCCTTTGATCTTGTCTGGTGTACCCAAGGATTAAAGTATCGGTATCGGTCACCGTATCGGTAGGCCAAAATTAAGATACGTATCGGAGAGTATCGTATCGTATCGGAGATACACTAAGATACGCTAAAGATACACACATAAATGGATAGGAAACATTTTTTTAAACACTTTTGCATAAAGAATTTGTTAAAAAAAACTATTGATAACATGTATTATGCATAAACACTAAATTGAGGGTATCGTACTAAGAATTCAAGGTTTGTAGTTGTCTCATAAATATAAAATCCTTGTTCCCAACCTTGATTTCCACTTTAGTTAGAGAGAAATATGGCTGACAGCAACTTTGGAATAAAAACCCTTCAAAAAATCGTGTGTTTCTGAAAAATTACCCATCTTGGCCATTATATGACCGATACTCACCGATACGTACCGATATATATCGATACTCACCGATACGTACTGATATATATCGATACTCACTGATACGTGCCAATATATACCGATACGTACCGATCGATACATACCGATATTCACCGATACGTACCAATACATACCGAAACGTATATTTTACCTCAATTTTATAATTTTCATAGTCGTATCGAGGCATATCGTATTGTATCGATGTGTATTGGTGGTGTATTGATGCATATCGGTATGTATTGTAGGATATATATCGATACGAAAGGATTTTAAAAATTTCATGTATCGTATCGATGTGTATCGTATCGGTCGGCTAAATTTAAGATACGTATCGGAGGGTATCGTATCGGTATCGGAGATACTTAAAACCATGGGTGTACCTAGGTTCTTGCTGGTCCGCCCTCCCCACACCCCCAACCCAAAAAAAAAAAAAAAAAAAAACATTACCTAGAGTGTCAAAAAGTGGGAAAAATCCCCTCAACTAAGTAAGGTATTTAATGGTAACTTTGGTTCTAGTGAGACTAAACTGACAACAGGATTCATGATGCTAATGCAACCTGAAAGGCAGGGAACGTGATTTTTACAGCTGCACCTTTTTCATTGTATTTATCATCTTTAATAATTTTCTTTTTCCACTTCTAGCTATTAGAATCCTTCTTTGGTGCACTTGGCACTGCTAGTTTTAGGTTCTTGAATTGGCATTTTTTTATTCTATTAAATTTCCTAATTTCACTTGAAGGTACCAAAGGGAAACCCATACCACAGTGCGACTTCTGGGGAAATGGCCATCTATCGGGCACACAGCCTCATTCTTAGGAAGGTAGCCACTTCTCTATTATTAAAATTTAAGTGAGTTTGAGACGCGTTAATTATCTGTTTATATCTGGTGGTATTACAATAAGCCAAATTGTCCGAGCTGCGCGCCCTGATAATTGCGTCGTTGTGCCTGGGCTGTGAGGGCTCTCAGCCACATGGATAGTTCAATGTGCTCATTAGCGCCTGACCCGGAGATGTGGATCATCCAAGGCACTCTGTTTATATCTGGTGGTATTACAATAAGTCAAATTATTTGAGCTTTCTTTTGGAAGTCCATGCCCTTCAAATTTTAAAGGATTCATTTTATTCATAACTCTCTCTCTCTCTCTCTCTCTCATGTGCGAGCACCCACACACACACAGAGAACAGTAGTGTAATTGTTTAATTGTGGTCTGGCAACTGATCAGCACCTATGTCAAGATCGTTATTCATGTGGAATCATAGATTCCCATCCGCATTTTGTGAGCTTGCTCACTACCCTCGTTTACATTATTTCAAATCAACCACAGTTGACTGGTTCTGTATTTGTGCTTTATGAAACATGTCTACTGCAATGCTTTCAAAAGAGACTTCAAGCATGGATGTTGTATTTCTTGTTTGTTTGCCAGGCTGGCATCCAGATAGATGATCCTGTACATCAGGTATTCAACGGACAAGAGGTTGAAGTATGGCCTCGCATCATATGGAAACCAAAATGGGCGCCTACTTTTGCTGACGTGAAAAGAAAAATTGGAGGTAGCTGTTCCATCTCACAGAGGTCCACCATGGTCCTAAAGGGGTCTAATGTGTTTATTGAAAATCTCTCTTTGGATGGAGCTCTCATTGTCAACTCAGTTGAAGATGCAGAGGTATGGCATGACTCCCCATTCCCTAATGAAAGTGCACACAAGGGAGTTCAAACTTTTATGCACTTGGCACACAGCTGCATGCATCTCTTTATATGGAAGAAACCATCTGGCAATAGTTGAGCAACGATAACTGGACATGCAGGAAATTCAATAATTTTGGTTGTTATATTTTTTTCGTTGACAGGTTAAAGTGGGAGGTCCTGTGCAAAACAAAGGTTGGGTCCTGGAACAAGTTGATTACAAGGATGCTTCAGTGCCTGAAGAAATAAGGATTAGGGGTTTCAAATTTAACAAGATTGAGCAGCAGGAGCTGACTTACACCAAGCCTGGGAAGGTTTCATTTAAGCCTTGAAGGGTTCCCAAGAAAGGTGAAGAAGAGTTGGTTACTTAATTTGAGGAACTAAATTTTTTTGTCCACTCCAAATAAAGCTGCCTTCTAGTTATTGAGCTTCAATAGTGTCTTCATTTTAAAACAAATTGTGAAGACATCCCCTGTAAATTTTTTTTTTCTTCTTATTGATTCGATCATTATGTGTTATACTATTTTTAGTTTATCATTTTTATTTTTTGGTTAGAAACAAGAAAAATGAAAGTTCAGATGTCAAATTCTAAGTCTTTTTTTGTTTTATATAAATCAGTTCATAACATTGATCACTTCCCACTCACCCGAAAGGAGATATGTCATGTATAATGGTACATGGTGATATTTTGCAAAATGTCACAAGGTCCCTAATGTCAGAGCAGTCAACAAGCATTTAGGATTATGAATGTTTACTCATGTATTGTTGTTGCTGCGATGCTTTTAGTTCACCTTCGGGGGAAAATCACTTCCTTTTAGTAATTGGAATCTAGTCGTCACCTTGGTCCCTTGAGTATATTTTGCTATATTTTTTCCCAGTGTAGGCAGCAGGTTGTGATGCATGGTTATTGGTTATCATATTTGCATTTGGACTCATGAAGTACCTTTGGATTAGTTTCTGAATGATAAAAATGGTGAGTCTTGAAGCTCTACTTCAATAAATAATCAAATGCATATGCCATATTTCCATAAATTTTCATGGAAGTCAAGAACTGATTATCATCCATTCTCCCCTCATTGTCTAAGAACTGAGAATTTTATTTTAGGAGAAAGGTGAGATATTTTCAGTGAGAAGTATATTAATTGCTGTAAAGATGTCTCATATCTCATCATGCCAATGATATTTTGATTGGATCATCACTGTCTAATACAAAGTTCTTAAAACCATTTGATCCTACTAAACAAAATTCATTAATATAGCAACATTTTCAAGTAACTTGATTAGAATATTCATGCCCTGTTAAATTTGTACATCCTTTGGCAGAATATATGTATATTAGTAGTCGAAGGATGGGAATCACTAGCTAACTTCCTTTGCATCATAATGTTTATTGTGTATGTAAGCATAATGCTCCACCATGTAAGTGGTGTCAGCAATGGAGAAAATGGAACAAGGGTGTGGCCGTGTAGCAGTTGTGGAACCAAAATGAGTTAGATAAGAGAAACTTGGAGTTTGGAGCCTCTCGGTTCTCATTATCCAATGGATGCGTGGCAAGTTACGCGTGGGCGAACTTTGGAAAAAAATAAAAAAAAAGTGTCTAAAATTGAGTCTAAAGTTAAAATTTGCTGTTACTAATATGAAATGGAAATGATTTTTACAATATATATTGCAGATTACATGAAATAATGAACATCAATCCTGGAACCTATATTTAAACATAGATATATATTGGAAATGCTTAGATTCAGAGCTCTATATACATTAGGAAACAATACAGTAGCTTGTAATTACACACACATACACACTCACATGATCAGTACTACCAGCAACGGATGTTTGGTATATGCTTAACTTTCCAATAATCTGTTCCAGCTTTGAGTTTCATGTCCAACTCTGTGGAAACTCCAAGAATTTCTAGAGTGGTGAGTATCTTGAGGTTTTGTATACCCAAAGGAATCTCCTCCAATAGTCGACAGTACACGATTGTCAACCTTTCTAGGCTAGGTGCAGCGCCATCACCGATTATCACATGTTTCAACCCACCTAAGCGAAGAAGCCTCAGTATTTTGAGTTTCTTAAACTGACTTGCCTTGAGATGCAAATGGTCTCCGTCATATGCTTCATGAAGGGCAAGATCAACCAAACTAGGTAAGGTTTGGAGGACCTGCAGTGGGTCATCCCTTAATCTTGACCATGCAAGACGTATTCTTACCAGATTTTGATGTGATATAATCCAATCTGGCAACTTCTTTAATGGTCCATCCAAATAAAGACGTTGTAGACAGCACGGTGGAGACAACACTGTCTGCAAATCAATGAACTGTTTATCATCCATTGCCTTTAAGCTCAATGATTTGAGGTATTCCATCTCTTCAAGGGAGTTGCAAAGATCCCCACTATCTTCACTTCTCAATTTTGTGATGCCCAACCTCCTCAATTGCCTCAAACCTCTTAAGCCTTGAACTATTTTAGTCCCATGGTTTGCCTCTATAAAAGCCAGCTTTTGTAGGTTTTCTAAAGATCCAATTCCATCTGATGCCTTCAATCCTTGTAAAGGACTCAAACTGGTGCCATTGAAGCTCTTCAAAGTATATCCTAGCAACTGCTGTAGTTTTCGGAGCTTGAGGATCCCAATAGGCAATTCATGTACATAAGTATCTTTAACATTCAAGATCTCTAGGTTTTGTAGTTTCCCAATGGAGTTTGGAAGTCTCTTGATATTTGTATTCCTCACGTTTAAATACCTCAAATGTAACAGATTCCCCAATTCGTAAGGCAACTTGTCTAGGCATGAATCTTCTAAATCTAAGACCTTCAAGAGCTTCAAATTCCATATGGATGCCTTTGTAAATGAGTGCAGATCTTTATGTACTCCAAATAGAAGAAAAGAGCGAAGATGGGAGAAATTCAAGGTCTTTAATCCTTTTGATTTGTTGTTGTGGAATGATAGCCGTCGAGCACTTTTACTAGGATTTGAATTTTGCTCTGCAACAATTTCACTGAAATTCCAATCCTTTGATTTTGAGATGATAATGTCATGCATGAGGTCATGGACTCGACAGCTTTTCACTCTTCCATCCGAATACATTGATGATATTTGAATCATGCTTCTGTGAATGAGCTCACTGAGGTAGTCTTCTGCAACCTGTGATGGTGTTTTGCCTTTTTCCCCACTCACAAACCCTTCAGCTGCCCATAGTCGAAACAACCTTCTACAGCCAATGGAATAATCCTCTGGGAAAAGGCCAAAGTACAAGAAACAAGCCTTAAGGTTGTATGGCAAATCATGGAGACTTAATGAGAGGACTTCTGGTATGCCTGTAAGAAGTGGGTTGTTTTCTAACTCATAACCAAGACTATGATTCAACTTTGTCCATTCAGCTACAATCTTATCTTTTGTAGACAAGAGACCACCCATGGCAGCAATGGCAAGTGGTAATCCTCCACATTTGTTCACAATTTTGAGAGACAGTTGCTCTAGCTCTGGAGGACAGCAACCAATAGGGTTAGATTGGAATGTCCTCCTGCAGAAGAGTTCCCAAGCCTCCTTTGTAGCTAGAGGTTGAAGAGTATAGACATGATTACAAGGATCCAAGCAAGAAGAAGCAACTGTTCTGTTGCGAGTGGTGATTATTACTCTACTACCTTGGTTGTCATCAGGTAGAGAATATTTCATGGACACCCAAAAATCAATGCTCCAAACATCATCAAGAACAACAACATACCTCTTTTCCTTCAAGTACTTCCTGAGAAGGTCTATCAGTTGGTTCCTTTCCATTGTCTCCACTTGCAGGCAATTGGGTTTGTTCATTGATTCATGGAATTGCTTTATCATCATCCTTAAGAGCTCATCAATCATGGGTGATTGAGACACAGTGACCCAAGCACGGCACTCGAAGCATGAGATCACTTTATAGTTGTCATAAACTTTCTTGGTGAGAGTTGTCTTCCCACATCCTCCCATTCCTACCACAGAAATGACTGTTCTTCTTGATTCTTCCTCCATTAGCAAGCTTAGTAAATCGTCTCTAGGCTTTTCTATCCCCACAAGTTCTGCTTCCTCGGCGTAGAGGGAGGCCATTTGCAGATCTTGTGAGCTGGATGGATTTAGAACTTGACGGGAGGAATCAAAACGATATCGTTCTCTCCTCCCATTAATTTCAATCACCCGAGTCCTAAGATTTTGTAGCTCGTTAGCTATAACATGGCGTGGTATCAAATTCTTGATCGAGAAAGCAAATCTACGGATTAAGCCTACCATGCCATGCTGAGGACGACTTGCAGAAAGGATCATGAACTCATCTATGACATCTTCAATGTCATGGGCCACTTTTCTTACTTGTTTCACCCAAGTCTTCACACTATCATCACTCTCCCCCCTTGCATCTGCATCCTTTAGGAAAGATTGCATGCTCTCCAATTCATCGTTGATAAATTCAATTTCTCCTTGTATTCCCTTCAAGAAATTTGCCTCTTGGTTGAGCAATAGATACAATTGGCTGATCACAGAGGACACAGCCACCTCTGCCATTTCTCTCTACTCTTCTTCTCCCTCGAGCAATGGATACTAGTATTGACTTAATGTTGGGAGCAACTTAGATTGCACAAATCGATTTCGAATGAACCAGCTATTAGTTATCCTAGAGGAGTTAATCCAGGCATTCTGTGATTGGGTTTCATATATGATTCTTGTCTTAAATTATTGCTTCTCCCGACCATAACTTGCAAGTTGCAATCAACATTTTCTTATACACCATATAGATGATTTCAAGCCAGCCTGGAAAGAGGAATACTGGAAAATCTTTCAGTAAAGAAATGTGAACAGTAGTCAACTAAATCTTTCAAATCCTTGAATTTGTCAATGCTAACAAACAAGTTGAAATTCTTTAATTTTAAAAACATCTAGAACTCAAATGCATAGAAAGCACAATGATATGTTGATGAATATTTGGTGTGAACATTTGAAAGAACGGTTATGGCAAGAAGAGGAATTCAAGTCAACAGACTCGCTCACCTCAATATCATTTATCCACCCAATTTTATCACTTTGTACGGCATTTGATATGGCAAAAAAACATAAATAGTATAAAACTAGTGCTTGTTCGAACAAGTCCAGATCCCCTCCCTTGCGGGTAACCACTCCACCCCATTGCACATTGTCCATGGGGTGTAGTGAGTACTCCCTGGCGGTCACACATCAAATTTGGTGGTTGGTGCACTACTTTCTCTGTTGATTTGTTCTTTCTCAAATTAAACATTGATGCTTACGCTGGCCTGATAGTTACTTCTAAGTTCTAAAAAAAAAAAAAAAAAAACTATTTCTATTAGCAAACCAAGTACTGATCTGCATCTCCTGACTTATATTAAAAAGCACATCTAAAACCGTTTCAGCTCTCATTATATCAGAGAATCAAGTATGTTACATTGGGACAAGGCCTCTCAATAGAAAACTAATTATATCTAATGGAACTGTTTCCATTCACAGGCATATTTTAAGAAACTACAACTTTTTTTCAGTCCTAAATAAATGGGTTTTTAATTCCACTCCCAGCTCACCAACCATTATAGAAATAACCATGCCTGGGATGAACTTTGACTGCAAAAATTTTATAAATGAAAAGGCAAAAACATATAAAAATCTGGAGGGAAGTAAGCGCGCCATTGAAATTATGAATTCCTTGTGTTATAGTTGAAGTAGTTTTAATATCAATTTCCTGGAAAGGAATAGAAGATGAGGTTACAGAAATTACATAAATGAAAAAAACAAGATCTGAATAGAAATAAATAGTTGAAGTAGTATCAATATCAGTTTCCTGGGAAGGAACAGAGGATGGGAATTGCAAATGAATTCTCATATTGTCTAATCATTCTTCATATCAAGAGCAGGAAAAAAAAAAAAATTCTTAATAACAAGAATGATACAAAAGATAATTGAGGGTTAGGTATACAATATACATTGGAGGATCCAAATGTGGGTTTTGCTACAGAGTCTCGAGAGTACAGATACGATATTACAAGACCAGGGTGCCTGTATTTGTTAATATTTCACTTACAGGCCTGAGCTGGGTAATTCTGGTGGTGAATCAGAAGATAATGATGGAATTGCTCAGATGTGGAGATTGAGTAAATCAAGAATTTTGAAAGGGCTTTCTGGGTTGGTTATCTGTTTCCTCTCCAAGTGTTTATCTTCCTAATTCTGATGGTGATGATCTGACCTGGTGCAGCGTTGCATCAAAAACTGTCATTAACTCCTGTAATTGAGATCTCTCATTACCTCAAAATTGCATTGGTGAATTTAATGGAATTTGACTTTCATGGGAAGTGATAGAAATATTATCATTTGAAGCACTTGAAGATGTTGATCTCCTGTGTTCTTCTTCATCATTCCTTTCCTGACCTGAGGCTCCATAACCCACTTCTTCATCTACCACAATGGCGGTGCCAAACCGAACTTGCCTTGTACCATCATCAGGAGACCCTACTGGGGAACTTGTAGATGCATCCCCAGAGGTTGTTGCAGCAGAAACATCCACATTTGAACTCCCAGGTTTATTTGCTCCTCCACCACCACCAACTGCTCTACCTCCCCCTCCCCCTCCACGTCCACCACCACCACCACGGACAGGACTATCACCACGCGGCGTAACACATCTGTATAAAAATGTAAGGCCCCAACATATCCAAGGAATTCCTACCAGAACCATTCCTATAACAGGAAACCAATGTGTAATAATTGTTTCTGGGAGAAAAATGTACAACAAAAGAAAAACACCACCTGTAACTATGGAAAAAAAGTAAAGGCATGAGACAAGCCACACGTAGATGTTGCCCTTCCTTGGATCAGGAATAGCCATTGGTGAAGCTAGCTAGCCAGCCTAAAAGATTAAAGGTTGATGATGATGAAGATTAATCATTCTTCTTTCTCCTTTGTTCTTCATCTGGATGATAGCTAACAAGAATGTCTAGGCCGGTAGGGAGGATGAAACAGATCCATACGATGCAATTGTGTGTCTGTGTGTTTGGATGTTGCTTGTTGATGGATGGCGGTGAAATGATTTTGGTTAATTTCCTGTGTTTGCAGCTTTGCAGCCAAGCCTGGAATGGGATTTCATACGTTTGACAAAGTCAAAGTAAGTTTACCTAAAACAAGGTCTATGTCAAACAAAACCCACTGCGAGAGAGAGAGAGAGTATCCAACATGTGGGCCTCTTGAGTTCTAGCCAATAGAATTTGATTTGAACCATACATTTATGCATGATATATCAGTTAGTTTGTTCCTAAATTGGTTATGTTGATGTTCTCAACCCCACCCCCACTCCCCCTCCCAAAAAAAAAAAAAAAAAAGATGTTGATGTTCTGCTTCTTCTCATATATGAGAAGGATTGGCACAGTGCATACGTTGGCTAAGCTAGCAGGTGGCACTGGAGGAGGCATCATATAGGAGGGCAAAGGTCATTTAAATGGGGGGATGAAGATCAATGTATTGGCACTTATTTTGTTTGTCTATAGGATTTTTTTTCTTTTTTTGAGGCTCAAACTCAAAACCTCCTAGTGAGCATGGGCTTTTGCGCACCATAGTTCAAAGCAATTGTTGTTATCTGCTAGGAATCATTTGTGAAGGGTAATCACTAATCAATATTGCAGCTATTCAAATTCCCAAACCATCCTTAAGACCACAGCATGACATCTCCAACATTGTTGGCAGTTTAGAAATCTTCTCTTTGTTCCAAACCATCCTTGATACAGAGTGTACATTCTCTCCGCGTTTATTAGAGCATTAACTACTATTTTTTATTTTTACCCTAAAAAATACAATAATAAAAGGGCAAGAGATTGCTTTTTGGTTGCATAGGCCCTGCATCAACATGGGACAATGAGGGCACGTATAGTAACATCAACATGGATACTTATCAAAAAAAAAAAAATCAACATGGATGAAATTTTTTATTTCGTTGATTGCAGGGCAGCAATACTTTCCCATGAAGATTGAGTACTATTTCCCTCTCCCATAAGATTCTTCGTTATTTTCTCCCTCCTACTCTTAACATATGTGGAAGATTCCATTATCTACACTGTAATTAGTATGATGTGCAGATTCCCCCTACGCTGGCATGACAAATCATATCCTTACTAAAGATGTTTTTGCCGTGTCAGTCCTAATTAAACCAGAATGGACAGTATAATTGGACTCCTGTATCCAACCCCAATTAACTCAAAGAAGCCACAGTCAAGCTGAGATACATTCTTGATCCCAAAAAAAAATAAGTTGAGATATCTCCCAAAATAATAGTAATAATAATAATTATTATTATCTAAAAATAATAATAATAAGAAGAAGAAGAAGAAGAAAAAGAGGTCACTTAGTTTTAAAAAAAATATGCATTCACTCCTTCGTAAATATTCACCAGAAAAAAAAAATTTGTCATTTTTTCCTTTTTCAAGATCCATAAAATATTTATAATACAAGGCAAAAAAAATAATATCATGGTATATATATGGTAACATGGGGCATGGTGGGCGTGGGAAGAGCTCTGTCGTCTGATCTGGCATAACCAAATGAAAAAAATTATCAACTTTCCTGGAGCTCTTTTCAGCTTCGAACTCATGGGTATATGATCAGTCTCCTGGACTCTTTCCTGCTATGAAGCAATGGGTTGACATGGTACCACAGAAAGCTTTTCCATCAAAAAATGTGGACAACAAGAACTAACTAGAATTTTCCACTCTCTTGTTTGCTTTGCCAAATTATTTTGAAATCGTGGCCCAAAAGATTCCATTTGCTTCCATATCATCCATGTTGTGCATCAGAAACTGGTAGCTACCCGGAGAGAAATGTTATATGCTTGAGGATAACCAGTTGGGACATCTTTAGCTGGTTGCTTGTGCAGTAGTAAGATTAGGGATCTCTTCTTCAGTTTCGGCCAAGCTAGATGTTAGCAAATTTCGCCTCTTCTGCTCTTGGGCATTCCTTCGGTTGGTTTCAAGAATAATGAGGAGAGCAGTAATGTCTGCAGGACTAACGCCACCCACTCTGCTAGCTTGCCCTATGGTTTGTGGTCGGACCTGAAAGGTTGAAAATACCATATGAGATTAGAAGAAATCACTGAATGATTTTCCAAGGTAAAATAAATGAAGAAAATACATTACAGAATTTCCATAATAATTTCCCTCAACTTAAATGTTCTCTCTAAAAAACTCAATATTTCTATTGCCTTCTCCCATCGCCCAAAGAACATCAGATGTCCAAGAAATAAGAAAGAACGATGAAAAACAAGGAAAAGTAGAGAAAGCCCAGAAAGGAGGGTTCCCTAGTTCCACATGTCAGAAAATTAGTTCCTTTAGAAAGTC
>NC_056558.1:7272954-7302362 GCF_013358625.1 Macadamia integrifolia | reverse complement strand
TATATATATATATATATTAAGCTATGTCATCTCAGAGATCAAGGTTATTATCCCTCAAATATATGCCTACTTAAACATAAATCCAACCATATGCAATATATGATCATGACTGTCATAGATGGGCATTTTTAATGCCTCACAATAGAAGCAAGATTTAGAGTAGAACATGCATCAAGAACCAGGTCGGGCATGCCAATTCAACATCACCAAGACACTGCTCAGGTATTCCCTTTCTCAATGTACTTTTCAGGGCAGTCATATAACTAATTACATAATGACATCTGTGTTGACATAAAAACTGAGTCTCTACACACATCCATCCAGATTTTCTGAAAGCATACAGAAACTTAAAAAGTGGATCCAAATAATGGTGCCTTTGGGTGCCCAACAACGATACCCCCAACTTTTTATATATACTAACACGGTGACTAAATTCCCTTCACAATGGAATGGTAATTTATGATCCATTTCTATTAACAGATGTTCGGAAGACATCATAAATTACAACTTTTTCATCACTTAACGGGATAATTGAATTTTCCATTGCTACATACCTTGGAAAGCTTTTCACGTGCTTCCAAAGACAAAGTCGTCATTGCATAGTAATCCAGATCCTCTGCGAGTGGCTTATGTTGTTGATGAGCCATCTATAAGTAGAGAATTACCAAAACTGATAGTTACATCTATCCAATTATAACATGTTCTACTAGACGCCATAAGATAACAGGTTCTGCAATTGTAGATCAACTAATGAACATCGCAAAGAGAGGGGGGGGGGATGAAAGGGCATAACCCACAATAGAATGAATTCATCATCAGATTAGCACCCTACCTTTTGGAGTTGCAGCTGTTGCCGCATAATGAAGCCCTCATACTTGATATCAATTTCTACACATTCTTTTTCTGCTCGAGACATCAGATCATTTCCAAAACCATGTTTATCAAGAACTTTATATTGTATGTGTGGTTTCTTTAAAAGACTCTCTAGAGTTGATGAGTCTTTCACTGGTTGACCAGACAACAGACTAACATCGGCCGCCAAATCACCCCCTGCTAGATACACAAGGGTCAGCAACTAAGGGGTTTCAGGAAATGCAAATATATAAATCTCTGAAGTCAATAACTGTCCTTATATCCACAAGGCACACCAGTCAGTTTCTCCCCCTTTTTTTTTGGTGCCCCTTCCTTTTTGGTATGTAGCACAACTCTCAGATTAGCAGTTTTAAGACTTAAAAAGAGGTGTACCCTCTGCACGAGGCTCCCACCACTGTGGAGCTCTGGGGAGGGCCATAGTTAGCAAATTCGGATTCGGGAATTATTCGGACGGAGAATTATTCGGAATAATTCGGACAATTAATTTAAGGATTCGGTCAAAAAAGCGGTCAAAAAATCTTATTGGGGTTTTTTTTTTTTTTAAATTTTGTTTTTTTATTTTTTTATTTTTTATTTTTGGTTTTATTTTTAAAATAATGTTTAAATGGACCGAATAATTCGGTTTAATTCGGATTCGGTCCGAATTATTCGCGATTTATATTCATTTTGGAAAAATTCGCGAATTTTAAAGAATTTTATTTTTAATTCGGATTCGGTCCGAATTTTTGATAAAATTCGGAAAAATTCGGTTCGGCCGAATAATTCGCGAATTATTCGGCCGAATTGATAACTATGGGGAGGGCCATAATGTACGCAACCTTACCCCTGCTTTGCAGAGAGGCTGTTTCCCGACTTGAACCCGTGACCAGTAGGTTGCAATGGAGAAACCATACTAGTGCACAGTTTTAAGATTTAACACAGATGCTAACAACCTGAAATCCTCACAGCCTTCAATCGCTTTTTCTCCTCCAAAATTTGGGTCTGCTTGTCCTCGTAAAGTTTCCACCGCCTATCATCAATCAAACCTATCTCTCGTCCTAGCGGTGTGAGTCGGCTATCAGCATTATCAGCACGAAGAAGTAATCTGTATTCTGAGCGACTACACAGAAGACAAAAGAGTTGTCAGAGAAGATAATGACACATTCTTAAGAAAAAATAAGTGAAAACAACAAAAAGTGATAAAATGGTTAATGCTCAAAAATCACCTTCCTATTCTTAGTTCTCTCCCTTCCACCCCAACCCAACCCAACCCGCCACCCCCAAAAAAAAATGCTGTGTGTTCTGTTTATGCCATTGAGGCTTTGAAGCAAGATGGAGTACAGTGTTTTATTAGTTCCCCTCCCCCACCAACATGGAGGGCTGGATTGGATAGCAGAACAATCCATCTTACAGTTGGTTGATCCACTTTTTATGTTCGAATGAATCGGTCACCAGGTGTTCATGCAGCTCCAGCAACCTGACCAATTTGATAATGATCCTAAAAACCATGCCAGTTTGTGCCACACTTTTACCACACATAATTATCATAGGAAAAAAGCATTCAAATTTACTCAGTTCAACCACATTAGGGCTCAGTATATGGCAGAAGACAATCAAGGAAAACTTTCAATAAGGAGATACAAACACCAATGCAAGTAGGAGGACAGGAAAGACTTATTTCACAACATTTCCAACAATAATCATTTTATAACCATGAACATGGCCACAATATTATTGTTTCATGACATACTTTGTCAACCAATAACATTAGCATCATCAATCCCAATAATTATCAAAAAGTATTCATTGATGCGATAAGGGGACAACCCACAATCATGGTTTAAAGTATTGGTGCACATCGACTGATACGTATCAATAGGCACCAATACGATACCCACCGATATGATACATGTATTTTAAAAATTTTATATGTATTGAAGCATGTCATACGATACGCTCCGATACTATCCGATACTTTTGATACATACAGTTGAGAACCGAACAACTGAATTATGTGTATCAGTTTGTATCGAACCAATACTCATCGATACTCACTGATATGTATATATAGAACCCATTTCACTTTCTAAACAGAGCTTGTTCTTCTCGCTGACAATACTTAAGTTTCCAAAATTTGAAGCACAACTGCGCTTTTACCCAACAAATTTCACAATCTTGATTCACCATTCTTTCATATCCTCCTTGTCATGAATTATAGCATCCTCATGTTGATCATCTCCTCCAGTTTACATCTGCAGAGTCCTTACAGCCAGATAAGTGTCTTCCGTTTGATTTCTCCATTCCATTTAATTCTAAATTTCTATAAAAGTCATCACGACAATTAGCGTCATCATTTCCATTTAATATTGTTTGTCCTTGCGACAAGCCTAGTGTGTTGAAATTTCAACAAAATTGAACTTTTATCTCATGTCATGATTGCTCAAGTTAATGCCATCCCTTTTGCAATGTTCTAGTAGTATTTTTTATAAGAAGCTAGACGGTAAGATCAAACAATTAAGTTTGCTTTACTTCTTTTTTTGCTATGTTTGAGTAGATTTAGGCAAAACAAACTAAAACATTGCACCAAACATGAATTATTGCATCAATTTGTTCATAAATTTTAAAATTTCTTAAAAAATTGACAATAGACCATTATTCCATATAAGAAAGCTCATCCTTTTGAACAATTTCAATTGAATACACTTCTCGCAGTATGGTGTTCTCCATTTTAATGTTTATGCATGATACTTTTTTTTTTTTAATGCAAAAAGTCTATAAAAATATGTTTCCTGTCCATTATGTGCGTATCTCCGATACGTATATTAAATTTAGCCGACTGATACTGCAACCGATACCGATAATTTAATACTATTTCACAATACCTTGTTAACATGCGGTAAGGCTCCCGAAGATCTTTTGTAACTAGATCATCAACTAATGTTCCGATGTAACTGCTTTCCCTCTCAAGAACAATGACAGGCTTTCCATCTGAATGTCTGGCTGCATTAACTCCAGCAATAATACCCTGTTTAAAAGAAATATTAAAACTGACATAGCCGTGTGCTGGACAGATGGGAAGGCAAAATAGCTAGCATCAATGGGTTTCTAGGGCCAGCTAAGAGTTATTGGGATTACTTTGCATTCGCGTGTCAAAACGACTTAGACAGACAAAGTACGTCATAGTGCTACCAAAAAAACAAAAAAGATATAGCCAAAGATCATAACGTGTAGAATAAAAATAAAGGACCTGAGCAGCAGCTTCTTCATAACCAGTTGTTCCATTTATCTGACCAGAGAAAAAAAGTCCTTCAATTTTCTTGGTCATTAGGGATCTGGAGCACTGATGAGCGGGCAAGAAATCATACTCAACAGCATAAGCAGGTCTAAGCATTGAACAATTCTCAAGTCCAGGTAACGTTCTCAAGAGTGGTAACTGCAGCCTTTCAGGTAAACCTGTTGAGAAGCCCTATTCAGGAAGTAAAATAATATCATTTAAGTCAAAATGTCATACTAGGTAAATTGCATGATATATGATGACAGAACAGCTCAATTTTGGAATTTGACCATGTCCAATCAGAATACATGAGTTGAAATAAGAATGTAATCCAACTGTAATACAAGCCTAATAAGGAACCAAAGATATAAGATCCACCTCCACATTAGGAAAACATTTCCTGGGGCTCTACTAGAGTCAGTTCTCACTGAGTTTAAATGCTGTGGTGTAGAGACACTCCTGAAATGCTATCTTCTCTATGGGTTCAAAATTCAAATATCAATTCATGATTATATTGTATAACAAGAGGAATAGGGAAAAGGCAAAAAGACTTCAGAAAGTTCAAAGAGAGACAGGAAAATGACAAAAAAGAGCCTTGAAAAATATCCACCCATGAAAATAGCCTGAAACAATGATGCATCTCCACTATTGTTGATAAATTTATGGGGGCTTCAAAGACCTTAAAGCATATTACGTGATATAGATAAGGGTTTGTTCGAACAACACCTCTGGGGGTGTCATCTGATTTGTAACCTGACTTTTTTGTACACCTATTTCATTCGTTGATGCATTATGGATGAATGGGCAAGAAATGTATTTTCTCTTATTATGTAAAACCTGCCTGAACGCTGTTTTGTGCAGCAACAAGGTCAGAAATGTAAATTCCTTCTCAGCACCAGTGAGATTTTTGTCATCAACCTGTTATGAATCTCCAAGTTCAGAACTAAGCTCCCCCTTCTTTCAACTGAGAGGAGATTTCGGGCTCTGAAGATTAAGTTTGAAAATCAAAGTCAAAGTTCTCGGGAACTCAATGTGGGATTTTAAGCTTGAGCAGTGAGATAAAGCCTTCCTAATTATATGTTCAGTGAACTGGAGAGTGACAACATTGATAGATCTGCATGCAACAGCCAGATCCCATACGTTGGTCTCATCCCCGGCACAGATGCAGTTCATCTGATGAAGAACCTAACAGATGGGGATCTACTACTAAAGAGTAGAACATGAGGAAAGTGAGCCACCGGTTTTCCATTGCTCTTAATAAACTAACCCTCCACAACCTTCATGCCCAAAATTTTATTCGCTGCTGCATTGCTAAATAGCAGCATAGTGAAGGACTCGAGCAAATGACAGTATCAAGAGCGGAAAAAGGACAGAGGTTATAACAGTTCTGAGAGAAGGGGACTGAAAAAAGTTTTGGAGGAGACAAGGTATTTTTCCCCTCTCACATGAGAGAGAATGATTAACATGCAAAACTTTATAAGTACTCAATATTTTGCCCCCATACCATTTGAAAGCGACTTCTCTTTTGAAGTTTCAGATGCTATTGCAATACGAGTCACTTTACCTTTTTACCCATGCAAGATTTGTTAAATCTGCTTATCCCAAAAGCTCAAACCGTTAAGGGCAACAACAATGTATATATACAACCCCCGAACAGCAGGCCTATACACACAGAAATGAGGGAAGAATGTGTTGGGGTACCCCGTTGTACTTCCCAAGGATCGGACACTGAAACCTCCCAACTCTACTACCATATTACAACCGCTTATCATAAAATCTCAAACTATTAAGTAAGGGCAACAACAATGTCTATCAATAAGATTCCATCTCATTAGAATTGGGTGGGGTCACAGAAATTAGGTTACAACTCTTTTGGCACCTCTCCGGGTATTGAACAGAATTCTCCATAGATTAGATTCCCAACATTAATTTTTTGGTAGATTCCCAAAATTACAAGAGAGTCCTGCAATTAGGAAGTGATTAAAAAGGATTATCATGCCTTGATAGGTTTACTTATTTTTCATTATCGGGTTTAGAATAAGCTTTGTGAAGGGCTGCAATTGGTTTCAACTGAGGTTAGTTGGAGTGTCTCATTAAGTTGTTAGAAGGGAACAAGACATTATTTCCTTGTCATTTGAGCAGAATCTCAGAAGAGCAAAGGCGAGTAATAAAATTTGTTCCAGGGTTGAATGTTCTTGCTCTCTTTGTTTGCTGAGTATGTGGTGCTTTGTTAGTGGGTTTTTTTTCCCCCTTCTCTCTCTCTCTGAAGAAGAGGGAAATTGAGGCATTTGTGTATGCCAGGAATGCTTGGATCAGCAATGAAAAGAAAAGTTCCATTGACATAGATAAAATGTCAGCCTGCACAAAATATACAGAATGCTTTACAAAAGATACAAAAAAGCACAGATAAGCAGAACATGTATTTGAAAATGCCAAAAGAGGTCCCCACCTCGGCCACCCCAAAAGGATAGCATCTATACCATCCTTGTATATCTTCATAAAAGGCCACAGAATGAGGATATGGTGAAAGTTGGTTGTGTTAAAAGGCAAAGGGAAGGCCTAAAATGACACGGGAAAATATTAAGCAAAGACATAAGCACATAAGTAGTGAAGTGATAGACAATGCGGCCTAATAGATTGGATGATACAACAGGATTGCTTTAGCAACCCCAAGCAGTTGTGATGAGCCTTAGTCTGAGCAAGGTACATGTATATAAGAGAATGAATGGCTGAGTCTGTACTGTATATAACTTTAGAAAGCCACTTAGAGAAGCACTTTTTTTAAGCCACCTTAGACTGAAGTGGCTGTTCCATTCAATCATGTAAATTCCATTAAAATTTTCATTTACATTTTAAATTCTTACAGAAATATTAAGTTCCATGGTTTCCTTGTTTGTGAAAAGGTAGGAACAAGAGAATTGAAAGCTAAACTAAGGATATTCACAGGCATTTTTCTTTTATTCCGGATTTAGCTCTCCTTTGCTAGGAAATTAGAGTTGGACCCAATGAAGTTTGGCACAAGTTTCATCACTTATTTGGACTTTTGACCATTTTATTTTTTCTAGTTCTTGTACATTTCTATGTACACTTGAAAATCTTTAAGGACAGAAATGTCCCATAAACCTTACAGGTGGGGATGACAATGGGGCAGGTTAAACTAGATACAAAATTTAATGACCCCAAAAAATACAACAATTTAAAGGTTTATGGTGTTAACATGGATAAAAAGTCAGCAAACAGTAAGCAATCTGAAAAAAAAAAGACAGCCACATTTTCTTTCACTTTAAAATGCACTAAGAAAACATTCTCTATGGAAAATAAAATTCAAAACCACACCTGCACATAAAGTTCAGGCACATTTCGGCCTTCAGGTTCAAGGAAAATTTGATGAGAATCTTTATCTTGAAACCTTACTATCTGCAAACAAATAGTCAGCTGTTTCAGGATACATATACTCATTTTTTCAAGTAGCTAATACATATTTTTTGAGTGATACCCTCAAAAGAAATTAGAGTAGTAACATGCTAACTATGGACATATTTCCATCACAAGATATCCTTATTTTCCAGATACATTAAATGCACAAAGATGTGATTTCACTCTGACACTAGAGCATTGTTATAGCTAACAACTTCTTTAACATTTACAAAATAAGATAAAAATAATTTAAAAGTACAGAGAATCTATGGATATGCACAGGGGTTCTTGACGAGCTGAAACATTCAGATACAAGTTCTTGGGCAGTTCTTCAGACATTCATGAAATAAATCTAATTAGCACTCATTTGAACACTTTTCACGATTCTAACCATTTGAATCTACTCCCTTCCTTTCTTGTACTTTTAATTGATAGTCCTATATCATGTGGCCAAACCTAAATGGTCAAATTGTCAAAATAGAGCTCTAGATGATGATTTGATCGTGATGAACATACAAAACCAAGTGGACAAATTTCTTGGCCCACTAAGTTGGTCAATATCCTTCTTGAATACATGTCCAAATAAATAATATACAAATCAAGGAACAGAAAAGCCCAAGACGTTTCTACCAAACACAGCAAGATTTCAACGAAAGGCTTCATGAAGCTTGTAAGATATGACCTTGAAACATCAAGAGAAAGTACACAAGTAATATCTCTAATTAACAAATTAAGTAGCAAGGATAGCAACAGGTTAGGTCCGTTCTGAGTTCAGACTAGCCTGTAGATCAAGGGATGACAAGAAAGAATTCAATGAGGGGGGAAAAAAAAAAGATGAGCAAATAAACAATCAAAACCAGTGATAATGACAATTTTTTCTAACCTGAATCTGCCAAAGAGAGCAATATGAACAATAAAAAAGAAGTAATAAATGGTCACAATTTACTGCAACCAGAATCTGCCACAGGTTTACCTAATTCAATGCTAACCCTTTCTAGACCCAAACAAAGAATCCATTGTTCTCCAGGGATCTTCATGCTCTCTTCCACTGCCTTGGTGAAAGAGGACTTTGAACTTTCTTTGAGAATGATTATTCTTGGTCTCGGTTTTTTGCTGGGTCGTCGTGCTGTGCTTTGGTGGGCTAGCCTGCATTTATTGTCGCTAACTTCTTTTTCTGGTTCAAGCGCAATCTCTCAAGATGGTCTGCTTTGTCCAGATTTGGGTCTCTTTCTTACCTGCTGTTAGTTCTCTGTTAGCTTTGGCCCCCTCCTGTTGGGCCATCTCCCTATGTTAGTCTGTTTGTTGTTTTTTGGGTCTTGCCCCTTCTCCTTTAGAGGCCCTTGTGTCCCTCCCTCCGTAAAGGCAGGGTGGGTTGTATTGCTTGTTCCCCCCCCCCCCAACCCCCTTTTGTCTCTTCCTTTGGTAATGAATTTTTTATTCATAAAAAAAAAATATCCATTACGGTAGGGCAGAGTGAGAACTCACATAACCTGGCCAATGTTGTCCATAGCAATTGTAAAACAACAGAACTTCATTCATACTCCAAGGACTGGAAAAACATATTTTTCCTGCTCTGCACTCGCTTGGTGTTGGGTATTGAAAGTATATTATTTAAAGTATTGATAATGAGAAAATACTAGAACCAAGAGAACATAAACAATCAAGTGTACCTTGTCTTCAATAGAAGGGCAATATCTAGGCCCTTTAGCTTCAACCCATCCTCCATAAGTTGGGGTTTCATGCAAGTTCTCTTTAATAAGACGGTGTGTGTCTTTCGTGGTACGTGTCAAATAGCAGCACATCTGCTCCCTTTCTATGTGAAAGTCAGGATCAAAGCTAAACCAATTAACCTGTTGAAGAGCATTTGCCTTTCAGAATGTAACAATATAATGTTATATATTAATAATCAAAAACAGAAAAGGGAAAATATGTCTTAGATTGGTCTTGAATGGTCTGTCAACCACAGTATATATTTCTTTCAATGGTTTACTATATCATGACCTTGAGTTTCCAGTGAGGCAGTCACATGCTAAAGTGTGACTAATACCTCAAACAAAATGGAAGCTTATCTGGCAACAGTTAGGTGTTTTGGGAAGAATCCACACCTGTGCATGTTCCATCATGACCGGGGATTAACCAAAATTATTAAGATCAACTGCAAATTTACATTAAGTATAGATAAAAGAACCTCTTCATCTCCATGTTGGGGTTCCAATCCTGAGAAATCTACAGTACGATAGTCAACACGTGCAGGAGTTCCAGTTTTCAACCGATCAATTTCAAACCCTAGCAGTTGTAAATTCTCAGTAATCCCGTGAGATGCTGATTCACCGGCTCGCCCTGCAGGCATAGACTCTCTTCCAACCCAAATTTTACCACTCATAAAAGTTCCAGTCGTGAGAATAACAGAAGGCGCATAGAAATCCATTCCAAAGAATGTCCGAACACCTTCCACATTGTCATTCTTGCCTAATATAATATTAGTTACCATACCCTCTCTAATAGAAAGATTTGGAGTGCTGAAACAATAGGTAAACAACATTAGTTAGAATATGGAAGACAACCATAACATTAGTAGGAGAGAAGGTCTGAAAATAGAGACAAAATTATAGTGGAGAGGCATGTGAATCTAATGGATCACAGACAAATCATATATCATATCCACTGTTGTTAGATCAAGTACAGATTAAAAACAATAGAGATAAATCATTGAACCCTCCTGATGAAAAAACAAACTAATATCCCAACAAGCCAGTATGTTGATTTTGTACCCACAAAAAAAAAAAGCCAGTATGTTGATGCTAACGAAGGCTATTTTTCACTCTGAAACTATTATTAGACTGTGGCAAACACATTATGTTGAAATGCGAGGCAGAAAGAAAAACCATGAGCACAGGAAAAATTTTATTTTCGGATGATTAACTTTTCATTTACTGTAATTGCTTACAAGTTTAGGGATTTTGCAGATCAGATAATAAGATGGAAACTTTAAACTAGTTACAGCTAAAGTATACAGTTTTGAACTAAAACAATGTAAAATGGACTTTCTTGAAACCTCCCTTGTGTCAAAACAATGTTTGATGCATAAACGATTAAACTTTGAGTAAATGCATCATAAATCCATTTAAACCATTTTAGATGATTCCTGAAATAACTGAACTTGGGGAAAGAGGGTCTTAGAACCAGTTACTACTTCTGCCATATGGAGGATGCTTCAGTCATATCTAGATTGACCACATGTTAAATTTAATGGGCAGTGGCCCAACAAGTACAGGGCTCTTCAACTTGTTTCTTCAATGGCCCACACTAAAAAATAAATAAATAAATAAATAATAAAAAAATTCTAATACTTTTTAAAGCATTATTTTGACATTTCACATAGTCGGAACTATTGAATATTAACAAACAACTAGAAGATGATGTGGACAACATGCCAATGCAATGAGTCACGTGGTTCAAGATAATATATTTTGATAATATATACAAATACGGCATATACGATCTAGACGTAGTGACGAAAAAGATTAGGATATTAGGAATTTAGGATTAGGGAATTGTAAAAAAGGAAAGAGATCTAAAAGATCTGCTAATCTAAAGACATAGCCCCCATACTCGAAATTTCACCCGTATAACTTAGATCCTAAACCCAATAAATGCATTACAATCTTGATTTGGCTGCATAAAATATAAAGTTTAAATCTTAGAAACACTGATTCTTTTTTCGCTATGATCTTCATAGAAATGGATAAATATATATATATATATATATATTATTTTTAAACATAGACATGAGTCAATTAAGAATAAATAACCTTTGCAATATCACAAAAGGAAATGTAACATTCCCATAAAAATGCATGAAAATCCACACATTGATCAGAATCTGATGAAATACTGAGTAAACATACGACTGTATTCATGTATGTTTGTGCCAATGGATTGAAAGCTGATACATATTCTGGAATTTATTGAATTTTTTGACCATGTACTCCAACCCTTAGACCTTTTATAATGTGCACACCAAGTCTGAAGTAGTTCCTTTAGCCAGTAATCTCAGCTAATTCAGCCCACGGGTACCATGATCTTGCTATAATCATTAAGCACTAAAAGCTTTGGATATTTTTATTCACAATATAAGAGTAGCTTCGCATAGAAAACTCGAAGAAGAGAACAATTAAGGACACATAATAGAAAGAACAGAACAGTTAAGCATATAAAATTGCCTTTCTACAACTTTTTTCATTTCCATCGCATATTCCCTCTTATCAGTTTGTGCACGTAGCGCCTGAACAGCAGGCCCCCTCGAGAGGTTGAGAACGCGTTTTTGTAAGTAACATCTGCAATGCAAGGGGAAAACAAGGACTCCAGCATTAGGAGTATGCCTAACAAATAAAAATTTGTAAAATGGAATAAATATTATTAAAAAAAAAATGAACTACTATCAACATCATCTCCTACTTTCTTTTAACTAAGAAATTACCTATTCCGACAAAATGCTAAATGCTAAATGCTAAATGCTAAACGAGAGAGAGAGAGAGTCATTCTGAAGTATGCAGTTGCAAGAGTGTTGAAATTTTTTGTTTAATGGAAAAAGGAGTAAAAATCCAAAGCATTCAACAATAAAACTCTGATGAACAGAACAAACCAAAGCATTCGACAATCAATTCTGCAAAGGAAATGAAGGCAATGTCCATAACTGTGTTATGTAAACCGATTGAACCGTCTAAAGTAAGTGATCCCATCTGCAAAAACAAGGATTTCTAGATTTAAAAAGAAAAAAAAAATGCTTATAGTCACCAAAGCTTTTATGAGAAACTGTCAAAGATCATGAAAACTGATGTCATTATTATGGATCCATCTTGACTGAACCAAAGAGAATAACATTTGTATATCCAGTATCAAGGGGGAAAGCCATACATATAATAGAAACCTTGTAACTTTTAAGTAATTCCCAGCTTTGTCTCCACCACCAATTTCTAGTTATGGTCAATACGTACTTCTTTCAATGGGTCACACTTTCTCTTCTCACAATGAAAAGAAATTCACATTTTTTTCCCTTTCCTTTCGTATCATGCAATTTTCCAGATCCACCCCCTCGTTGGTACAGGGAAAAGCCAAAATAAAATTTATGAATACAAAAACATACATAAGACAGGAAAATGGATTTAAAGATCAGTTTCGGATTGTTTGGATTGCCCAACCAGTACTGGTACAGTGGTACCAGACAAAAACAATCTGGATCAGTACTGATCTGTGACACTTCATCCTCCAATACCTATATTGCAGACATACAGACATATCTATATATATATATATATATATATATAGATGTATGTGTGAACACCTTGTTCACCAAAGTGGTGAATTAAGAGTTGTAACCTTCTTTTAATTGCCCTTTTAATGTAGGGGTAAAAATGCGTTTTCAAAAAGTTGAAAGTTATTTAATGCAGTTTTAATTGAAATGATGGGATTTACCCTCATTTGAAAAAAAAAAATGGTATTATACTATAAGGGCAAAAAAGTAAGGTTATAACAAGATTTACCATATACATATATAAAGACACACACACACAATAACAAGATTTACCATATACATATATAAAGACACACACACACACGTGTGTGTGTGTGTGTGTGTGTGTGTATGTACAGGATTTTCAATGCCAATAGAACAAATTTAGAAGTATATGAAACCATCAAAACTTAAAAGAATAAGTAAACAGCTCACAAGTTATGATCAACTATCCACCTTATTTCACATATAAAGGAAAAATATCTTTTATGTTTTATTTAAATAGCATCTTTTGGAATCTCATTTTCTATTGGATCTAACTTGTGAAAATCTTTTAGAAAAAAGAGGGGCCACCTGGGTGCAAATACTAGTTTTCGTTTTCCTATAATTATATTTTGGCTTCCTTTCTTTCATATTGGTCTTGGCTAATACAACACCACTAGAAAACACAATATTCATGAAGCTATAGCATTGCCTGTCTCAGTTTTTTTCTCTTCAATGGGGTTCCACCTCATCAAGAGAGATTTAAGCCTTCCCCACTCCCAACCCACCCCCACCACCCACCAAAGAAAGAAATCGGCACAAAGATATTCTTAGAATGTGGAAGCACTTCAAAGAATTGCAAGAATTCATTCTGATTCTGAGCAATTTCAGAATTTTCAGATTCCAAGATTTCAATGCATATTTCCTGGGTTTCATGCACCATGTATAGCGTTGACCAAATTTCAGAATTGAATCCATGTTTTGATTCCAACCAAGACAGAAGCAGATGCATAGACAGATTTTAAACATGGATGCAACAATATGGAGATAGCAAGAAAACAATGGCCCACTTCAGGTTAACATATAACAAATTAATCCTTGAGATGTGCTTAGGCACCTGGAAAATCATAAGAAGTCAAGCTAGGAAACCAAAGGAAGAACCACAGGACTTGCTAATGTAGGAGTAGATTACAAGAAACTAACCCCCACAGTTTATAACCCCAAACAAGACAAATAGGACTAGGAAACAAAGAAATAAGACCCTCAAATAAACCCCCAATGATACAATACCAATACAGGAGTAAAACCAGCCCAAAACCCAACCCGATAGGAGAGAGAAAGACCTGCTATAGAGCTGGAGAGAGAGAGGTGCGGCCAGGTCTGTAGGACTCCAATTAAGTTGTACTCTTGGGCGTAGGTAGGCCGTAGGGAGGGTACAAAAACCAAAAAATTTGAGATTTTTAATGGATGGTTGATGAGATATTTACCTTCTTGATTTTCAGACCTAGGAGAGAGAATTTGAAGATTTCTACAGGTATAGCAACTTGGTGATTTGAATAGCTTCAAGAAGAGGATTAAGTAATCCTATCGTGCCTTCTAAACAACCCTTAACAGTAGCTCCTTGATCAAATTCACAATAGAGGAGAAGAGAAAGATCACATAAAGAAAAGGGGGGAGAGGAAGAAGAATCACACAGCCCTTAAGCTCTCAAACATTCAAACTCAATTCATCTTTTTCAAATTTGTCTAATTAGAGTACATTAGCTCCTCTATATAAAGAGGGCAGATTAGCAGTCATAACCTAACTAGGAGTTAGACTCCAAGTAGGATTAGACCTTACATAATAGGAGTTGGACTCCAAATAGGACTAGACTAGATCTCCAACATGGAGTAGGACTAGAACTCCAACATGGAGTAAGTAACTAACTAGTCATTTACTAATAGGAAAACCTAAACTGACTCAAACTGAAATAATAAAGGAAATAGACTCAAAACAGGACTCTAACTAAACAAATGAATTAAATCCCGTTTTTCTACTTTCTACCCATATTTTAGGCCCATTAAAGTAGCCCATTACAAGGAAAACTCGTGGGATCAAAGGCTCAACACACACATAACCCAACCCAAGGCTTATTTGCAATAAAATAAGCCCATTAAGTGACTTATCTACATTACTTGCAGTCGGTGGACAATTATGCTAGCAAACCAATTAAGGTTAGCAACCACAATGTCAAACCTTAAGCAAAAATTAAGTTTTTGTAGGATGTTAACATTACCTATCAGCAATTTTCCCAATTTCACCACCAAGTGCATCTACTTCATGAACTAGCTGTGACTTTGCAGGTCCACCAACTGCTGGATTGCAGGGCTGTTGTACATCACAAAAGCAACCATATTACAACATTTCCTCCATGTCAATATACAAAGCAATTTTAAAGAATGGATTAGAAAATAGAACAACCTTTCGAAAAGAGAAATAGATTCATGTTGCTCGTTTTTGGAGAGAGAGAGAAAAAGAGAAAGTTCAAAGGAGGAAATAAAGAAGTAATTTCATGATTAGAATATACATAACAAGGACACTTTCTTTCAACATTCAACCATGTTGGATACCCAACAACAGCACTTATCTCTTTTATAAAAAATTGCTTATAATTTTGATACAGGTGTCAAGTCAAAAACTCATAACCGTTCTGAGCTACTTATTACCCACTATCTAGAAAGGCATTTTACGATTATTATCGGTTATAGCCTTATAGGAAAGATGAAAAACAAAGACCACAATATAAAATCCAAAATGAGAGCTAAAATAAGAATCTATGATGTCCAAGCCCATCCCCAACAAGCCTATGTGTTTGTTATTAGGAAAGTGCTGAGGTATCAATAAAAGGGTAGTGTCAGCAGTTCCACAAACAGGGGAAGTTATAGAGGAAGCAAGATCACAATATTAACCTGGTAAAATCATCCATTACTTGTTTAATCTTGTATGTATACCATCCGAAATAAAAATAGCATCCTCTGATTTCCTACCTCACAATTTTGAAGAAGAAAGGATAGTTTTCTCTCCTCACATGGTAGGTTATGCTTTCAAACTTGTAGCCATTTACTCCTTGGTCGCCTATAAGTTTCAGGACACCATTATCTAAGAACAAAGGAATTGGCATGCACTAACTAAACAGATTGAGGAACACAGTTCATTATGTCAATAATGCATGTGCGACATACTAGTAAAACTCAGTTGTAACTGAAAAAATCAATCAACCAACAGAAACAGAAGCCTATTAATTAGGCTCAAAATCTTAACCTGCCAAGCAATCCGATCAATGTTTAGTGTGAGAAGAAGAGTTTTTGCTCCTAGACGAGCAGATGCCAGAGCAGCTTCACAACCTGCATGTCCTCCACCAACCACAATGACATCATATCTTTCTTCAATTGATCCATTATGACATGTCCAATCTACAAAAGATTAAGCAAAAGGAGCTTTAATCAATGCACTGGTTTATATTTGCCATCAAAAACAAAAAAGCAAAAAAAAAAAAAAAAAAAAAAATCACCACCTTCCTTGGATTCGTTATTATAAGAAATACTGAGAGAGAATAGGAAAGGTGAAACCAAAACAAAAAAAAAGGGGGTGTACCCAGTGCATGAGGCTCCCGCCACTGCGGGGTCAGGGGAAGATCTTAATGAACATAGCCTTACCCCCCCCCCTCACAGAGAGGCTGTTCCCTGACTCAAACATGTGACCACTTGGTCACAATGTAGCAACTTTACCATTGCTCCAAGGTCCAACCTCTATAAAGGTGAAACAAAATGGTCTAGCGATAAAGATCTATGTAGAGCTACTATAAAGATCCCAAAGAAACATATACCAGCACAAAAGTAAATGCTTCTTAGTGTTTCGACAAGTATGTGGGGTGTGAGCATCAGGGTGCGGTGTTACATAAAGGCCTCAGGCACATCAAAGGTCTGTTATGCTAGTAGTGTGTGAGCATCAGGAAGCATTGAATCAAGGCATTTGTGAGTAGCACTTCATTCATGCTTAATTCCTGAGATGCCAGCCTCTCAAGCCGTACAATTTTGGGTTTAAACTTCGTATAGAATTTCAATGTTATTACAAAAGGAATTGATCCAAATTTACTAGTTTACCATATTTTTCTTTTTAATCTTTCAACTTTTAGAACAAAGAAAAGGGGAAAAGTATATCAATACAATACTTAGAAATTATATCATGTTTAACATTGTTCCTCCATTAGGATTAAATCTTACATTGCTAAATGCCATAGGGAGACTAGCCAAAACAGAGCAGAGGAAAAAAAAAACATATCTTATATACATACTAGCGTATCAGAAAAAAGATGAATATTGACATAGATTACAGAATAAGGAGAAAGCGACTAATTTCTTGGTATCAAAGGAAAAAAGACAAAATTTTACTTAACTTCCCATTCATACGCATTACAGACACCATTACAAAACATAGATAATCAATCCAAATAAAACAAATAACCAGAATCCAAGCCTGATAACCAGTATCCACAACACCGAATGGTAGCGCAGTTAATAATCTGCTTCACGTTGATTCTAACAAGAAAACCCAGTAGCTAACTTCCCAATTCACTTGTTATTTCCTCAAAATTTTGTCCGTTAACAATGATATTCGCGTCTGAAGTAATGGGTCTTTGACGAAATTGACTAAAATACATAAATTTAACGGACGCTTCAGGTACCTTGAGAGCTTGAAGCAACAACTGAGAAACCCCGAGCAAGCCTCAAACTGACTAAGCCGAAGCTCTGGCGAGGTTTTCTCCGAAAACCCAATGTTGCAGGCGTCTTCCGAAGTGGAACCAAGAGAGGGGAGACTATAGTGAACGGAGAAGATAAATGAAAATGGCAGGAAATACGAGAGAAGTGGAGAGCGACCGCTGCCATGGTGGATTAACGGTGTTTTGTATATTCTTTGGTTCCTCAAAACCCATAATTCCATAATGATAATCCCATCTCGTGGGTGGATTTGCTGAACGCTGAGAGGAAGACTGAGATAGAGGGAAAGACTGGTGAAGAAGCCGTGCTGCCGCAAGAGATATGTCGAGCAGAGAATAAGCTGTGTCCTCACATCGTCTTCAGCAAATCCAGCCTTTGATTAAGTGGGGTCAGAGGTTTTGGATGGGGGATAGGCATTCCCTTTCAAGGGTTCAGAAATCAGAACATTGGGTATGCTCCACGATCCGAAAAGTAAGGGTGTGAATTGCAAACCGAAATTGAAATCGAAATCGATAAATTATTTATGAGGAAATTACACTCTCCTCCCCTATATGTTTTAGGTATTACACTCAGACCCTTTACAAAGTTTGTAATTAAAAACATACCCTGTGGTGTTAAAAAAGGTAGAATCAAAGATTAAATGTCCTTTATACCCACATCCTTCTCTTCTCTCTCAATTGGGCAGGATTTTGGAGGTACTAGACTAAAAGGGGGTGTTCTTCGCAATGTTCCTGTCGATAGTGGTTGCCAGAAAATCAAGCGTTAGTGTTGAGCATTGGTGTTGGCTACGGCAACATTTAGATACACATATAAGCACGCTCACCCCTAATTCGACGAGCAAGCTGGATATCTTTGGGCATACTTGTAACCCTCTTCGCATGAATTGCACAGAGGTTAGTATCTTCAAAGAGTCCGACCCTCTGCCGCTACCTGAAGTGCTAAAATAGCGGAACTCTGGAAACGTAGGTCACTCTTGAAATCCTGGGAGATCTCACGAACCAAACTCTAAAATGGGAGCTCACGGATTAGAAGTTTAGTACTCTTTTGATACTTCCTGATCTCCCTCAGAGCCACCGTTCCTGGCCTGAATCAGTGGGGTTTCTTCATGAGATCTACTGTAGCAGCAACAACGATAGGTTTGGTCAATTTTCTTGATTCAAGCTTGTTTGTACCTCACAACCCTATCATAAACTCTAATTTCGAACCGCCGTCAATGTTGGATAACCTCGAACAATCGGGGGAGTAATCGATCTTCAAGATTCCAACAATGGCGAAACAAATGCGATTTTAGAGATGGGAGTAATCGATAGCCAAAACCCTAACTCTCTTCGATTTCATATTTCAGAACCATAAGTCGCAAGTTCAAAAACCCTAATTCTCCCAATCGATTAATGGTTTCTCAAGAAAGAAGATGAGAATAAGAGTCAATTTTCAAGACTTTTACAATGGCGATCCCTAACTCTCTCCGGTTTCAAATTTTAGAACCATCAATCGCAAGTTCAAAAACCCTAACTCTTCCAATCAATTAATGGTTTCTCAAGGAAAAAGATGAGAATAAGGGTTGAGGGCAAATATGTCATCTCCATTGGATCAAGGGTATTTTGGGGGTTAATGCAATTTTGTAACACAAGATTCCTCACTTAATGGTTTCTCACTCACGATCAGGGTACTGTTGATATATTCTACAACTTAAAAGGGAAGAATTTGTAATTCCAAACTTCACAGAGGAGGATTGTGTAATACCCAAAACATACAGGGGAGGGGAGTGTAATTTCCTCATTATTTATTAATCGTTGGATTATGATATTAAGAAGTGAAACATGTCTATTAAATGGTTCATTTTGATTATAAGATTTTGAATCGTCGGTTTTGAATCAATTACAACCGATTAAACTGGTTAGTGCTAGCATTTTATATACTCCCTAGTGTTTTGTAGTTCATGTAAATCAATTGCTCTCTGGCATTATTTTACCTTGTTTTTATTTCTTAATAATTCATAATTTGAGCCTAGATAACGTAGTTCAAACCCAACAATGTTAGAATATTTTTTTTTATTTTTTATCGGGCTTCAAAATTTGGTTTGTTCCCACCGAGGCACAAAATTGTTAATGTGAGTTGACAACAAAACCAGTTAAACAAATCATTTCACTGGAACAGTTTAAAAATCGTTTAATTGAACCGTTTATCAATTAGATTTGATTTGGGATACTAGAACTGATTAAAAAATGACTTCAATTTAGTTTCTATCTTTTATATTTTGAACTGAGTCAAAATCAATTCAGTTAACACCGTTAGTGAAAGAGATGTAAGAGAAGCACAAGAGATGAATTCAAAGTTAATGGCGTTACCAAGAGTAACTTTTTAATTACGTAGGATGCTTGAGAAAGTCTAGGTTCCAAAGAACTTTTTTTTCTTCTTGAGATTTGAAATCTTCACTATGCTGTAATGATTAAAACAGCATAATCACTAGGAAATCTCATTGCTGCTAATAATTTAAGTTTCTACTGATATGCTAGCAAAATATGATCATGTTTTGTTAGTTGGATGCGCCACTACTCTATCGTTTTTTGGAGATGTCTCTTCTAATATTTCTCTACATCTACTTAAATTTGGGGTGTCACTATTTCTTGTGCAGGGATAGTTTGACACATTATCCGTTGGATCAAGCCGACTTGAAGGAGTATTTATATGTGTTATGATGCCTTGTTGTGTAAGTAAGTGATATTTGGGATCTTTTGTGTTAGGGTTTCTGGGTGAGCGCTCTTGCCATAAGTTCGGGTGTTCTTAAAAGATCCCAATTATAATCTTTCTTCTAACATAGTGAATCATCTTCTTCTTTGTCTGATAACGTAGCACATCACATTGGTTTGTGAACCTCATTAAATCTCTATGTCATCTCATATAAGGGTTTCAATCGGTTAAGCCGTGCCTGAAGAGCTTATAACTTTGCACCATGACCTACCTATTTAAGGAATGATTTGGTCTCGGCCGGATTTCGTGCTTTAACCAGGCTTTTTTTAATCGGGCCTTAAATGGGTTAATGCACCAATAAAGCTTTAAAAGGTCTTTAACTGTCTTAGATTTAAAATTTTTTAATATTTTATATTAAATTATCAATAATTTATAAAAGACTTTACACTTAATTATATTCAATAATTGATAAAAATATTAATATATCATATTATATATATATAAACACATATAAACAGTCGAACTAAACGTGTCAAGCCGAATCGAGCCTATAAACTTAGAGGCAAGTGACTTAGATTTTCATTTTCATTTTGTGAGAAGTTCGTATAACTATTGTTTGTTTGTTTAAAGTGGATTTTAAATTCAATGTTAACGTTTCACAATAAATCAATTAGTGTTGATGCCATGGACTTTCTTAAAACCAATATCTATTTTGAGGTTGGCCAAGGTGATATCTGTAATAGGCATCTACAATCCCATTTTTGAGATTGTCACTTGGTTTTTTAATTTATTTTACTTTATTTTGGTTATCAATTTCTCTCATATCTTACCCAAAAAACTGAGTTAGTGGCAACCCTTTCCCATCAAGGCTGGGCCCTCTATAGTATGATTTCAATTTTTTAGATTGTGGTATTATTATATTTTATTTTTTGGGAGAAAGAACGATGCTCGTTTAGTATTCTAGATTTGATCATTTCCCATTCCAAGCCGATGCTTAGTACTCCCTTCCCAGTGGAGGTGGTAGGATTTGACACAACCAGTTAACACGACAATCTGAATCTATAGTTTTAGCTGAGAGGATAAAAGTTCGGGTTGAATTTGAGTTGGACCTTGACTCTTTTCATGTTGCGTTTGGGTTGATGGGCATTGTTAGCATGTGACTAAGAAATGGCCTGAAAACACATTTAAGAAAAAATAAATATATCAAATCTTGGGGACTCTACACCCCGATACAAGAGCACACAAATGTGCTATTCTACCCCCTATGAATTCACATATCCCATTCATGTTGATGGTGTCGCACTAGTGGTACAAGGGCCATGCAACTAGGGAGGGATCTCTTATCCAAATATTTAATTCCATTATTTTAGAGTTCCTATCCAAAATATATATATATATATATATAGTTGGCATTTCCAATCTCTTGATGTTCATACATTTAAAAGAAATTTTGCATGACTTTGTTTGGTCGCAATTTTTTTTTTCTTCTAAAGAAAGTTTGATGAAAAACTAGGACAAAGGTTTTTTGACTGCATGGTGAGGTTCATTGCCCTAATACTAGTCTTATTTTCATGTCAAGACGAGTTGAATCATGTTGTGCTCTCATCAACCCCTCTCCCCTTAAAAAAATGTTTCAATGAGTTGGCTTTGAGTTGGGGTGTATGTGTTTCATCTAAACATGAATTCAACTTGTTTGATCTCAGTTGTGGGCCCAACATGCTAGTTATCACCATTAAGAGTGTTAATTGGTTTGGTTTCAATTTAAATGGTTCGATTATGTTTGTAACATATTGCAATTGATAGAAACCAAAACTAACTCGATTATTAATCAAGTTCATGTTCCTAAATTGGATCTGATTGCTAATTAGTTTCAATTAATTGATTCGTAATAGATTCTGATTATATGGTTTATTATCGTATCATTTTAGTTTATTGTTCATTTTTCATGATATGGTTCATAATTGGTTTGTTCATTCATTTTATTCGAATCGTAACTGGTTTTATTCTGTTTAATTGTTTGACTATTCGACTTTATTCACTTCATTCAGTTTAATAGTTTAATTATTCGATATATTTAGTTTAATGGGTTTTATTTATTTATTGACAAAACTCAAACCAATTAATAATTTCTTCTATGATAATATAAAACCAAAACCTAATCAAATAAACATTAGTTAATCAATTATGATTTAAACGGTTCGATTCACATTCGCTAAACGATAAAAATTTTAAATTGACATCTTCAATCACCATCACGTTATTCCCCTCATCTTAAGGTGGAAAGCGGTGGTGGCGTTTAAGGCCGTCACGTACAATCTTGGACTGGAGCTGGAGCGGTCCACCGAATGGCACACCCAGACCTATCCCCGACCCCAGCCGTGGGCCCAGCAGTCCATTGCCTTCTTGAGTATTTCATGATGGAACACGTGTCATGCTAGTAATGGTAGGACTTTATCACCCCACAGAAAAAACAACGTGGCTTATCCATTCTACGCCTGCCACGTATATGGACAGTTGTCTCCTAAGCCGCGTATAAGCTGTGTCAGGGAGAGCACACGACGAACGTTTCTCTGCAACCGAGAATTGTCCCATGTGGCCTATAGGCCCTATACAACCACTGTAACGATACTATTCTTCACATCTTAGCCATTGAAGCAACCACGGTCTGTGGGACTCACATAGTCGTAAGGGAAAAAAATCGTCTGTAATTCTGATCTCATATAATTTCGTGAAATATCATCTTTAAGGGGTGACATGTGTATTGATATCAATGTAATGATCCAGATCTGATTTAAATGATTCTTCACTGATTTAATGTTTTATTAGTTATATCAGATCTGGACCACTGCATTGGTATGAATACACGTGTCACCCCTGAAAATGGTATTTCACGAAATTATATAAGATTGGAATTACAGACGATTTCAACCCAATAAGACTTCTAAACGTTGGACTGTACAGATGCAGTGTTTAATCGTACACTGCACACTGCATAACAAAAGCCAAATTATAATCATTTCAATTGGAATGCTGAGATTTTTGCCATAAAAAGAAAAAAATGCCGCGTGATATTTAATGTTAAATGAAAAGACGGAAACACCCTTTGCTTCTTTGATAAGAAATAGAACTTTCTAGATAGTTGACTGAATAATCCAATCAATTGCTTTAAGAATATTCCAATCCAACGATTCATGAGTGGTTAAGTTTCTTAAAATGGTGTTTTCCATATTTAAAATGTGAGTTGGAGTTTACTACGTAGAAGGTCATTTCTGTCACAGAAAAGGAAACTTCCAGGAAAATCACTTCTTGTCGGTTGCAATATTACTTATGAACATTCCAAAAAAACGCTTCTTAACAAAGAAGTAAATTTATTAAAAAATTCCGTGGCCCTTTTTGAATCCGAGTCATCCGACCATCACCATCCTATATTGATACCCATCCTCCTCCGACTCCTCCCCACTCCTCACGTGAACCAAACCTCTCTCTCTCTTCCTCCTTCTGCTTCTTCTCTCTCTCTCTCATGGCTATATACGAGAGCTACAAGGGATGTGACTTTCTGGACTTCACCTTAGACGACTTAGAAGAGGAAGAAAATGAAAACAACCAAATGCTGAGTTCGGATGATTTAGGCAGTTTTGCGGCGAGTTTAAGCTGTTTTCCGGGGAGTCAGCTATGTGTACCGGACGACCCTATTGAGGATTTAGAGTGGTTTCCCAATTTTGCCGATGGGTCCATTTCCTTAAGTGGTATTCCGACTAGCCCAGACCGTGAAACCGTCTCTTCCAGCGGTTTCCCGAAGACCCCAGAACAAGAAACTGAAGAAAGCAATAATAGAGTAACCCCAAGGAAGGTTTTTGATGGGCATCTTAGACAAGTGATACACAGCAAGAAACCAAGGAGCAAGCGCGTGGGTGGACGCGCTTGGGCGTCTATGAAGGGTCCCTCCTCGCTCTCGTTACCGGAGAAGGGTGGTGGTGGTGGTGTTCTGTTGGGGAGGAGGTGTACGCACTGTCAGACAGATAATACACCGCAGTGGAGAATGGGGCCTATGGGGCCAAAGACGCTGTGTAATGCATGCGGGGTGCGGTACAAGTCCGGTCGGTTGGTGCCGGAATATCGGCCGGCGGCGAGCCCAAGCTTCAGTAATGGGGTGCATTCTAACAGTCATAAGAAGATAATGAAGATGAGGGAGGTGAGATATGGGTAGGGGGAGTTTGTTTGTACCAGTAGGGAAAGAGAGGGGAGAAGGGGTAGCGGACCTAGCGGTAGTGTTAGTGAATTTTTACTGTCTATAACTTCTTATAAGGTTATTTTTAGAGAGAAAAAATCATAGGATTAAGATTATTTTTCCCCCTTGAGATTATTTTCTTTGTTTTGATCCTTAGAATTAATGATGTGTGAACTGTGAACCCCTCCCCATGGGGTTTCCCTTTTATTTATAGAATGGTTGATTTATCCATTTTAGCCATTCATCTCTCTCTCCCTCCCCCCCCCCCCCCCGGGTGGGGGTGTTTATGCTTGTGGATGTGTGTGAAAAAATCCTCTGCCGCAAGGTGAATGTGGACTGTGTGTGTGGGCACCGTGGGGTAACAAGTGGAGGCAATGTCAATTTGAATTTTTATTTTCTTTTCTGAAAAATTTAAGGTTCACAAATTTTAGTAAAGGTTTTGTAGATCTAGTAACAAGAGATAATTTTATTTTCCTACTATTTTACAGATTAAAAGAAAGAGAAAAAAAATTAAAAAAAGGTAAATATCTAAAGATTAAAGAACATTCATGGCCAATTTCAAAATAGATTATGAGAACCAGCATTAATCAGATATGAAGGCTGCGATTCCAATCTGATTCTTTAAATACAATGTTCATCAGAGAGAGAGAGAGAGAGAGAGCACGTGCGCATGTGCATTAGTGTGTGTGAGCGTGTGGGGTAATAAGTGGAGTCAATGTAAATTTAAACATCTCTGTGTGTTTCTCTCACTCTTATGAAATGACCTTTTTCTATGTATCATATGGTTTTGTCACATCTTATAGGTGTGTTCTTCGATGCCGTTTGCTCAAAGAACTCAACTCTTTCCCTGTATGAATGATCTCTATTTTGATATTATCTTAGTCATTAGTTTGCGTCTTTTTTGTTCACAATCAAACACCATTAATCCAATGCATTAATATATAATGTGGTACTTTGAAATTCATAATGCCTAACTTAGACAATAATGACCTTTCAAGTCTATGGACCAATTATACGCTACTAATGAGAATCTTATTCGTTAACAATTGATTATAGTCCATTCAAAATGCTCATGTGATGACCATAATGAGGGATAACATTTTAGACAAATTCATGAGTTTAATGGCCTCTATCCTAATTCCATCTATGTGATCTATTGTTGTAGATCACCGATTTACTTTTTTACACCATCAACCAATGGACCTGTCTCTTTCTAAAGGTTTGCGTGAGCGGTATAACAATAGACCAGGTAGTTGAAATCATTATTTCAGTCTTTGTATTCTCAAACTTTCCTTTGTGAGGTATCAACTAAATGACTACCAGAATCGAGGTTTTGGGCATAAAAATTCCACTGACCTGTAAAAAGCGAGATTAACCCTTGGGGATGTCGCAACTTTCAACCCACAAATTCCCCCTTCCCAAAAAAAAAAAAAAAGAAAAACCAAACCTTTCACCATGGTCATGTGACTTAGGGGTGTCAATCGGTCGGTTCAATTTGGTTTCGGTCTGGTTGAATCGATTTCGGTCTAGGAATGGGGGAGACCAAAACCAATCCGTTAAGGAATTTCGATTTTGGTCTGGTATGGTTTTGGTTTATTTTGATTTTTTAATATCGGGTTAATATTGGTTTAGATCGATTCATTATTGGGCTTGAACCATAATGAAAACTTACATTCATAACTTATAGTGACAAGATTTGACAAAAAAAAAGACACTTCAAATTTATGATTAAATCATGGTTTATCGTAATATTGAAACCAACAGATAATAAATTATTAAGACGATTACTAATATTGAAATCACAAATTGAACCCTATTATCCAATCATTCATTTAAGTTTTTAACTATCCAACTAATTTTGTATAATGAACAAAGAAATCAATAGAAGCATTATTACAATTTACATCAATTTCTCTATTAATAACCTAATATTCAATGATTTGTAACAATTCCCCTCACAATAAAGATTTTTCTCACTAATATTGTAAAAAATGGATAGTCAATTCATCAATTTATTACTCATAATCATTTATTTTTTTATCGGTTTCATTCGGTTTGATTATTAGTCGGTTCGATTTAGACCGAATTTTAGTCGATCACAACATACTTCAGTCCAAAACCCATCCAATAAGGATCGGTTTGGTTGGATTCGATTTGGATTTTATCAATCGATTCCGATCAATTTTATCGGTTCGAGTTAGGTTTTTACATCCCTAATGTGACTCATGTTGATTAGTAAAAGGAATGCCTTAAATAATGCAATTGAGAAAAGTTCCTCTCCCTTATAGATAACCAATCTTTCTTACCTCGCATCATCCATGAAATGTGATGGCCTACACTCAGAGGCAAATGGAAGAGTACATAAAAAATACCAAATCCGTGTACTTACAAGCTTAAAGTGGAATACGCTTTTATATGCCTCTGAAAAGGCATCAACATGGAACAATGTGTTGCATATCAGGTATTCCTGGCATTAACAGGTGATCTTTCGGACCCTTCAAACTATGGGATCAGCTACCCATGGAAAGCGATCATGCTAGCAGTGAAAAGCTGGCAGAGGTTTTGTTTTGTTTTGTTTTTTGTTTTTTATTTTTTGTTTTTTGTTTTTTGTTTTTTGTTTTTTTTTTAATATGGGAAATGGAAACCCACCACAGATTTTTTTTTTTTCTGGTTAGGACCGTGGGACCCACTACAGATTGTTAGTTTAGAAATTTTAGAATGTTCTAATTTTGTGGGTAAGTGGAAACCCACCACATATTGTTGGTCTAGAAATTTTAGATAGTTTTCCGTTGAGGTTTCCATGGTGGAAGTGTTCTCACTAGGAAAACAGCTCAACCACAGTGAGGCGTGAGTTGGTTTAATGAGAATTGATGAAAAGGTCGTCTCTCTCTCACTACATGGGGATGTTTTCTTCCTAAGCCCAAAGAAAAAATGAAAACCGAAGTTTGCTGGTCAGGGGTGCAACCAATTATGCATGAATAGTAACACAATAGACCGCGTAATTAAAATCATTACTCTTATCCTGTTCATGATATAATCAAAATACCCTTAAAGTTGCAACTTTTTTTTGTCCAATTACCCCCAAAACAAGCCATTAAGGTTGGTCAGGACGACTTATAAAAAAAAGGGATTCTTTTGCTAATCTCTTAAAATGGCAAATGGAGGAGTACATGAAAATATGGACTACCATGTATTCACAAGCTTAATGTAAGATGTGATTTTTCACACATTTGAAAGAAAGGGCACCAACATGGAATGATGTGTTCCATAATAGATATTCCTGGCATTAACAAGAGATAATAGGACCCATTAAACTAGGGGATCATTTACCCAGGGAAGGGTAATCATACTGGTGAGGTTTCAAAGGAAGGGATTTTTTTTTTGTGTGGTAAAACTCACTTTACCCACCACATGCAATTGTTTTAAAACTTTCAGAATGTTTTAATGATTAGGGTAAGTGGAAGCCAACACATGCGGTTAGTTTATAAGTTTAAGAATGTTTTTATATGTTTAGGGTTTCTTGTGGTGAAAATGTTACACTAGGAAAACATCTCAACTAAAGTGGGGGCTGGGGGAGAGAGAGTATCTGTGTGAAGATTTTTTGGCAAGGGACATTTGTCTCAGGAAGTATGTGATTTTGAGTTTGATTTCTTTTCATTGTTTTCAATGAAAGTTGAATGATTTTCATTCAACCTCGATATGATTCGATCCATACAATTGTGGGGTCGATATGGACCCGCGGGACTAGTCAGACGGAAGGTCTGAATACCCATCGTTAACAAAAAAAAAAAATATATATATATATATATATATGAAAATTCTTTGGCACACTATGAACATAAATAGGGTTCCACTCCCTCTCTCACCTCATAAAATCCCCTTTACTTGAAGATTTATAATGGGGACCCTCCAATTATCCGAACTAGTATGTACTTTGGCATTGGAAGGCAATCTTCTATTTCTGAGAAGATTAAGCTGAGGAATGTATTTCTTTTCAATCCAAAATAAGGAAAAAAGAAAAAATGAAATGCTTTTGTGTCGAGGGTTTTCCAGGGTGAAAGTGTCTCACTGGGACAAGAACTCAACCACAGTAGGCATGAGAAAGCTAAATGAGAATGGACTAGAAAGGATTTTCTCCCCTCTCTCTCTCTCTCTCTCTCTCTCTCTCTCTCTCTCTCTAATATTATTACTTCTACTTCTTAGCAGGGATGTAAATGAATAGTCAAGTATCGGGTTTGGGGAATTCATCTTCGATAAATTGGTTTTCGAAAACTATGCGAATCTATTTAATAACCAACCCGACATGGTACATATACTTCAATTTTAGATTGTTCTATTTAAGTTTGACTATAAAAATATGACTAAATAATTTATAACATTATATACGCCTATCAGTTCAGGGATTTTTTTTTTTTTTAAAGATGGGTTAAAATTCGTGGTAAATTGCAAGTAATTAAACAAGAAATTGAATATAAAAAAGATTCATGTGGACATCTATGTAAGTTCATCAATATTAACCCCTAGTGGACAGTAAATTCAGTCCTCCACCATTCTCATCTTCTCTAGTTTCCCGTCGCTCAATACAGACACGGAGACTGTAATGCCGTTCTCTCTAGATTTACAATTCCACTCTCTACTGGGGATGTAAATTGAAAGTCAAAAATCCTTATTTAATTCGTATTTGTATCCATCTGGGGAAATTCGTATTCAAAAACTGGTTTCCAAAAACCATCCGAATCTATTCAAAAGTTAATCAAATACAAATATAAATAGTGTTATATTCAATTTGGTGAATACGATTTGTTTATATCCCTACTTTTTAGAAGATAAAGGTGGAGAATTTTTTTTTTCCCCCAATTTAAAGAAAGAAAATGGAATATTGAACCAAAATCTGTCACACCACCGCCCCCCAAA
>NC_056558.1:7222168-7272934 GCF_013358625.1 Macadamia integrifolia | reverse complement strand
CCAAAAAAAAAAAATAATAATAAAATAAAGAATAAGCAAATGAGTTTGATTTTGGTAATTGAATGAAGCAATGGGAAAACTACATTTATGTGTAAAACTTCTTGGTAAAACACACAAGTTTTCATAAGTTACTTATAAGAAGTGGCACATATCAGCGGGGGAAGAGAGAGAGAGAGAGAGAGAGATAGATCTTTGCCCTTTCCTAAGTTCCTTATAAGAAGTGTCATGTATTGGGCTCCAATAAAAAATTTCATTTAAAACAAAAAGAAAGATCCAGAAGAACTAGAAGCAAACAAAAAATGATCATAAGAGAGGTTGTGAGGAAAGACATGCTTAGATTGGGCATTATCCTGAGTATAGCCTCGAATAGAATAGAGTGGAGGGCTAAGATCTAGGTAACAGACCCTCTATACTTGTGTTTTACTTCATTAATGTTCTCAGTAATCTATTTCCTCTAACTTCTACTTTTCTTTTCCCTTATCTTTGCTTGGATTCATGTAGTCGACCTTATTAAGTTGGGATGAGGCTTTGTTGTTGTTATTGTTGAACTCTTCATCGTACTTGTTTGTCCTTGGCGCAAATTTTTTTTTTTTGTTCTGACAAGTCCTTAGTGCAAGATGTTGTGCGCTTGGAAATATGATTTCTTCAAAGTTTTTCCCTCATATTTTCTAAATACATAGTTGAGTTAGATATGGGATCGGATTGCATTATTTGTAGGTTGACTTAGACTTCCTTCAGCTTCACTTCATCCACTAAGTTTGGGAGTCAATTCATAAATTTACAAGTTTGGTTTTGTATTCGTATTTGAATAGCTCACTAGTTTACTCATATGAAATTTGAAATTTTTATCCCTTAAATTTACTATATGAAAGTCAAAGAATATTCAGTTCACTTGGTTTAATCCACTTTCTGAATAAAGAAATAGTTTGTGAATTTACTGAAAAAGAAGAATAGAATATCATAGCCTCTCAAACAAGTGGAGCTTCATATCAGAACTAAAGATATGCTTCTTCAGTAAGATATACCCCGAGGTTATTATCGGTTTGGTTTCAGATTTGGTTCGGTTTGTTATTAGGTTGGCTTTGATTTTGACATGATAAGGATTTGATTTAACATATATATATATATATATTTATACAAAAATTATGAAAACATATGGTTTTTTAATGAGTATCTGGCTGTTATTAGTTTTATATCAGGATATATGAGGTTTGTTTCAGTTTCAATTCGGGTTTTAAACCGATTTTTATTTTTTAGGTTTCCAGATCAGTTCGATTTCAAGTTCATAATACTTCAACCCAATAAGACCTCGTTCACTTCAGTCTGGGCCATTTCGATTTTTTGGGTCAGTTACCCGGTTCAGTCCCAATTTTGACACCCTAACAAACAGCAAAGGGTTCGATGGAAATGCCACTGAGCCCACTTAACAACCAAGCACGAACATCATCCAAATCCACACTAGTTTAAATCTCAATTTTCAACTCAAGCAAGGAGAGTTTTTAGCCTTAAATTTGAAAAAGAAGTAATAGTTAACATATTTTGTATATATATATATATATTTTTTTTACTAACAATGGGTATTTAGGTCTTCGGCTTGACTAGTCCCGTGGGTCCATACTAACTCTACAATGGCATGGACTAGGTCATACCGAGATTGAATGAGAACCATTCAACTTTTATCGAAAGTAATGAAAAGTACTAAACATCACTGTATGAGATAAAATGAGTCAAACTTAGAAGCCACTTGTTCCTTGACATAAAGATCCCTTCCCAACTAGACTACCCCGGGTTTGCAGGTCATACCGAGATTGAATGAGAACCATTCAACTTTTATCGAAAGTAATGAAAAGTACTAAACATCACTGTATGAGATAAAATGAGTCAAACTTAGAAGCCACTTGTTCCTTGACATAAAGATCCCTTCCCAACTAGACTACCCCGGGTTTGCACATATTTTGTATGTTTCTCACTCAAGTCAGTAAAAATTAGACTGTATCCCGAGGTTACTTTTTCATGGCATGTGGTATTTTGGTCCACAACATGGGTCGGTCCAAAGGGGTAAGGGGTATTTGGTGGGTTTACTAGAATCGCTTGAGCCCAACCCTAAAAACCCAAGCAACAGTTGGGCTTTTCAAGTTTTTAATTGGACTTGGGCTTACATCGCACGCCTTGTTGCTCTATTAGTGCGAGGGTAGTGATTGGTCTTGGGAAATGCTAGCTGAACATGTCTTAAAGGAGTGTCCCCTAATGCATACAAATTCTTCCATTATGGAACTATAATTTTCCTAAGAAATGCATTACAAATTTGCAGTGGAGGATGTAATCTGGTCACTGGGAACAACTTGCCACAAGATCAAGTTTTTTGGATTCATGATGGGTGGGGTGGTCATTTTGCTTTCCCTTGTGTCTAGGCATAGGTGCTACGTTGTCAGCATGCAATGTTCTTTTCTCCAACATATAAATACAAATAAGGGCAAGAAAACTGTCTGGTCATGTAGTCTTTGCACCAATACAGAAGCCAATGAGAGCATGTGCTGAGGCATATATATTGGTGAGATTTTTTTTATTTCCCAAGGGGTGGGACCGTAAGGTGATTATTTTGTGTAATTATGCGTTTGGGCTTAGGGATTACAAGACCAAGAAGCCTTCTTTTTCTTGATAAACATGGGGATGTGTTGTTTTCTATTTGGGAGCATGCCCCTGTGCCCAAACAAGCTTGTTGAGAAATGACCACTATGCCCTCATGGTCGAATCCAAGTGTGTGCTCTCATTGAGCAGGGAGTTGGCATAGGGCCATGCTCCTAGTAAGAAAACATTAATTTCCTCACAAAAAATATGGGGGAAAAAAAAAAAAAGATTGCTACATTCCCCTTGTATATATATTATACACTTCTCACTTAATAATTAATAAGACCCACATTAATACTATTATCTCTAATTGTGACAATGAGAATCCCATATGGATGATACCATTTTTCATGCTCTAGTACCCTTGTAAGAAACGCTCCACCCAAAGAATAAATTCCATATATCTTATTTGTTTGATTCATGCAAAGGATAAGGCCATCGCCATTCTTATTGGGGTATCATTAGTTCTAGAAATAGGAAAAATTAGATTAGCCTTATTAATGAACCAACTAATTGGTTATTCCAATAAAAAATCTTAATTGCTTTTGGGTCAATACTCAATTTGGTAGGTTTGAACCACTTTAAGGTTGGTTTAAAATTTACGTACCCACCTTAATTAGAATGTCAGTTGGTGTTACAATTCATTCGGAGACAGCTGTTTGGAACAAGTAAGGAATAAGGACTAAAGACCTAAGAGCATCATTATGTTGGTCGTCAAAACTCAAAAATTAAACTCATGAAGTCAACCGGCAAGAATCTAACAAAATACCAAATCATATCCTACCCTGAAATATGTAATATCAAAGGTGAGTCTGAGACATTTAATTTAGAAAAGTCCGAATCGATCACGTACGCCCATATCATCTCTCACTAGAATCATAGAGAAGAAAAAATGAAAGCAAGAAAATCTTTTTCCCTTCTCTCGACGATGACATTACTCTCTCTCTCTCTCTCTATTTTGGTAATGGAAGACCAATAATGAAATAATATGTGGGGTTATGGGTTTAACTGATCTTGAATGATCCATTAGGTCTCCTGTTATTTGGTCCACTCTAAATGGAAGATTCCTTATTCAATATTAAGGTTATCAGCTCTCTATGTATAGAAATTATTGGTCCCTGCAATCATTATTGAATTTGGAAACATTATTTTTCTCACAAGGGTTGTGTGTAGGGGGTGTCAATTTCAAGCCCGCATCGATAGACCTGACCAAACTCGATATTTTTATTGTCCGACCTAGATCGGTCCAATTAGGCCCTACCCGTTTATAAATACATAGTACACAATGCAAGGGGTATACCTAATGGGCCTCCCGATAGGGCCGACCCGTTTACAAGTCCAACTCAGATCGACACATTTAGTCCAACCGTTTATATAAGTATTTTGATTTTTTTTTGGATAGAATAGAATATATATTGATATTTTTATCAATTATTGGCTGTAATCAAGTGTAATATCTTTTCAAAATTGTTGATAATTTAACAAAATAAATTAAATTAACTTAAATCTAAGAAAAGTACAAACCGTTTAAGGCTTTATTGGTATATTACCCCGTTTAAGATCTGATTAGCCTGATTAAGAGGAGTCCGATTAAAGCCCAAAACCTGACCTAAACTAACTCATTCCTTAAATAGGTAGGTTATGGTTTGAGGACATAGGTCCAGCCAGACCGATTGACACCCTTAATTGTATGTACGTGTAAAATTATAAAGGTGAAAGACTCTAGAAAACCATAACAAAGGGATTCCATTGAAAAAGAATTTCGCCATATTGGAGAGCGATCCTACTTCAAGATCTGAGAAACAACCCTCCACTCAACAAGTATGTTGCTAGACCCCTTTTTTAGATATATCGTGTTGTATAGGTTAAGAGGGATTTGATTCAAGTTCTGATACTCAAACCTCCCAACACAATGCAGGTGAAGAGATAGGGAACCAAAAACAAAAAAGAAGAAGAAAAGGAGTTTAACGCATATACAAATATATATATATATATATGTACAATATTACATGGCATTAACTCAAAGAAAGAAAGAAAGAAAGAAAGAAAGAAAGAAAGAAAGAAAGAAAGAGAAAGGGAAGTCATAGAAACTCTTGAACTATCTTATTCTTTTAATTTGTATATGCATGATTAAGATGATGAAGGAGAAGGAGAAGGAGAAGGAGAAGAAGCTGTGGACACATTGGGACGACGATGTTGGTGACAACATCCAACGAAACAGGTAATTAAAACATGAGCAATGTAATCAAACATCATCTTCTTCACAAACCTCCTCTTTGGTGGAATTAGTGACCCTCTCTTTTGTAGCTCCACCCATGGCCTTCTCTCTTCTCGGACCACTATCTTCTCCATCCCTCTCTTGTTCTTTCTCGTTTGCTCTCTTCTTAGGGTAATGGTAATTAGAGTTGGTGAGTGAAGTATGGTTGGTTTGAGAGAAAGGGAGAGAGAAGAGTGTGTGCTACTAAATAGGTAGATAATTGATGAACAAGAATGAGTGGCATCCTGATGTTGGGGTGATGTTAGTGGGTTGGTATACCCTGACGTTAGCACACGTGTTTATTAAAAAGATTAATAGTGGGACCTACATCTCCATTGTAAAAAATGAACCTAACCTGGTTCGTAGTAAAGTGTCAATTGGTTTGGAATCAAGTATTCGGTCCGATTTTGGTTTCAATGAGTGTTAGTGTGATCTAGAATCGGACCAAGTCCCATCTCGATTTTGAAAATCAATACTTGTACCGAACTGTCCAGTTCTGATATGGTTCCAGTATTAAGTTTTAAATTTGATTATTCTATGCAGAACACAAAAAAAACAGTGGCACTAATTGTATCCTCCTTTTTTGGTACCAAAGACTTAAATGCTAGCTACCGTTGCAAGAGAAGATAGTGCAAATGCTCATTCATTAGGTTGTTGGTCTTACCAAACAAAAGAGGGTTTTAAACTTAGACTATAACTATTACTCTATAAGACAATTTAAGTGATTAATTATGTCAAGTTTCCACTTAAGTTACTCAATAGGCTGTCGAGAACGGGAAGAAGACTTCGAATGAAATCTTAGCCTGCCTCAAGTGTTTAGTTTTTAAAAAGAAGAAAAAATTACATCAAGTTATTCGGTTTGATTTCAGTTAGACCCCTTGATTCTTGATATAAATCCAAATGCAGACCGAATCAAATTATAAACATTTATTTCAGATTCAAAATGTAATCATATCATAATCGATCAATTTTGAATATTTAGTCTAGAACTAAATTTGATTTTCGATTTTCAGTTCCGATTCTAATTTGACACTCTTAGACTTGAGAGTGGTGCAGGGAAGTCCTTCCTACTAGGAGCAGGTTTCAATGCATAATTTGGTGGAATTGTGGGACCTCATTTAACAAGTTGTCAATCTATCCTTGCATTATCCACAAGGTTTATAATTTTTTTTTTTTAAATATATATCTCATTGTGAAAGGATTACATAATTATACTCTCTCTCTGTCTCTCTCTCTCTAAATGAATGATATTCCATTGACCACACTGTTGTTGTGTGAATGCAAGGAAGAATCAAAGATTAAAATCTAACAAGTTGTCCCTAAAGATTAAGACAAATTAACTTGCACGCATGCCGTGGGATAGATTCTCCCTAGGCCATCCTACTTACCCTACAAATCAATTTTTCTTGGACCATATTACGTGCAAAATCTTAAATTTGAAGAACAAATCAATTTCAGTTCCTTTATTCAACTCGTGCAGATCTTTTAAAAAGATTAATCTCATCTTTGTCCCCCTAAAATCTTATAAATGTCAATAATTAAGATTTGGATTGGGGATGCATTGAATTAAGCAAGGGTTAATGGCAATTTTTCATGTCCTATATTATTGGAACATATCAACTTCCGACAACTATACTACACTACAAAGTCATAACATCAAAGCGATTTGGAAAATCAAGCACAAAAGATAGGAGTAATCTATTTTCTTTCCTCTTATCCACGTACAAGGTGAAAAAACTAGACATGAAAAAGAAACATTTTGAGACAAAATCCTCAAAAAGATAGGAGTAATCTATTTTCTTTCCTTTTATCCGCGGACAAGGTGAAAAAGCTAAACATGAAAAAGAAACATTTTGAGACAAAGTCTTCCAAATTCTTCCTATTTCCAGTCCACCGCTAACTGTCCTTTTCTCAAGGATTTTTTTCTTTGTTGAGTTGTGACTTTTGTACATGTTGTTGATGAATAATAATGATGAATATATCTCTAAATTATCCATTGACCTAATTCTAGTCTAAAGCACCAATGAAGAGGTAAAATAGTAAAATAGTGAAATAGCAGAAATCGAGCATATTTTATTATTGAGTAGTGATCAGTTGATCTCTCATGGATAAGCTATGAGAAGGCAGGAAAACAAAAAAACATCTAGGGGTCATCTCATGCATCACCTTTGGATCCAGATCTTCTCCTCATATATTAACCTTATCTTATCTCATGAGGTGACACATGGTCTAATAAAAAAAAATAATAAAAAAATCTAGGGGTCATCTCATGCATCACCCTTGGATCCAGATCCTTTCCCCAGATATTAACCTTATCTTATCTCATGAGGCGACACATGGCCTAATAACAACCGGCAATGTTGTGTTCAAAGTTTCTTAAAAAAAAAACCTGCTATTCAAAGCTATTTTTTTAATATTATAAAATAATGAGACCCACATCATCTTTCTCAACTTGACCCTCTCACCTCACTCTTTTTCTTGCAACCCTGCCCTACTATGCTTCCCTCTCCCCAACTCACTTTTCCATCCGTAAACCCCACCCATACTTATTAAATTCGCCGAATTATTCGTGAATAATTTGTGCGAACAGAATTTTTTCAAATTAAATGAAAAATTCTGACCGAATTCGAATTAAAAATAAAATTCAGTAAAAATCACGATTTTTTCTAATTGGATTTGAAAACGCAAATATATCGGGTCGAACCGATTTAAACCGAATTATTCGGTTCAAACACACTTTAAAAAAAAAAAAAGTCGAATAACAAAGCCTAAAAGGCCAAAACCGAATAGGGTTTGTTTTTCTCATCTTTTTCTTCATTCTCCCAAAATCTCCCAAAACTTCCACTTCTTCGTTCTGCTTCTCCCCCAAATTTCCGCCGCTCTGTTGTCAAATCTAATGCTCATAACTTCATCATGAGTTCGTGAAATGGTGAGTTCGTGACTCGTGAGGTTAGGGGTGCAGCGGGTGCCGATTGTTTATGCTGACTTCTCCCCCAAATTTCCGCCGCTCTGTTTCCCAATCTATTTCTCATAACTATGATTGTGAGTTTGTGAGGCTAGGAGCGCCGATTGTTTATGCTGGGTTTGGCGCTTTGATGCTTATGACTTGCATCAGTTTCTTGTCTCATTCACAGGTGAAATACTTGTGCTCTGATAATGGGTTCTTGTTGCAGGTTATTGGTGGAAAGAGTCCTGAGACAGGGGATTTAAGTTTGCGACAGATTCAGCCAAAGCCATGACGATGTGAGCTTGGGAGCACTAAAGGAGGTTGCTCGACCGTGAGGTTGGTCGGCGGTTTCTTTAGAGGTTGGTTTCAAAGGTTGGTTTCAGAGGTTGATACTCCGGTAGTCGTGACTCGTGAATCATGACTCCGGTCACTTAGACTTGAGTCTCTTGACTCTTCTCTGCTGGTTGCAGGTATGTGTTCTTCAATTTTTTTTTTCATGAGTGTTTTGTTCAAGCTGTAAAATCTGAAATGTGTCCTTTAGTTCTTTAAGTATGTGCTTTTTCTTTAGTATTTTTTTTTTCGTAGACCAATCAATATTCATTTATTGACTCTTCTCTGCTGGTTGCAGGTATGTGTTCTTCAATTTTTTTTTTTCATGAGTATTTTGTTCCAGCTGTAAAATCTGAAATGTGTTCTTCAGTTCTTTAAGTATGTGCTTTTTCTTTAGTAATTTTTTTTCGTAGACCAATCAATATTCATTTATATTCTTTGTAAACTATGAGGCTGTGAGCCTGTAAGTAATCATTTTCAGTGCTTGGTTATGTTGGACTCAAATACAACTTCATGATTGCAGTACTATGTTTGCAATTGCTTGTTCTCCGCATTTTATGACTGTACTATTCAATAATGTCAAGAAACACTATAATTTATCTGGTTTCATTTTGTGGTTCTTTTTCAACAATTGCAATAGGGATGTAGTAGCTACAATGTGTGAAAACCTGAACAAATGGTTAATGTTATAACTAGTGGGTCTATGTAGTAAAATATTTTCCCTCTCATGGCTCAAATTCAGCTAGTTAGATACTCTCATATTGAATCTAAACATCATTCCATTTGGGTCTCGGCCTTTTTAGACTCTAATCAGTTGATGGGTCCTAGCTTATGGGGTTATTTGTTTGATAATAGTTTTGAGTGTTGATTGGTTATAATTTCAGGCTTTTGTTTTCTATATAGTCTTATGCATGCTAATGAAACTATGGTAAGGTCTTCTTGTTTGATTCAGAAAATGATCATAAGGTGTAAATGACCAATGCTATTGTAAAAGGCTATGCATGTTAGTGGGACTTGAAAACTTGATTCTTTAATTATCCAGAGGCTATTTGCTTATGTAATGTAATTATTAATATGATATATTTGTTTGTTTATATGAAATGATTTATGTTTTTTTTTTTTTTGTGTGTTTCAACTTTTAACAAATAGGAAAATGGAAAGACAAAAAGATAAGTTTTGGCAACATGCTGAGCAACTTGATAGTTCACATTTCAAATGCAAATTTTGTGAAAAATAAGTTTTTGGAGGGGTCACTCGACTCAAGTATCATTTAGCTAAGGTTAGTGGTCATGATGTTGCCTCTTGTGAGAAAATATCAGATGATGTCCAAGCAGAAGCTCTTCTTGCTATTAATTCTGAATCAAGTAATAAAAAGCGGAAGAATTGTACCAGTGGTGAGAGTATAGTTGGTTCTTCTCTTTAACTATAACTAGTCAAAGGCAATCCACAATAAAGGAAATGATCCCTAAGATGGACAAATCAACTTGGGAGAAATCTCTTCGTGGCCTTTTTATTAAAAATAGCATTTCTTTTAATGTTGTTCAATCGGATGCTTTCATTAATTTTGTGAAGTGCACAGCCCGTTATGGTCCTAGTGTTCCTATTCCAAGTTATGGAACCCTTCATGGAAGAATAACTCCTGAAGCAAGAAAGGACCTTGAAAAATATGCTGAAGAAGTAAAATTTTATTGGAAGCAAACTGGTTGCACATTCATGTCTGATTCATGGACTGACTTGAAGAAACGATCTTTTCTTAATGTGATTGCTTATTCCCCGGGTGGTGCTCTCTTTTTGAAGTCAAAGAAGTGTTCTCATGCTAGATTGACTGCTTCTTATATATTTGATATTCTTGACAGAGAGATTCAAAGTATTGGCCCAAATTTAGTGGTTCAGCTAATTTCAGACAATGCATCCAATTATTCAAGTGCACTTGATATGCTTACTGGAAAGTATCGTTGGTTGTTTAAGACTCGATGTGCAACCCATGGTATCAATATAATGTTGAAGGATATCTATGAAAAGGTTTTTTGGGTTCAAGAAATTTTTAATGAGGCGAAAAGAATTATTGACTACTTGTACAAGTCAATAATTGTCTTATAGTTGATGAGGAGTTTCACAAACAAGGATCTAAAATATCCTTGCAAAATTAGATTTGCTTCAAACTTTTTAATGCTTCAATCAATTGTTGAAGTGGAAGAGAAGCTTAGACTTCTAGTTGCATCAGCTGAGTGGAGGAGTCTAAGAAATTCAAGATCTTTTGAAGCAGATCGAGTAGTGGACACTATTCAAAGGGAGTTGTTTTGGAATGATTCAAAAGAGATTTTGAGATTTATGGAACCAATCATTCAAGTTCTCCGTTTGGTTGATGGTGATGGGGCTACATCAGGGTATTTGTATGAAGCAATAGAAAGAGCAAGAGAGGTATTGGAGAAGCTTTATGAGGAAGACCACCAGTATGACTAAATTTTGAAAATCTTTGATAATAGAATAGATGAAAATATTTTAGGTATCATTCACTATGCAGCTGCTGTTTTCAAGCCCACTTATTTTTTTAGTGAAAGATTCAAAAAGATTCCTCAAATGAAAGATGCAACAGATTTTATTGGTGAGATAGTGGTTCCACAAGATGAGAGGAGAGAATATTATGAACAGCTGGTAGTATACCACATGAAGTCTATCACTCTTTTTACTCCCAGTGCCAAGATGATGATGGAAACTAGTCATCCTCGTAAGTGTAATAATTACTTTCTTTTTAAAATTTTTAGTTTATTGTTTCTTATGTAAAAATTAGTTGTCCTTTAAAATTGTTTATTTATATTTATATATATATATATATATATTTTGCCAATGACAGGGGTTTGGTGGCATATACAAGGTGATGCTATTCCTATCTTACAGAAGTATGCCAATCGAATACTGAACCAACCATGTAGTTCTTTGGCTTGTGAGAGAAATTGGAGTGCCTGGGATGCAGCACAAACAAAAAAGAGGAATAGATTGTCAGCAGCGATATTAGATGATTTAGTCTATGTGAGAATGAATTCGTTGATGATGGAAAAGAGGGGTGAACTTGAACAGAAAAACATGTTACCCATTAATCTTGACAATATTAGTGTCAATGATTTTGATCAGAGCATTGAGGACGTTGATAAAGAGCTAGAAAGATTGTTGGATGATGTGGATGATAGCATTACTGAAGACTTGCTATTTGGTGCAAGTGCTAGTTTTACTAAGAGCGAGACTCAACCCCCAGATAGTATATAATGATTTAGTTGAGTACTTAAGTTATGGTGATGTAATAACTATTGTTATGCTTTTGTGGATGTTTTACTTTATTTAGAATAATTTTTCCTTTTAAGCATGAATGATGGAATTAGGTGAGTCATGGACTCATGGATTGAATGAAGTGATTTTGAACTTTGATGTTCCTACAGGATAATTGGTAGAAGCATTAAAACATGCATTAGAAATTGAATTACTGTAACCATTGCTTCCATCACTCAATGACAACTTTTTCCTAGTTTTTTTACTGTATTGTATATTTGAACTACAATAATTTTCTCTTTTTAGGTGTACATATCAAGTTAATTACTTAATAAATAAAATAGATACAATAAATTATAAAAATAACATCCGAATTTTTTGCCCGACTTTTATTTTTGTACTCGAATAATTCCCGAATCTGAATCCGAATCCAATTTTTATTTTGTCCGCTTTTTTGACCGAACCCTTAAATTAACCAATCGAATTATTCTGAATAATTCTTCGGCCGAATAATTCCTGAATTCGAATTTGCTAATTATGACCCCACCTCACACGCTCTTCATCCCTAGCTTGATACCAACCCCAACCCCAATCCCATCGCCTTCTCTTCTCCACGCACTAAAGTAATAATAGTGTAGGAATCAATTTTGTCTACATGAAAACTCACATGGTTAAAGAGAAGAGAGACGGTCAGTGTGAGCCCCAAATGGTTAAGTTGTGAGAGAATATGCAAAAGCATCCCCCACAATATTAGTGTTGGGATCTTTCTTTGATTAAATATAAATTGAGAAAAAGAATCCTGAAAGGTAATGTGATCCTTATGTTTAAACACAGAGGGTAAAATAACCACCACACCCCTCATGAAAGATAAAAATCTCACCTATGTTGATGCTTCCATAGAAGCTCCCACTAGCCCTCGTGCTATCGTAGGGGCCACATTGCCTTTCAGGAATTCCTTTCTCATATAAATTTAGGAATTGGTTCTCCGTCTACGAGCATAACCAATGCCAACTCTCCCTATGTCTATCTTTCTCTTCCCAAAATAAGAGATAATGTTGTCTATCACATCAGGTATGATAAAAATAGACACATGGGAGCCCTGGTGTAAGCCACGAACCTAGACAACGTCATTATTCCCATAAATTTAATAAGTGGTTCAGTCCATTCAGTTTTTTATAGGCACTTTTGAAAATCAGCCCACAAAAGGGTACTCGCGTTTTAAGTGCGAGAATTGAGAAAGTTGAATTTCACTAAAATAGTCTTATTAGCCCCCGAGGTATTACAAATCAGTCTATTAGGCTAATAGGGCCAAACTGAAACCGACCAATTTTTTTTTCTAACGGATCTGATAAGGAATTTGATCGATCTGACTTTGTTTTGTTCAATTGATCCATTGTTCAGGCTAAAATTTGAAATGTCTATAGTTTTAGGTTCCTATATGATTTCAAGTCTTAGCTACATGGTTCTAACTTCAAATCATGGGATGGAACCATGTTTATCCATGAAGTGAGATGTCCATGCAGGGGGTGTAACTCGGTCCTCAACCCTGAGCCCACCAACACAAGTTTAAGACACACACCTACCAATTATAAAAGGAGAGGGTTTCCCACGACACATGTAGGGGTAATATCTTACGCCAAACCATTGGTGGATTACAGAACATTATCATCCATTTTTGGGATTCACATGGTCATGGCACAAGAAAGAAAATATTAAGAAAATCTCGTATGAGAAGGCAATAGTAGTACACTGACATAGTGGAAAACTTTTTCCTTAAAATAAATAAGTGATATATTTCTTTTTGAAACTTTAAAATTATTTACAAATTCCAGCCTTAATCAAAGCCTGGACCAGATGCCTTCAATTGAGGCCATTCTAACCTAATGTCTGGCCAGGCCATGAAAGGCCAAGGTCCAAAGACACTTGCTTTAGTCTCTATTTGTGGTGACACACTGACATAAGTCCTTTCCTAAATTTCCCATAAGAATTCTCACAACAAGAAGGTCTACTCGACATAGATTAGGCATTAACACGGGTTCTATGCCTTTGAAGACTGGAGCCTAGCACATGGAGACTTCTTCTTGCCAACCCTTTGAGAATCAATGGAATTAACAGCATGAGCGAAGAAGAGAGGACAAAATCTCCAAAGAGGTGAGGAATAGATGTGAGCTCACATCATCATCATCATCATCGTCGTCGTCATCATCATATGGGTTCGACTTAATGGGTCAGATGTGTGGATAGATCAAACCAAATTGGATAGCATATGGTTCAATTACAGCGCCAACGAATTCAGAGAGGGATCATTTCATTTTTCGATCTGGGAAATACCGAATTGGTTCAAGTGATGAGAGAATTAAGGATACCAACCAGAAAGACTAATCCAACCCATACTGATGTACCAAAAAATACAACATTTTTGTTACTTGACCAACCTTCACGAGAAACAAATACAATTGATACATTAATCAGTAGGATTAAGCCAATTGGTTGTTAATGTATTGTTTGGAGCTTTTGTAGTTTTCTGGTGAATTTTTTTCATCTAACCAGTAATGGGCTCCTAAAAAATTTGCTACTATTCCATATATGCCCAAATGATTGACAGTGAAATGATCTAATTATCGAATAGACTAAAGGCATTGGAAGAAAAAGAAATTAATTGAAATGTTGCTTATAATAATGCCAAAGAACCCTAATTCAAAGTATTACTTAGGATCCTAGGTCTAGAAATTCTTGCAGCATTGGCCCAGAAAGTAGGCTGAAAAGCCTAGCCCAGGCCTTACTGTTTGACATCGGATCTGTTGTTTTATGGTTGTCTTTGTTGGCAACTTAGCCACGTGGTGATGATGACGTGACCAATTTAGGTGACGTGGATGAAAATGATGATATGACAGTGTCTAGTGTCATCGATGAGATAACAGAACTCCTTGGTATGCATGGAATGGTTTGATACATCCTTAGTATGTGGTGCAGGTTTCTAGGTCAAAACTGGTAAAATTGACATATTCACGATCAGGGGCATTTTTGGCAGTGAAAATGACATTTTTGGAAGATTTTTTCTTCATAAAAAATATATATTGTAATTTATCTAGTCCAGTGCATCTGATTTTGTCGCATTCCAATACCGTATGAAGAAGTTACGACATTTGTGGCAGTCGAGGGTAGTTTCGACATTGAAGATGAATTTTTTAAAGGAAGTGTTCTCTATGTAACAATACGAAAAAAGTCCAATCTATCCAACAGTTCTAATTTCATCGCATTTCGATTCCGTATGAGAAAGATACGTCATTAAAAATGTCTAGGGGTATTTTGGTCTTTTTACATGGATGAGTCAGAGGATTGAGTCTTCTGGAAAGTCGTAGAGCGTCCAATTACGGTTCCAATGCACTTCATTTTATCTCAGTCGGATATCGTATGAAAAATGTTATAAGTGTTTCCATAAAGCCGGTTCGAAAATCCAAACCGAAAATCCATCAGTTGCTTTCGGTGTTAGGTGGATTTTTTGGAATTTATTTTTGAAATTTGAAGGGCTTTTGTGTAATTTTAAGATTTTGAAGGTCTGAGTTGCAGGGGTCTTTAAGCACTGAAATATATGGAGGCAGGGGCTTGATTGTAATAAAGAGGAGTAAAGGGAAGTGAAATTGATGGTCCAGATTCGACTGTTGAGAAACATTTCCACACTCCTTGCCATGTTTTGGTGTTAACAAACAAACATATATCTTTAACTTGATTTGATAAAGTGTGATTAGCTTGAAGAAACACTTAGAAGGTCGAATCAAGACATGAAGCTTAAAGACATGAAATAGCAAACAAGAAGGAAAGAAGATGAAGGGCCAAAGAATGGAAGGTTCAAGTGAAGAAGAAGATCACTAGGATAGATTAGTTATTTTAATTTAATTTGTAATTTCCACATACTTATATGCACTCACCTCATGCATGTACATTGCATCATACTAGAATGACCATAGAGCATGCCTTGACCAAGTATGGAAAGTCTCCAAGTGGTGTGGAACACACATTAACCTGACTCAAGGGTATTTTAGGAAATCTTAAAATTAGTATCAGGAGATAAATCCTTCATAGAAGTTGTAGGAAATTGAGTTGTGATTCCAACGCAACTGATCTCAGATCATTCTGAAGTCGGACTGAAAAGTTATGATCAAAACACTGATGACTGGTCAGTATGACAACATTCTGTCAAAACAGAGCATGTCATGTTGGCGGTCGACCGGAACTGCCCGAGACCATAGGCGATCGACCGGCTGGAAGCCCCGATCGACCAAAACTGTCTGAGACCATAGGCGATCGATCGGCTAAAATTTTCGATCGACCGGTGGCTGCCTGGAAGTGCCCCAATGGCTATATTTTGCTTTCAACGACTCTTAGCGATCGACCGGCTACCGATGGCCATCGATCGGTAGTCCCAGAATATGTCCGTTAGAGCCTGATTTCCTACCTAAAATGCTTCACTAAGTTCACCTATAAATACCCAAACCACTCTTAATTAATTATTCATTAAGAAAGAGCTTTAAGAGCATTATTGCAAGCATTCAAGAAGTTTATTTTTACTTGAGTTGTTCTATTACACAAATTCCAACAAGAGGCTCAAGTCTCAATCAAAGTCCTTTACTCTCTCCTGTGCAAGTCAAAGCCATAAGAGAGGACTTTAAAAAAGGTGCATTATTCATCATTTATTATTCATTCTCATCATTTGCACTACACTTGAGGTATTCCTCTTATTCCACTATCTCTTATTAATTTCTATTTTTACAATTCTAGACTGTACTTAGGATTGTAAGGATTCTCTTATCCTAAAAAGAGAAAGGTCTCTCTCTACCTCTAAAAGAGATTGTAAAGGCGTCCCTCTGCCTAGAAAGGAGATTTGTAAGGATACTCTTATCCGTGAAAAAGATTGTAAAGGTTTTCTTCCCTACTTACTGTACTGAAAGGGAGAACTAGTGGAATACCTTACAAGAGGATTCTTGTAGGGAGTGGATTAGACTCGAATTGAGTCGAACCACTATAAATCTTGTGTTGTGGTTGTTCTTGTTTTATTTTCTCCGCATTATTTTAACTTGCTGTCACACTTGTGACTTATTTATCGAAAAGAGTCAAATTCCACTAGTATAACCTATTTACCCCCCCTCTAGGTTATTTCATCGACCACGTAGGCTTGATGCCCATCAAAAGGCTGCTGAGATTTTGCACTGACATGGACTAGATAGATGCTTGCTTGTAGGATTTGATTGGTTAGATGCATAATCCTTGATGCACTGGCGCTACACCTTATCAAGGTATGTTGTGGTGTTTCGCGCGTGCATAGAAGGTATAAAAAGGATTCCGATCTTAAGGATCTCATGAGATCTGATTAAATCCATCATGAAAGATTCGGATCCAATGGTCGACAAGCCTTTCACTTTTGTGAGTGGAGACAAGCTCCCTTAAAATCCAGAAAAGTAGCCAATCAAAGATCGACAAAAAAAAGTGCTAGCTGACCGCTGACATCATTAGTTGACTATCTTATTCAAATCTTGTGGTTGAGATTTACTATCCGTTATTTTAATCGGAGGTCTAGATTAAGAGATTCTCCTTGATGAGATCTACCGCCAGATTTGCACCCCTGTTGTGTGCGCCGCCAGTGTAGCCTACGCCACTCCTACGAAGATTCTATTTTAGGCTATCTCATTGCTCCAACTTCAAATGGTCATATCTCCCTCATTTTAACTCGGATTTGGATGAACCAAGTTGTAAATTATCGAACCTCGTAAAAACTCTGTGTTGTGGGTGCTTGTTGTTTGCATTTTATATTGAAGTGCGTGGAATGTGGAATGGGTGTGCACACTTGGAAGTGCCTATGAGAGGCTGAGTATACATACGACTATGTGCAAACAGGGACAGGTATATCAGGTTTTTCTTGGCCAGACATCAGACAGATTTTTGGGATCGAAATTGGACTCACTGGTTCACCCCCCCTCTCAGTGACTGCCGAGTTACAACAGGATCGTCAATTGGACTTAAAAAAGTTAAAGCTATAGTACTCCCTTGTGATCGAGACAATGAAGGATATTTTCTAGGAGACTTAGGCAAAGTCCCGGCGAAAATGTTGAACTGATTCCTCGGAGAAGCAGAAATTGGAGTAGTCATTAGAGACCATATGGGCTGATTTCAGACTGCCATTGTACACAACCTCGGCTTATGTTGGGCTTGTTGTTCCCTATAATCCCCAAGCAAAGTGACTATAGGTGGGTTTGAATTAGGCTCAACACCTCTGCGGTTACCCCTTTAACAACTCACTGCATGTCCTTGTGTACCAGCGGATTAAAGTACTAAAACTTGGAAGACCACCGGTAATTAGCATATTCTTTATCTGGTTAATATGTTTGTAGATGTTCCCATGGATTAATTGCTTCTGTCCATACACAAAAACAACAACATTAAGAGAGAGAGAGAGAGAGAGAGAGAGAGAGAGAGAGAGAGAGAGAGAGAGAGAGAGAGAGAGATGATTCATTAGGGTTCAATGTAGGTCAGTGCATGGACATCCAATAGCCAGTAATCACTTTATAAATAAAAATTTATGGACATTTAAGATAAATCACATGGTAGATCTACTGTTAATTTAGATTATAGATTGTAGTTTGCAAATACTTAAGTGGGTCAAGTCCTTATACGAGAAAGTTTTTATATTGGCCTGCGATACTACAAAGTTTCTAATGTGTGTGTCTCTCTCTCTCTTAACTCATCACAGGCCGTACGAGGACCTGATTTGCTCTGATAACTCCCTTATTTATGAATCAACTTAACTGGGGGCTTGTTTGATAACGTTTCTGCCGTTTCTGTTTCAAGAAACGATAGAAATATAAATTTTTGTTTCTAGAAACAGAAACAGAATTAAAGGTGTTTGATAAGTCATGTTTCTAGAAGTCGATAGTAACCAGAGAAAGAACTTATTTCGCCTGAGTCATTTCTTGAACCATAAATAGGTAGAAATTTCAATTTCTATTTTTGAAAACAAGTGAAATAAAATAATTTTATCAAACGTTTTTTGTTCCGTTTTTATTGTATCCAAAAACGGTAGAAACATGTTTTTTAAAACGTTATCAACCAGCCCTGGGTGTAAGGATGTGAATTTGTAACCGAAACCATTTACCGAAATCGAACCGATCGTTTACACTGAAATCATAAAATCATTTAGTAAATGGTGCAGTTATGGTTTCATGTTTCAGGCCGATTAGCTAAATGGGTTGAGTCGGTTTTAACCGTAAAACCCGTTGATTTCAAACCAAATTGAAACCGTTTAAACCGTTTAAACTGATCCGATTAATCCGTATAACAATTAAATAAAGCAGGGGTAGTAATACGTATAAAATTAAATTAAGTGCCCATCCTACTTTTGTATGATTTATTGCAATTCGGTTCTAGTTTAGGTTTTAGATCATGAACTTGTAATCTATATATGTTACTATGTTATTATGTTATCACAAATGGAGTGTTTTGGTTGAACCACCTGTCATTTTAATATTTTATTCTGTAGAAGGCTAGATTCGGATGTTGTATATTATTAGTTCTATATGTTTGAGAATGACCATGCAAAGAAATAACACTAGATTATCAAATTAAGACATACCATCGTCAATATAGAATCTCTTATTTGTGGTTGCCAATTATGTTTGGATAAGCTTATCCTCTTCAATTTAGAGATGATTGCAAGTTATAATAAATCGATTATGAATTATTTTACAAATCATATGGAATAAATCGAAATTGAAATCATTTAAAACCGTGAAATAGATACCATTTAGAATCCCTAGAAATCAAAACCATTTACAAAATGATCACGATTTAAAAAAACGTAGAATCATTTAATAAATGATACAATTATGATTTTAATTAAATAAATGTGAATCCCATCTGATCGACACCGTTTAAACAGAAACCGATTAAGATCCTTGCCTGGGTGTCTGTCAAGATTCAATTGAAAAGGTTGACCACTGTTAGGTTCGTTTAATTTAATTAGTCACTTTTGTCAGTTAGCGTCAGAAGTCGGTCGGAGACAGCTGTTGGATCAAATAACGACAAAAAAAATTATTTCATTGGTCGGTTAGATAACTCCTTCCAACTCATAGACTCAACCGGCAAGAATCTATGCAATCATATTCTCCAGAAATACGTAACAATGTAATAACAATGAGTGGAAAAGCTGAGACATTTAATTTTAGAAAAGCTCGGATCCACCGTACGTTCATATCTTTACTCATTGTGAAAAAAAAAGAAAAACTTATTTATTTATTTATTATTATTTTTTTTTATGGAGTAAGAGAGAGAATTTAAGCAATATTTGTTTGGAAGTTAAGAAAAAAATTTTTTTTGAAAAGAGAGATACAAAACAAAAAAAATTATTGGATAATTATATAATTTGTTTTATTATGTCTTTTGTACATTTTTTTTCTTTCTTGGCTATCAAACATAGCCTTGAACATGAGTTCGATCCTTAACCCTCTTGCCAATAACATAGTTTCTACGATTCTCAAAGGTGTTGATGTTGACCTGATTCGTGTATGTAAAGATGTACACATGTATCGATGGAATCAGGCAAACAAAAGTCTCGACACTCTCAATTAAAAAAAAAGCACATTTTGGTAATGGAAGGCCACTAATCAAACAATAAGCAGCATAAGAGACAAAACAAACCAAAAACGAAAATGAAGAAAATTAAGAAGATTTAGAGTTTTAACGCATTCATATATATGAACATCATTTAACGCATACATGTACACTATGTACGTGAATCTTCATGTACGTGAATGTATGTGAACATCCCTAATCCGTGGATATGACATCTATTAAATGAGGAGAGAGAAAATAAATGCCATATACACGGATCAGAGACGTTCACATACATTCATGTACGTGAAGATTCACTAAGCTAGTACACTAATACATCCCATTCACTCACTCATAGCCTCATGACAACACCCCCAACCACACCCCCCCCAAAAAAAAAAAAAATAAAATAAAAGAGAGAGAGTAAAAACTCTACAACTATCTTATTTTTCTGTACGTGCATGATTAAAATGATGGAGGAGAAGAAGACGCTGAGCACACCTTGGGACGACAGTGTTGGTGATGGCATCCAACGAAACAGGCTATTATAACATGGGCAATGTAATTAAGCATCATCTTCTTCACGGACCTCCTCTTTGGTGGAAGTAGCGACCCTCTCTTTTGAAGCTCCACCCATGGCCTCCTCTCTTCTCCCACCACCATCTCACCTGAGTTCGACCCCATTCCCTCTCTTTCCTTCTCTTCTTTTTTCTTGTTTGATCTCTTCTTAAGGTAAATGTTAAGACTTGGTGAGTCAAGCCAGTATGGTTTCACAGCTGAGAGGGTCCTCGTAACTATAGAGGTTGGCCGTTGGTGAGTGATGAATAAGGCCGAGTGGTTTTCTTTCAGAGTGAAGCCATAACACTGTAAACAATATTCCATCTACAAATTAAAGCTGATGACACAGTACCTATATGATAAGGGGGCAGCTAATTGGCCCTACGTTATCATTGTTTCCCTATTGCTTTGGTATACTTTTTTTTTAAATAGATGGAATGATGGATACCTTCTCTATCCCATTCTAGTTGAGGGATGGGGTCGGGTGGGGAAGAAAAGATGAGATCCAGGAGGCTTGAACCAAGATCTCTGGGTAGAATGAGCTTTTACTGTCAGCACTCTTACCAATTTTACTAGGCAATTGTTTTTGACCATAAAGAAATGTCAGGCACCGTTTATTTGTCATTGTGTATGTAGATTTAATGGCGATAAAATCATTAAAAAAAAAAAAAAAAAACTCAGAGCATGAAAAAAACATTTTTACCCCTTATTTTAGGGATTATGGGACCTCATGAAACCAATTGTAAATCACCACATTTTATCCACATTGTTTTATAAAGTTTTCTTTTCTTTCCAATGGTCAAGGGTGCACGCCTGAATGTTGCCAATCGTTCAATACGCACTGGTGCATTGGAGAGGATCCATGTTCCATGTATTTTACCCAAAATAAAGTGAAAGGACTACTTAATTATTAACTTTCACATTCAAACCCCAATAGTATAATTCTATTATTTTAAATAAGGAAAATGCCACATTAAAATCATTAAAAAAGGGAAATTTACGCCCCTTCTCTTGTAGTTTGTTAAAATTACATGTAGATCCAATGGTTTAAAGGAACTACACCCCTCACTTGTAGTTTGAAAGATTCTTATAGTTAAGTCCAATTTGTTAGCCACTGTGAAAATGGAACCATTAGTTGGTGATGTCACCTAATATTATATATTCTTCCTCTCTTTCTCGTCTTTGTCTCTCCTTGATCTAATCGACATTTTTACCACTTATTTTAGGGATTGTGAAACTTCATGAAACCAATTATAAATCATTGCATTTTAATCCATACTGTTTTATAAAGTTTTCTTTTCTTTCCAATACGGACTAGTGCATCAGAGAGGATCCATGTTCCAAGTATCTTACCCAAAGTAAAGTGAAAGGACTACCTAATTATTGACTTTCACATTCAAACCCCAATAATAATATAGTTCACTAGTTATTCTCTATTTTAAATAAGGAAAAGGCCGCATCCATCCATCCCCCCCTCTCTCTCTTACCTAAGCCAATGCTAAAGTCAAATGAATGATGATACGCCTTTGATCACACTATTTATCTCTTAGCTGAAGACTGAAGTGCAATATGTGAAAGATTAAAAGATTAAAAGATTAAAAGATTAAAAGATTAAAAGATTAAAAGATTAAAAGATTCCAAGATTAAAAGATTAAAAGTCTAATAAGTTGTCCTAAAGATGGAAGACAAACTAGAACCGTGCCAGGGGGAATGGGGCATCTCCCTAAACCTAGGCCATCCTAGTTACCCTACATTTGAGGAACAAAATCAAATCTGTGTTGGACCATAAGAGATGGAGAATCATTTTAGTTCCTTATTCCAGCTGTGCATGCATGTCTATTAAACAGATGAACTTATCTTCTATGCCCCCCTAAGACTTTTTAAATGCCAACAATATTAAGACAATTCGTATAGGGCAGGTAGAGGGGATGCATTGAAACAAGGGTTTACTGGCAATTTGTCTTCACCTTTACTCTTGAAAGTCATCAGATGCTCTCTCTCTCTAATGCGTCAACCTAAGTCGACTTCACTACAAGGCCAAAATCAATAGCACAGAAGATAAGGTTGGAGTAGTCCATTTTCTTGCCTCTTATCTACAGACAAGGTGAAAGAACAAAGTTAAAAATAACCAGTTAAGACTTAACCCGAGTCCTCAACCCTTCCTATGTCCTGTCCACTGCACTCTCTCCTATTCTCAAGATTTTTTTTTTTTCGGTTGAGACTTTTGCAAATGTTATTGTTCAATCTTTGATTCTAATGTCATCATGTTGAATATCTCTCTAAATCATTCACCGATCCAATTCTAGCCCAATAGTCCCCATGCACCCAATCAGGCTTAATTGTACGGTTAACAACACTTGGGCATGCATCTTCAGCTGTTGGATGCACATTGACACTCTAAAGAAGGATCTGATTTTGATCTGTGCCTGGTCCTCAAGTGGGTTCTTTCTTACCCCGGTGTGGGGCCTAGAATAAGGAAGAAAAGGGAAAAAAAAAACTGTGGGGGGGGGGGGGTGTTGCATTATAAAACTTTCTTCTACAACTTTTTTCCCCCAATTTTATGATTCCAAATTGATTTTACGTTCAATCTTTTACTTCTGCCCACTTTTGGTCAAAAGAAAGAGAGCCTATAAAGGTGAAACTTGATTCAGAGCAGTCACAATATGAAAAACGATTTCGTCATTAGAGAAGTTCATTTAAAAAAATAAAAATAAAAATCCCATAGTTAAAAAAGATAGAGAATGTCAGTGTAGACCCAAATAATTTAGGCCTATTAAAAGAGAATGTAGCCCGCAAAAGGAAACTCGAGTTTTTGGTACAAAAATTGAAAATGTTGAATTTCACTAAAATAGTCTCATTAGCTCTAGAGGAATTATAAATCGGCCTATTGGGTTGACCTGAACCAATCAATGTATGTTTAAAAAAAAAAAGTCAAAATGATAAGGAGTTCGGTCCATCTAGCTTTGTTTTGTAGGACGATCGGGTTCGATGGATTCATTAATTAGTTCGGGCCAAAATTTTAAGCGTTTGGGGTTTAGCTTCATGTGCTTTCAAGACGTAGCTCCATTGGCTCTAAATTTAAATCATGGGATGGACCCATGTTCGTTATGCAAACTGCAGCTGCAGAAACCATGGACCCATGTTCGTTATGCAAACTGCAGCTGCAGAAACCATATCACCATGAAAAGGTACGAGTCGTGGGATTGGTACACCGATGATGTAAACTCAACAAGCCCTCATCAACCTTCGCCTTAAACATACCATTTAGAACTTAGGGGTGTAAGTTGGTCCCAAAACCCCCGAGCGTACCCAAAAATTTCCGAACTTGGGCTGTGCTTTTCAACCTATGGGTCGGACTCTGGCCAAAAACCCAAGTCGAGGGTCAACCTAACTAGGCTTCAGGTTAAGGCTTTGGGATGGGCTGCCCCGTCCAACAAAATTAAGGCATATATACACCACATGCATCAACAATAGGATTTGGGGGTAATCTCCCACGCCATACCAGTGGCAGTGCAAAGCATGGTATGACCTTGTGGAGCTCACATGGTCATGGTAAGACTTAGGAGATAGAAAAGGAAAACTTTTTCCTTAAGCCATAGGCTAAGACTATCAAAAAAATAAAAAAATCCTATTTTTCAAAACTTTAAAATTATATATAAGCCCACACCAATAGGCCCGACCGAGCCCAACAGGTTTATGGCCCGATTTGGACCGACCCGATTAATAAATGTGTCGATATTAAACTGGCATTCATAGTACAAGTAGCCAGCCCGTCGAACGCCTGACTAAATCGACGCGTTTATATGCCCGGCTTGAATAGACTCGTTGTAGCCCGACCCAGCCCGACCCCCTTTAATACTACATAAAATTCCTATTTTGCCACTACTAGTGAGAAACAAATTAAACTTTCTTACCCTTTGCTTTATAATAGGATTTGATTTAATTAAGTTTTATTTTGTAAGTTGTAAAGGTCATAATCTCTTCTTTTTCTTTGTAACAATAACCATAATCTCATATCATTTCTCTTTTTTATTAAAGATTTGCCTCACATATTTCTGGGCATTCAACCAACTTAAGAAAAGAATTTTAGGGTAGGCACGTTTAAAACCCATTTATAACCCATTTAGACTTAAATAGGTCCGTAGACCGATTAAGGCTCGGTTAAGACCCGTTTAAGGAAGCCCGATTAAAGCCCGACATTGACCGACCTGATTATAAACCATATCATGCCCCCAAAGCTAGACCCATCTACTTAAATGGGCGGTCACGATGCAAGGCCTCTTAGTGGTTAAGCCAGATTAAGTCCGACCAAGACCGACCCAGCCCAACCTGTTGACACCCCTAAGTTTCAGTCTTAATCAAAGCAGGCCGAATCCCATGGGCTGGGCTTCAATTGAATCCATTCCAGCCTAATGTCAGGCCAGGCCAGGCAAGGCCAAGGCTTACACCATGGCTTCAAAGACCCGGTCTAGGCCTGGGCCTTTGAAGACCTGAGCCCAGCCCATGGAGACTACTGCTTGCCATCCCTTTGACATTTAATCCAATTATCAGCATGAGCGAAGAACACAGAACAAAATCTCCAAAGGAGAGAGAAATAGATGTGGGCTCACATCATCATCATCATCTGTTGGAAATATGGGTTCGACCCGATGGGTCAGATATGCGGACAAATTTAACCAGATCAATCCAAATTGGATAGCATATGGTTCAACCGCAGTGCCAATCGGCCCAATTCTATGCCCAAGATGGTAATCGCAAGTAATAAAATTGGATTCCCTCTGAGTCTCAGCTGTTGATTGTTTTTCATTTGAGTACCTCAATTATGTGGATGGATCTCTCCCGGGGTAATCCAAGTTGACAATGCATTGTTTGGAGTCATGTGATTTTCTGGTGAACTTCTCTCATCTAAGCAGTAATGGGGTAGGGTTAGACTAGGCTCGACTCAACCCAAGCCTCAGCCCAAGTCCTGACTGGCCGGATCCTGGGGTGCAGAATTGGCCCAGAAAGCAGGCTGGAAAGCCCAGTCCAGGCCCTGATGTTTGACATCCTCAAATTGGACTTCAAATGTTAAAACTATAGTGCTCCTATGTTGCCCCTAATAATTAAATGAGTAAATGACTAATTGGTAATAGTGACTACACCACATTGAAGATGCAGCCAATGGATGGCCTATGATCACTCCTCTTATGATCTCATCCATCTTATTACCTAAAGTAACTAATTTATTATCTGGAGATTGGTCCTTGGTCCCATTGTGTCTTGAAACCAGCCATCTCAGGCATGGCCTCAGAAAATGATTTAATTGGTGATCATCAAACTTGTTTCAATTTATTCAACTGAAATCCCTATTCTTGACTAAAGATCAACTGCATAATAATATTGAACCTTCATTATATGTTTCCCTTTAATTCCAATATTAGTCTTTTATTTTATGACTTAAATGTTTGTCATCTCATTATAATGATCAATTGGACTTGGTGAACCTTTAGAATTTCTTCTAGTCTTCTAGAAACCATATCATCCATACTGGATTCTCGCAATGTTAGATAGTATGGTTAGTTATAATGAGGATTTTGCTTTTTTAAGGTTATATTGTTTTTGGATCAAAAGTACTAAAACTGGTAATTAGCATTTTCTTTATGTGGTAATTAATATCTATTTCAATGTACCCCATGAATTAAAATTGGGTGAGAGAAATCTATCGGTTTGGTGTGGGAAATATCAGACTAGTAGACCAATGGGTGGATATACGGGAGCATATTCAACGCTCATCAAAGGGGGGAGGGGCAACGTAGTCCTTTTTGCACTTTGCACAATTTGGGAGTTTTATGAGCAAGACTGACAAGGTTCTTTTTCTCATTAAAATCTTAACATGTAATTGTCTTAATTTGTCTGCCATGTATAGCTTTCTTGTCAATGCCACGTCTCATTTTCTCATGGGATCATTTTGAAGCGACAAAAAAGGACTGAAGGTTTGCAAATCTTGAGGGGGAGTGGGAACTCTGTCATGTTGGAGAAAGACACCAAAGAATCCATCCCTTCATAGTGATTAGAATACACAAATATAGATAAACCATATCTAGGGTAATTATTGGGACACGCTCATAACAGAACAATAAATGGGAGTGAAGAATACTTGATTAATGAGGTTGAAAAGCTTCCATACTTAACCTTAATCACGAACTGTTGTCTCACGACTAAGAATACACCTCTATGGTCTTCTACTGTCTCCCACTTGGATCCTCTCCCATAATTCTGTGAGTGAACTGTGTTCTCACATAATGTGACTGCAGGGACCATAGAGATTATATATAATAATCCACCCAACCTTAACCTAGTTCAACAATAGGTGGGTTGGGCTTTTCCCTTGTAAGTAGGCTTATGTGGACCTAATGGGTCACCCATATTAACATAGCCCACAACCCAACATGTCAATCATGCTTTGTGAAAAGGAAATATACCATGTGAAGCAATTTGGTGTATAGACATAGAACTAATAGGTTGTACAATGAAATTATGGGACAGGGTTATTGAAACTCACATGAGATGAGAATTATCATTATGGAAAACCAATTTGGTTTTATGCCAAAAGATCCATGGCATAAGCTATTTACTTATTAATTTTGAAGACACATGGAAAGATTTAAAGATTGTAAGAAGGATCTCCATATATATATATATATATATTTATATTCTTTATCAACTTAGAAAAATCTTATGACAGAGATTGTTGAGAAGTAATCTAGCAAATATATTGGAGAATGGACATAATTAAAGATATGTATAATGGTGTGGTAACTAGTATAAGAATTGTGAGGGGTCAATGTAGTGAATTCTCAATTATAAATGGTTTACATTAAAGACCATATTTAAGCCCATATTTTGTTTGCCCCATAGTTGATTTAAACAAAGACATTCAAAATTAGGCTCTTTGGTATGAGATTTTTTTATGATATTATTTTAGTGGATGGACTAAATAGGGATTAACAACAAGTTGGAATTAAGGAGATTAACTTTGAAATCAAATGGTTTTAAGATAAGTAGAATAAAAATAGAGTACATGATATGTAATTTAGTTATACCATGATGAATAATGAGGGGGTGAAAATCAATAAGAGGAAATTTCTCTAAGTGATTGTTTTAAGTATCTAGATTCAATTGTAAATAAAGAAGATTATATAGAGCATGATGTTTCACAGAGAATTAGAATATGATGGATAAAGTAGAGAGTTGCAATTGAAATGTTGTGTGATTGCCTTATTTCTGTAAAACTTACGAAAGAAAAATTACACAAGGTAAATCATACGATAGACTATGATGTTTCTTAAGGAATGTTGAGCAGTTGAGAAGCATCATATAGATAAACTCTGTACAAGTGAGATTAGTTGTCGAGATGGATGTGTAGCCAAACCATGAAATTAAGATAAAATAAAGAATAATCAAATTAGAGGTGATTTGAGAATAGCTTCGATGCTTGACTGGTTAAAGAAAGTCGTTTAAGGTGGCATAATCATATTCAAAAAAAGCCTTCAGATACTCCATTATGAGTAATGGAGAAGCATGGTTGTCGACATGTATAGCTTAGATCTTATATTTTAGCATCAAACCTAAAATGATTATGGAGAAAATGATGAGAAAAGACATGTATAACTTAGATCTTATATCAAATATAATTAACAGTACTAATTAGAAGTTTAAATCTTTGTAATGAACCCATTTAATTGAGATAAATCTGAATAGCACATGTTACAACTTAAGTGCACCTATCTGATCACGAATTTGTATTTTTATGGTTAAACAACGTCAAAATTTTCACTTTTTGAAACATGGTTGTCGAAAATTGGAACGACCACCATGTATTTGGTAGCCAATAATTTTGACTCTATTTACCTCAGCACTAAGTCATTGGTTGTAAACCATTCTAAGTTGCCATCAATTTGGCATCTTTACATATGGTTATGATATATTGTAATTGTTCTCGTCTTGAATGTCAATGGAGGGTGTCTACCTCCCCCCACCCTCCTTCCCCCACCATTTAAAAAATAAAATAAAATAGAGGTGTGTCTACATGCCACCCATGTTGAAAGTGTTGAAGTCGGTGAAGTTAAGGATAAGTAGTCACAATACAAATATATATATATATATATATAGAGAGAGAGAGAGAGAGAGAAAGAATAGTAATCATGAAAGTTATTCTCCTTTAATTTTCTTGACCTTTTAGTTTGAATTTCTTTACTTGTTTTGACTTATAAGAGAATGTGTATGTGCATCACATTGTCCATAGGATGATTTTAGGTACCAGTTTCATATCAACTTATCAATATAGATTGACACTAATATCATTATAAGACTGGGACATGATGTGGACACAAGGTATAATAGTCATAATATCCCACAATATCTGTATCTTTGAAGGCATAACTATTTGATACAACTTATATAGATCAAAACCAATCCAATATCAATACTTGATACCTAAAATCATCGTAGCTGCCAGCAACCTTAGGGCCCGTTTGATAATGTTTATGTCATTTCTGTTCCAAGAAATGGTAGAAACATAAATTTCCGTTTCTAGAAACAGAAACAGAATTAAAGGTGTTTGATAAGCCATGTTTCTGGAAGTCGATAGTAACCAGTGAAATAATGGCCATGAGTCGTTTCTAGAAACAACGAAACAAGTAGAGCCTGTGTAGTTTCTTAAACCATAAATAGGTAGAAATTTCAATTCTATTTATGAAAACAAGTGAAACGAAACAGTTTTATTAAACGCTTTTTTGTTCTATTTCTCTCGTTTTTGGACACAGAAACGATAGAAACGCGTTTCTTGAAATATCATCAAATGGGCCCTTAGGGAGAGATCATTTCATATTATAAGTTTCCCTAGAATTCATGCATGGGATAATAAGGTCATGGCCATTCATGTGGGCCCACAATCATCATTTCAAGAAATAGAAGATTCCTTCCTCACAGGGTTGTAATTGGGTTTAGGTCAATTAATAGACTCAATACTCAATACTCAATACTATAGGTTGGTCAATTTGGTTAGGTTATTGAACCAGTTTTAATTAGGTTATTTTAAAATGCCGACCTTAGAAATTAGAACTAATATCAGAAGTCGATTGAAGCCAGCTATTAGGCCGATCAAAAAGAGCATTGCCTTGGTCTCACTCTATAGTCTAAAAGTCATTCTTTAGAGGTAAATGTAACTCATACTCACTTCTTTCTTTCTTGAGGATTAAATGAAAGAAGAAACCTTCTACCAAATAAAAAATAAATAAAAAAAAAAAAAAAAAAAAAAAAAAAAGAAGAAGAAGGAACCAAGAAGAATAAATAAAGAAGAAACACAGAATAACAAAAAAGGTTTATAACTGCCATTTGTTTCACTGTAAAAAGGTTTAAAAATATGTAATAATAGATCAGAATAACACAAAAAGATCCAACCAAACTCCCAGACATCAAGAAACAACCACTGGATCAAATTTCCAAGGACATACACCTCTCATAGATTAGAAGAAAACCCATTTCTAAGGTAGGTAGAGGTGGTGGATTTCCAACCTTTAGGAACAATAGCTCTACACTTGTCCAAGACATCCGCTTTGATATCCTTTATGACTCAAGTCAATGTCTTCAACTGGTTATGAAATGACAAAAATTTCTCTCCTTTCAAATGTGGGCAACTGCTATGCCAACTTGGCTATACAACCAATTTAAAATGCTTTTTTTCTTCTCTTCCCCTCCCCCCCACCTTACTTTGAGTAATGGAATTTGAAGGAAAAATAAAATGATGATGCTGAGGCCATGAACCCACAAGCTAATTTTACCTTAATAACCAATAATCAGGGGAAGAAGATAAGAACTTCAGAGTTCAATGCAGCTATATATGAACATCATTTAACGCATACATCTACACACACCAACCGTTACATTGCATTCATTCATTTATAGTCTGGAACTTCTGCAACTATCTAATTCTCTTAATTTAATTTGTACGTGCAAGATTAAGCTGATGGAGAAGGATAGTTTTTGGTGACGAAATCCAATGAAAGTAGCCATTATAACATGAACAATTTAATCAAACATAATCCTCTTCAGTATTTGAGGGAGAGAGAGTGAGAGAAGAAGAAGAAGAAGAAGATGATGATGAAAGATGGAATTTAAAAGGATCCCATCTCTCTCCCTCTCTCTCCCCCTCTCTCCTCGCTTTGAGTACTTGCATTTGAAAGAGGGAAAAGGCGAAGCTGGCCATGAAACCAAAAGTTACTTGTATCTCTGCGTGTGTCTCACATGGTCCATTTGGGAATGGAAGGCAACTAAATTATAACCAATAAACAGGAGAAGAAGAGAAAAACCAAAATAAGGAAAAGAAGAAGAGAAGATTCAGAGTTCAATGTAGCTATATATAAACTTCATTTAAAGCATATATGCACACTAATACACCACATTCATTCATTGCCTGTAACAACAACAACAACAACAACAACAACAACAACAACAACAACAAAAGAAAGAAGGAAAAGTGCAGTATTCGAAGCTCTCTGTAACTGTCTTACTTTCTTAATTTTCACATGCATGACTAAGATGAGGAATGAGGAGGAGAAGAAGAAGCTGTGGACACATTGGGACGACGTTTTTGGTGACAACATCCAACAAAACAGGCCATAATAACATGAACAATGTCATTAAACATCATCTTCTTCACGGACCTCCTCTTTGGTGGAATTACTGATCGTCTCTTTTGAAGCTCCACCCCTTCTGGCCTCCTCTTGGCTCGTCCCACCATCTCACATTGGGTTGACCCCATCCCTCTCTTTACTTCTCTTCTTCTTTCTTGTTTGCTCTCTTCTTATGGTAATGGTAATTAGGGTTGGAGAATGAAGTGTGGTTTGAGAGAGAGGATGTTACTAAATAGGAAAGTGAATGATAAAGCCAAGTGGTTTTCCTTGAAAGTGACCAGGCATATACGTTCGAGGGTTTCCTAGTCAGCAATAAATTAATAAACAAAAAATGAGTTGAGTTCCTCTGTACATTAGGGCAACCAATTGGAATAATGATCTTTCCCTGTAGGTTTGCAAATACACCCTAAGGTTTTTGTATTTTTCAAAATACCCTTTAACCGGAGTAGGATTTCATTTCGGTGCCTGTGAGTATGGGCAACAAGAAGATTTTTTCCATCATCTGTGCACTTTGGTTTTGGGAATTGAGGCCACGAAGGAATGTCTGGATTTTTGCTGCTTCTCTACCCATATGGCATGAGTAATCTAGCCTACACATAAGCTTCTAGCATGAGGTTGTTAACTCTAATTTCCTTTTGAGTTTTCATTTTCTCTTTTCTGGTAATAAACTAGAGGTGCGGGTGTGAAAAGACTATCCTACCGATAGGGGGTTTTTTGGCCCATAAATTAATAAATACATTTTTCTCACCTTTTTTTTTTCAATACACTTATTATCCCTCACGTATTTATTTATTTCCCATTTCTTGTTGAATTTTCCATTAATTCCATATTTTGGATTCTATAAGTTAACACAATATTTCGTTTCCGTCTTCCCTCACTTAATCTTAGAAGAAAATCAATCTTAATAATTTTTTATAATTTTTTTTTACTTGATTAAGTCATTGAGCCTTCAAGTAATAATATGAGGAAAGCATAATTCAAATCTCTCATAATGAAATATGTTCCAAGCATATATGTCATGGATCCTTACTTTGACATGGTGCAAATATCTAAATGGCAACCTTTTAGATACTTTCTTAGACCTTTACCAATTCTAAGTAGCAGTCATAATTTTTTTTTAAAATCCATTTTCATGATATTATACATTGATCAGACATATCATGGCCAATTCCTTAGAAAATATGGTGTCTTCCAAGCCAAAATTTTATCCATTGTTGAAATTTGTTTGAACATAAATAACTCCCAAGCCTTCATCATGGTTGGGGAGACACTCTTCCAGTGATAGTATGAGGAAAGCATAATTTGTCATCGAGCATAGAAATTGAAGGAGAAAACTTGGTCCATTGCAAAGACTGTTAGTCGTATTAATCCCACATCGATTATGACTGGAACAATCTCTTTCCTAATATACTTGTGAACACCTTCTCCTATCAAATCGGTCTTTTAAGATTAAAATTTTACATGGTATCAGAATGGGTTCTTTCCGGTTCTGTCCTCCCTAGTAATGTCTATGTGTAAGGTGGTTCCGAGCCACCTACACCCGAGGGAGAGTGTTAGTCATATTAGTCTCACATTAATGGTAATTAGAGTTCATGAGTGAAGTATGGTTGGTTTGAGAGAAAGGGAGAGAGAAGAGTGTGTGCTACTAAATAGGTAGATAATTGATGAAAAAGAATGAGTGGCATCCTAATGTTGGGGTGATGTTAGTGGGTTGGTATACCCTGACGTTAGCACACGTGTTTATTAAAAAAATTAATAGTGGGACCTACATCTCCATTGTAAAAAATGAACCTAACCCGGTTGGTAGTAAAGGTGTCAATTGGTTTGGAACCAAATATTTGGTCCGGGTCCAATTTCGGTTTCGGTTTCGATTTCAATGAGTGTTAGTGTGATCTAGAATCGGACCAAGTCCCATCTCGGTTTTGAAAATCAATACTTGTACCGAACTATCTAGTTCTGGTATGGTTCCAGTATTCAGTTTTAAATTCGATTCTTTAATGTAGAAGACAAAAGAAATAGTGGCACTAATTGTATCCTCCTTTTTTAGTACCAAGGACTTAAATGCTAGCTAATGCTACAAGAGAAGATAGTGTAAATGCTCATTCATTAGGTTATAGGTCTTACCAAACAAAAGAGGGTTTTAAACTTGGACTATAACCATAATTCTATGAGACAATTTAAGTGATTAATTACGCCATGTTTCTACTTAAGTTACTCAATAGGCTGTCAAGAACGGGAAGAAGACTTCGAATGAAATCTTAGCCCACCTCAAGTGTTTAGTTTTTTAAAAAAATAAAAAAATTACATCAAGTTATTCGATTTGGTTTCAGTTAGACCCTTGATTCTTTACATAGATCCAAATGCAAACCGAATCAAATTATAAACACTTATTTCAGATCCAAGATGTAATCATATCATAATTGATCAATTTTGAATATTTAGTCTAGAACTAAATTCGATTTTCAATTTTCGGTTCCGAATCTAATTTGACACCCTTAGACTTGAGTGTGGTGCAGTGAAGTCCATCCTACTAGGAGCAGGTTTCAACGCATACTTTGGTGGAATTGTGGGACCTCATTTAACCAGTTGTGAATCTATCCTTGCATTATCCAGAGGGTTTATAATTTTTTTTTTTTAAATATATATTTCAATGTGAAAGGATTACTTAATTATACTCTCTCTCTCTCTCTCTCTCTCTCTCTAAATGACCGATGATATTCCATTGACCACACTGTTGTTGTGTGAATGCAAGGAAGAATCAAAGAATAAAATCTAAAAAGTTGTTCCTAAAGATTAAGACAAATTAACTTGCAAGCATGCCGTGGGATAGATTCTCCCTAGGCCATCCTACTTACCCCACAAATCATTTTTTCTTGGACCATATTACGTGCAAAATCTTAAATTTGAAGAACAAATCAATTTCAGTTCCTTTATTCAACTCGTGCAGATCTTTAAAAAGATTAATCTCTTCTTTGTCCCCCTAAAATCTTTTAAATGTCAAAAATTAAGATTTGAATTGGGAATGCATTGAATTAAGCAAGGGTTAATGGCAATTTGTCATGTCCGATGTTATTGGAACATCGTCTGTTCTCTAACATGTCAACTTCCATCAACTATACTGTACTACACTATACTACTCTACAAAGTCATAACATCAAAGGGATTTGGAAAATCAAGCACAAAAGATAGGGGTAATCCATTTTCTTTCCTCTTATCCGCCGACAAGGTGAAAAAACTAAAGATGAAAATGAAACATTTTGAGACAAAGTCCTCCAAATTCTTCCTATTTCCAGTCCACCGCTATTTGTCCTTTTCTCAAGGACTTTTTCTTTGTGACTTTTGTACATGTTATTGATGAATCGTTGATTCTAATATCTTAGTGAATAATGATGAATGTATCTCTAAATTATCCATTGACCTAATTCTAGTCTAAAGCACCAGTGAAGAGGTAAAATAGTGAAATAGTAGAAATCAAGCATATTTTATTATTGAGTAGTGATCACTTGATCTCTCATGGATAAGCTATTAGAAGGCAGGAAATAAATAAAAAAAAAAAAAAAAATCTAGGGGTCATCTCATGCATCACCCTTGGATCCGGATCCTCTCCTCAGATATTACCCTTAACTTATCTCATGAGGCGACACATGGCCTAATAACAACCGGCAATGTTCTCTTCAAAGTTTCTACAAAAAAAAAAAAAAAACCTGCTATTCAAAGCTATTTTTTTAATATTATAAAATAATGAGACCCACATCATCTTTCTCATCTTGACCCTCTCACCTTACTCCTTTTCTTGCAACCCTGCCCTACTATGCTTCCCTCTCCCTAACTCACTTTTCCATCTGTAAACCCCACCTCACACGCTCTTCATCCCTAGATTGATACCAACTCCAACCCCATCGTCTTCTCTTCTCCACGCACTGAACTAATCATAATATATGAAACAATTTTGTCTACATGAAAACTCACATGGTTAAAGAGAAGAGAGACGGTCAGTGTGAGCCCCAAATGGTTAAGTTGTGAGAGAATATGCAAAAGCATCCCCACAATATTAGCGTTGGGACCTTTCTTCAATTAAATATAAATTGAGAAAAAAAAATCCTGAAAGGTAACATGATCCTTGTGTTCAAACACAGAGGGTAAAATGACCACTACACCCCTCATGAAAGATAAAAATCTCACCCATAATATTGATGCTTCCATAGAGGCTCCCATTAGCCCTCATACTAGCATAGGAGCCACATTGGAAACCCTTTCCCATATAAATTTAGGAATTGGTTCTCCATCTGCGAGCATAGCCAATGCCAACTCTCCCTTTGGAATTCATTTATTTCTTTCAGGGGTAGTTTGTTTCAGGTTTGGCGTATTTCATGTAACCGGATTGTATGGTCCTGAAATTTGGGTGTCCGATCCTTATGGAGCTAAACTGGAAAAGTAAAACCTGTAAACCCAGTGTGGGCGTGGAAGGTTTTTATCCTTTTGTTCCGGGAGGAATAGCCTCTCATCATATTGTAGCAGGGACATTGGGGCATATGTCTATCTCTCTCTCTCTTCTCAAAATAAGGGAAAAAATTATCTTTCACATGAGAGATGATAAAAATAGACACATGGGAGCCTTGGTGTTAGCCACTCTCCTCAACAAAGTCATTTTCCCCATTAATGTAGTAAGTGGTAAGGCCATAAAGGAGGCTGGAGCTGGCCCAAGGAAAGATCAGCTTTTTATAGGCACTTTTGAAGATCAGCCCACAAAGGGTACTCACGTTTTAGGTGCGAGAATTGAGAAAGATGAATTTCACTAAAATAGTCTTATTAGCCAAAGGTATTACAAATCAGTCTATTAGTCTAATAGGGTCAAACTTAAACCGACCAATATTTTTTTTTCTAACGGAACTGATAAGGAATTTGATCGATCTGACTTGGTTTTGTTCAATCGATCCATTGTTTAGGCCAAAATTTGAAACGTCTGTAGTTTTAGGTTCCTATATGATTTCAAGTCTTATCTACATGGCTCTAAATTCAAATCATGGGATGGACCCATGTTTATCCATGAAGTGAGATGTCCATGCAGGGGGTGTAACTAAGGATGTGAGTTTGTAACCAAAACCGTTTATTGAAATCGAATTGATCCGTTTACATCGAAATCGCAAAACTGTTTAGTAAATAGTGCAGTTATGGTTTCAAGTTTCAGGCCAATTAGTTAAACGGGTTGGGTCGATTTTAACCGCGGAACCCATTGGTTTCAAATCGAATTGAAATCGTTTAAACTGATCCGATTAATCTGTATAACAATTAAATAAAGAAGGGGTAATAATCCGTATAACAATTAACAATTAAATTAAGTGCCCATCCTGCTTTGGTATGATTTATTGCAATTCAATTCAAGTTTAGGCTTTAGATCATGAACTTGTAATCCATATATGTTACTATGTTATTATGTTATCATAGATGGGGTGTTTTGGTTGAACGACCTATCATTTTAATATTTTATGCTGTAGAAGGCTGGATTTGGATGTTGTATGATATTAGTTCTAAATGTTTGAGAATGACCATGCAAAGAAATATCTCTAGATTATCAAATTAAGACATACCATCGTTGATATAGAATTTCTTATTTGTGGTTGCCAATTATTTTTTGATAAGCTTATAATCTTCAGTTTAGAGATGGTTGCAAGTTATAACAAATCGATTGTGAACCGTTTTACAAACCCTATGGAATAAACCGAAATCGAAACCGTTTAAAACCATGAAACCGACAACGTTTAGAAACCATGGAAACCGAAATCGTTTACTAAACGGTCACGGTTTTAGAAAGTGAAACCATTTAGTAAATAGTGCGGTTATGGTTTTAGTCAAATAAATGTGAACCGAACCGATCCGCACCATTTAAACTAAAACCAAACCGATTAACACCCTTAGGTGTAACCCTGTCCCCAACCTCGAGCCCACCAACCCAACTTTAAGACACACATGCCTACCAATTATTAAAATTGAGGGTTTCCCACGCCACGTGTAGGGATAATATCTTACGCCACACCATTGGTGGATTAAAGAACATTATCATCCATTTGTGATTCACATGGTCATTGCACGACAAAGAAAATAATAAGAAAATCTCATATGAGAAGACAATAATAGTTCACTGACATAGTGGAAAACTTTTTTTTTTTTTAAATAAATAAGTGATAAAAATATTTTTAAAATTTTAAAATTATTTACAAGTTCCAACCTTAATCAATGCCTAGACCATATGCCTTCAAATAAGGCCATTCCAGCCTAATGTCTGGCCAGGCCAGGAAAGGCCAAGGCCCGGAGACACTTGCTTTAGTCTCTGTTTGTGGTGACACATTGACATAAGTCCTTTCCCAAATTTATAAATTAAGAATTCTCACAATAAAAAGGTCTACTCGACATGGATTAGGCATTAATACGTGTTTTGCAGCTTTGAAGACTGGAGCCTAGCACATGGAGACTTCTTCTTGCCAACCCTTTGACAATCAATGGAATTAACAGCATGAGCGAAGAAGAGAGGACAAAATCTCCAAAGAGGAGAGGAATAGACGTGAGCTCACATCATCATCATCATCATCATCATCGTCGTCGTCATCATATGGGTTTGACTTGATGGGTCGGATGTCTGGATATATCAAACCAAATTGGATAGCAATATGGTTCAATTACAGCGCCAAGGAATTCAGGGAGGGATCATTTCATTTTTTGATCTGGGAAATACCGAATAGGTTCAAGTGATGAGAGAATTAAGGATACTAACTAGAAAGACTAATCCAACCCATAATGATGTACCAGAAAATACAACATTTTTGTTATTTAACCAACCTTCACGAGAAACAAATACATCTGATACATTAATCAGTAAGATTAAGCCAATTGGTTGTTAATGAATTGTTTAGAGTTTATATAGTTTTCCGGTGAATTTTTCTCATCTAAGCAATAATGGGCTCCTAAAAATTTACTACTATTCCATATATGCCCAAATGATCGACAGTGAAATTATCTAATTATCCAACAGACTAAAAAAAGACCAGCCCAACAGACTGAAAAGACCAGCCCAGGCCTTGCTATTTGACATCCGATCCTCAATTGGACTTAAAAAAGTTAAAGCTATAGTGCTCCCATGTTGCCTCTCTTAATGAGAAGAGTAGCTGATCGATTAGTTATAGTGACTCCACATTGAGGATGCAGTCAATGGATGGCCTATGACCACTTCTCTTATGATCTCATCCATCTTATATTATGATCAATTGTACAGGGTGAACCTTTAGAACTTGTTCAAGTCTTCTAGAAACCATATCGTCCGTACTGGATTCTTGCAATATTATATATATATATATACTTTTTTTTATATTTTTTGTTGGGGGTGGTTGGGGGGGGGGGAATTGGCAATGTTATAATATGATTAGTTATAATAAGGGTTTTGCATTTTAAAATCATAATGTTTCATTCTTACAAAGAGTATTGATTTTTATTGTTAAGAAGAGAAAGAACGAAGCATGATTCGGAGTGTTGTGCAGAAATGAAAGGATAACATATTGATTGTATTAGGGGAAAGTCAAAACGGTCCGTTGTGATCAAGACAGGGAAGAATATTTTCTAGGAGACCTGAGCAAAGTCCTAGCAAAAATGTCTATACTGGAACAACTCAAGGAGTCTTAGCCACACAAGGAAATGCTGAATCAATCCCTCGAAGAAGCAAATATTGGAGCAGTCATTAGAGACCATATGGGCCAATTTCAGACTGCCATTGCACACGACCTTGGCTCATGCTGGGCTTGTTGTTTCATATCATCCTAAGCACAGTGATTACAGGTGGATTTGAATTAAGCTCAACCCCTCTGTGGTTACCCTTTTAGCGGCTCACTACCTATCCCTATGTACCAACGGACTAAAGTTGGAAGACCACCAGTAATTGAGAGAGAGAGGATTCATTAGGGTTCAATGTAGGTCAATGCATGAACGTCCAAGAGCCAATAATCAATTTATGAATAAAAATTTATAAACCTTTTAGATAAATGACATGACAGATCTACCGTTAATATAGATTATAGTTTTGGAATACTTAAGTGGGTCAAGTCCTTGTATGCGAACATTTTTATACAAACCTGCCATAGACTACAAAATTTCCAATGCCTCTCTCTCTCTCTCTCTCTCTCTCTCTCTCTCTCTCTCTCTCTCTCATCACATGCTGTACGAGGACCTGCTCTTGTAACTCAATAGCTCTCACCCTTATTTATGAATCAACTTAACTGGGTGTGGGTCAATACTCAATTTGGTAAAGGCTGAACCACTTTTAGGTTCGTTTAATTTAGTTAGCTACTTTTGTCAGTTGGCGTCAGAATTCGGACGGAGGCAGCTGTTGGAAATAAAAACGACAAAAAAGTATTATTTCATTGGTCGGTTAGCTCCTTCCACTCAGAGTCAACCGGCAAGAATCTCTACAATCATATTCTCCAGAAATACGTAACAATGTAACAGCAATGAGTAGTGAAGCTGAGACATTTATTTTAGAAAAGCTTCATATCTTTTCTAATTATGAGAGAAAAAGATAAGCCTAGGAATTTTTTTTCCAGGATTGAGAGGAGTGAGAATTTAGGCAAGCCATATATGTTTGGGAGTTAAGAAAAATTCAAAAAAAATTGAATTTGAAAAGAAAGTTCAAGACGAAAAAAATTTATTGGATAATTATATAATCTATCTTATTAGATTTTTTGTACATTTTTTTTTCTTTTATTGGCTACCAAACATAGCCTTGAACATGAGTTCAATTCCCCTAACCCCCTTGGTCAGCCACATAATTTCTACGATTCTCAAAGGTATTGATGCTATAAAGGCGTACAAATGTATCGATGGAATCAGGCAAACACAAGTCTCGACACTCGGTTAAAAAAAAAAATGCACATTTTGGTAATGGAAGACCATTAATCAAACAATAAGTAGGATAAGAGACAAAAAAACCAAAAACGAAAAAAAAGAAAATTAAAAAGATTCAGAGTTTTAATGCATTTATATATCTGAACATCATTTAACACATACATGTACACTGTTACATCCCATTCACTCACTCATAGCCTCTTGACAACACCCCCCAAGACCCCCCCCCAAAAAAGAGTAAAAACTCGGATCCGGTGAATCTTCACGTATGTGAATGTACGTGAACGCCCTTGGTCCTTGGATATGGCATTTATTTTCTCTCTCCTCATTTAATAGATGCCATATCCATAGATAAGAATGTTCACGTACATTCACTTACGTGAAGATTCACCGCTCTCCAAAAACTCAACAACTATCTTACTTTTTTGTACGTGCATGATTAAAATGATGAAGGAGGAAAAGAAGAAGAAATTGAGTACACCTTGGGACGACAGTGTTGGTGATGACATCCAATGAAACATGCCATTATAACATGGGCAATGTAATTAAATATCATCTTCTTCACGGACCGCCTCTTTGGTGGAAGTAGCGACCCTCTCTTTTGAAGCTCCACCCATGGCCTCCTCTCTTTCCTTTTCTTCTTTTTTCTTGTTTGATCTCTTTTTAAGGTAAATGTTAAGACTTGGTGAGTCAAGCCAATATGGTTTCACAGCTGAGAGGGTCCTCATAACTATAAAGGTTGGCCGTTGGAGAGTGATGAATAAGGCTGAGTGGTTTTCCTTCAAAGTGAAGCCATAACACTGTGTAAACAATATTCCATCTACAAATTAAAGCTGATGCCACAATACCTATATAATAAGGGGGTAGCTAATTGGCCCTACGTTGTCGTTGTTTCCCTAGTGCATTGGTATACCCGGATGTTTGGGACCATGTACATTTTTTTTTTTTAAATAGATGGATATCTACTCTATCCCATTATAGTTGAGGGGGAGGGGGAGGGGGCGGGCGGGGAAGAGAAGATGAGATCCAAGAGGCTTGAACCAAGGGCTATCTTATTCTAGGTGGAGGAGGAAGAGGGAAGATGAGATCCAGGAGGCTTGAACCAAGATCTCCCAGTAGAATGAGTTTTTACTCTCAACACTCTACCAATTTTACTATGCAATTGTTTTCGGCCATGAAAAAATGTTGAGCAGCATTTACTTATCACTGTGTATGTAAATTTAGTGACGATAAAATCATTAAAAAAAAAAAAAAAAAAAACTCTGTCCAGAGCATGAAAAAACATTCTTACCCCTTATTTTAGGGATTGTGGGACCTAATGAAACCAATTATAAATCACTGCATTTTATCCACACTTTTATAAAGTTTTCTTTTCTTTCCAATGGCTAATGGTGCGCGTCTTTGAATGTTTCCAATCCTTTGATACGCATTAGTGCATTAAAGAGGATCCGTGTTTCATGTATCTTACTCAAAATAAAGTGAAAGGACTACTTAATTATTCACTTTCACAAAATTTTTTTTTTTTTTTGGGTAAGGCATTCATTGCACATTCAAACACCAATAGTATAGTTCACTAGTTATTCTCTATCTTAAAAAAGGAAAAAAGCCACATCCATCCATCCCCCCTCTCTCTCTCTTACATATGCCAATGCTAAAGTCAAATGAATGATGATATGCTTTTGATCACACTTTTTCACTCTGACTGAAGACTGAAGTGCATTGTGTGAATGCAAGGAATAGAAGATTAATTAAAAGATTAAAAGAGTAAAAGTCTAATAAGTTGTCCTTAAGATGGAAGACAAACTAGAACCGTGTCAGGGGGAATGGGGCATCTCCCTAAACCTAGGCCATCCTAGTTACCCTACATTTGACGAACACAATCAAATCTGTGTTGGACCATATTATATGGAGAAGCATTGAAGTTCCTTATTCCAGTTGTGCTTATCTATTAACCAGATTAACTTATCTTTTATGTCCCCCTAACATTTTTAAATGCCAACAATGTTAAGACAATTCTTATAGAGCAGGTAGAGGTGGAGGGGATGCATTGAAACAAAGGTTTACTGGCAATTTGTCTTATCCATTATTACTCTTGAAAGTCATCAGAAGCCCTCTCTAATGTGTCAACCCAAGTCTAACTTCACCACAAGGCCAAAATCAATAGCATAGAAGATAAGATTGGAAGTAGTCCATTTTCTTGTTTCTTAACAACCGACAAAGTGAAAGAAATTTGAAAAGAACCAGTTAAGACTTAAGACCGAGTCCTCAACCCGTCCAATGTCCATTCCACTGCTCTCTCTGTCCTATTCTCAAGGATTTTTTTTTTTTTTTTTGGGTTGTGACTTTTGTACATGTTATTGCTGAATCTTTGATTCTAATGCCATAATGTTGAATCTCTCTCTAAATCATTCGTTGACCCAATTCTAACCCAATAGCACTAACGGAGGGGTTTCTGGGCCTGGGCCTGGGCCTTTGAAGACCTGAGCCCAGCCCATTGAGACTACTTCTTGCCATCCCTTTGACATTCAATCCAATTATCAGCATGAGAGAAGAACATACGACAAAATCTCCAAATGAGAGAGGAATAAATGTGGCCTCACATCATCATCATCATCATCTTCTGTTGAAAATATGGGTTCGACCCGATGGGTCAGACACGTGGACAAATTTAACCAGATCGAACCAAATTGGCTAGCATATGGTTCAACCGCAGAGCCAATCGGCCCAATTCTATGCCCAAGATGGTAATAGCTAGTAATAAAATTGGATTCCCTCTGAGTCTCAGCTTTTGATTGTTCCATTTCTTGAAACCATTGATTGTTTTTCATCTGATTATTATCTATCTGTCTAGCTTTACGTACCCCATGAATTAAATTTTTAATTAGATGTAATGGTCTTAATTTGTCTGCACTGTATGGCATTCTTGTCATTATATATCACTTCTCGTACCATTTTTGAAGTGGTCAAGTAGAACTTAAGGGGGTGTTTGGTTCGGTAAATCAAATGGTGTATGTATCGGATATGAATGTCAATCTTTTGATAGACATTCTTTTGAATTATGTTTATTTTTGAAAAATCGTTTGGTTGCCTTAAGGCTAGTACATATTTCTCGGGGGTTGAGATATTGGCTTCCGTAGAGAACGTCTTTCCGCTTTCTCTTTTTATACTAAGTGGTACAAAGGTTGTTCAAATATGAGTTTAAGTGTTGAGAAAAACTCAGATTTGGAATACATCCTTTGTAATATGGTCATTCATAGGAAGTAGGATACTCACTTATGAGGATCATCCTAGTGGAACCAAACAACTCTAAAAATTAAGAATTATCATTCTAAAGAATGTCATCCCAAAGATTTACCGAACCAATCACCCCTTAAGGTTTGCAAATCTTGTGGTCCTACTGGGGACTTAGTCTTGCTTTTTGACAGAATATTATACGATGGGAAGGAGCTTAGATCCTTAACTCAAAAGTATCCTCCCTGCTTCGTAGCTTAAATACTTCGTAATTACTTTTTTTCACACACACACACAAGAAACGAGTAGAGAGAGAGAGAGAGGGAGAAAATGGATCCATTAGAGTTCAGTGGAGTTCAGAGACCGGGGAAAGGAGGATATGGAAGGAGCTACCACCAAAGAGAGGAGCAGTGAAGAAGATGATCTTCGCCAGTATAGACCATTTAATAGGGCTGGATGCAGGTGAGCATTTGATCAAAGAAGGGAAAGGTTTAGGGAGAATACCACCACCCAAGAGGGGGGGCAGTGATGAAGAAGATCCTGGCACGCATAGGCCAATTTATTGTGCTTCTCCTGTCTTTCTGTTGTACAAAGAAAGCTTTGGGGCCTAATTTTAGTCAATAGGCCTTTTCTTCTGTTCTGTACTCCTAATTCGTCTCTCAATTTAAATTGTTTTCTTGAAAGATTAAGCACACCAAAGCCCACATTCAGCTTCATTTTTGTAATAATATGTCCCCATTGTGTGATGAAAAAGATCTTTTCTTTATTCTCGGTGCCATTCTAAATTTCTAATTTGTTTATAAACCTTGTGCTCAAAATGGGCCTATATACCCTGTCGATAGCAATATTACTAGTTCCATTTGTTTTGTATGACTAGTGTAAGGCAATTTTTCAGCTTATTTTCTTATGTCTCGCTTAATGTAAATTTCATGAATTTCTAATAAATTTCTTTTGGTAAAACCTCATCTAATAAATTTCTTTCTCTCTGTGTGCATGACACTTGTATATTTTCAAAATCCAATGATTGTGGAAGTTTGAGGTATTTGAGGGATTAAAATGGATTTGAAATTCAAAAAACTTTCACAATTGTTGGTTTTTGAAAATATACACATGTTATGTGCAAGGAGAGAGTTAGATAAGACTTGGAAGATCAAGAATTGGGGACGGGCCAAATCCACCAAACAATCCCATGTGATTAGAAAGTTATCAAATTTGACCATTTGAAAATGATAACCATTTTAACTAGAGTAAATATCACTCAACTTGACCCCGCACCTTTTGAAAAATATCACTCATCTCCCCTCTAAAAAAAAAAATTCTATCTAACGACCTCCAACCTTTAGAAATCTTTATTAAGTTAGCTAATTTTTTATCATAATGCCTAAAATATCCTTTAATTGTGAAATACCCGAGAGACCCTTAATGAAAAACCCATTCTTCCCCTCTGTTCCTGAACCTCACTTGTTGGCTCCCCTTTGTTGTTGAACTGAACCTCACTTCTGTTCCCCAACATTCTCAATTGTTTTTTGCCCTTCTCTTAGGCCCATGACCATCCTCTTTTGCCGGTATTCAATTTGATTTGGCTCTGTGATTACCAGTGATTAGGTCACTTGGATTTTGCCTCACATTTGGTTCCTCCCTTTTTTTGGGTTTCAGGGTGATGAGGCAGGACAACAAGATTTTGATTGGAGTTGAGCTCTAAAGTTAGGGTTTCACTTTTGGGCTTATATGGTTTCGGTGATTCAAATTGCATAACCGTGCAAGGAGGCCATGCCACTGATATTAACAACATCACCCCTGAGGTAACCCCTGTACCCGATTCTCCGTCGTCTTGATCCTTCCCTCCCTCCTCCCCTTACATCGTCATTCACAAACTTTGTGGTCCCCATCTTCTTAAGAGCGTTTCTCAGGACGACATCCCCTTGAACCAACGAGCTACAGAAGGAGGCACCACCACCGATGAGACTGAAAGAGATTCAAACTCTAGGTTGTTGGTTCTACCTAGGATCTTCGACCACCTGCTATTGTTACTGCTCGCAACCCAAATAAAGAGGAGATGGGTCGGAATGGTTTTTCCATGATGACGATATTGGAAATGGAAGCTTCAATGACAAATTGGTTAGGACTGAGGATTTGCCAAAGTCGGTCACATTCAATTTGGAAAGTGACGAAAGAGGGTGAAGATTTCTGGGATCCTCAGGAGTCCATGAGTTTCAGCAACAAAAGGGAGCGAACAAGTGAGGTTCAACATATGGAGATTCTGATTCGGCCTCGCCTGAACTCCAAACTATTGCTCCAGATATCTCTTTATTAGTTATTCACTTTTCAGGGTTTCAAGTCCTTCATTTGCCCCGAGATATAGTGCAGCCTGCTCATATTCTTTCTACTAGGGCATGTGTCTTCCCCGTGTATGCCTCTTGGGATAGTGCCCCTGGTTGGCTGCCCCCTTTTTCCTTTTGTACTTCTTAAATTTTCTTTGTCCCAAAAAAAAAAAAAAAAAAGGCTAAATGGTAGCGGCGCTTAAGTGTCCGCTTCATATAAGCATCATATTTATTTTTAAACATTGATCTTATCTGACATAATCTGAATTTTTTATTTTTTTCAACCGATTACTTGTTATTTCGGTTTACCTACAGGCGACATTTCTAAAGGAGTAATTTACATCCCCCTCCCTTGTGTTTTGCTCCTATTACATCCCCCTCCCTTACGTTTTTAGATATTACACCAACCTCCTCTGTCAGACAACATTGTTAGGGGGGGGGGTGATAGTTTTGGATGTTAAAAGACGATTTTGTCCTTTTGTCTTTAACCACAATGAGTATTCCGATTTTACCCTTGTGTCTTCTCTCATATCATTTTCCCCCAAACTGAAAACATATTAGGGAATAAAGTTTGAGGAAAACCGAAATAAGGTTCATCATCGTTAGCGATAGGAAGCGACTATAGGCGACGACGACGACGACGACGACGACGACGACGACGACAATGGTTGCAGACAATGGCTATTGCAGGCAATGGTGAGTCGCTCTCCATTCTCTCTCCTTTCCTTCTGATTTTTTTGGTTCCTTTACTCTTTTTATGGTGACTGTATAATTTTTTTTTCGATTGACTTGAATATGAATATGCACAAAATTACAAGGCATTCACTCATAGTCTGGTGACATCTCAACCACTCCCACTAAGAGAGAGAGAGAGAGAGAGAGAGAGAGAGAGAGAGAGGATGGTAGAAACTCTTGAACTATCTTATTCTCTTAATTTATACATGCGTGATTAAGATGAGGAAGGAGAAGGAGAAGGAGAAGGAGAAGCAGAAGTAGCTACGCACACCTTGGGACGACAGTTTCGGTGACAACATCCAATGAAACAGGCCATTAAAACATGAGCAATGTAATCAAGCATCATCTTCTTGACGGACCTTCTCTTTGGTGGAATTAGTGACCCTCTCTTTTGTAGCTCCACCCATGGCCTTCTTCTCTCTTCTTGCACCACTATCTCACCAGGGTTCGATTGATCCATCCTCTCTCTTATTCTTTCTCGTTCCCTCTCTTCTTAAGGTATTGGTAATTAGGGTTGGTGACTGAAGTATTGTTTAAGAGGTAGAGAGAGAGAGGATGCTACTAAATAAGTTGGTAATTGATGAATGACAGAATGAGTGGCATTTACACGGGTTATGTTAGTAGTTTGGTATATGCTGATGTCGGGGGTGATGTTAGCGGTGTAATAACCCTGACGTTAACATGCGCCTAATAAAAAGGTTGATGGTGGGACCCACAAATTTTTTTTTTTTTTCCCTTCTTCATTTAAATGGACCCCAATCCCCTTAACACATGTCAGTGGTGCATAGAAGTCCATCCTATTAGGAGCAAGGATCCTCGATTTCCTGCAACCATTTTATATCGAATCCACACTCAAAGGTGACCCCACACTCTTTGAATTTGAAAAAACATAATTGATTGGAATCAATTAAAAAATTTTGTAGCAGAATTATACTGTGATACGTTCAACAACACAAACATTGGCAGAATTTTGAGAGATAGTGCAACCAGTTACCAATCAATCATATCATTGTCAACAAGTTTTATAAAGTTTTTCTTTCTTGTAATTTTTTTATTTTTTTTTATTTTAAGAAGAATAGGTATACCACCGATATCAAGTATGTTAGCGGATAACATCAATAAGATCACGTGATGGAGTATCATTCAGGAAGAATATGAGAGTCATTTCAGAAAAAAGGAAGAGAAAGACATAATGGGTGCTTGATATCGGCGGCATACCCAACTTTTTCTATTTTCTATTTTTTAAGCACACATATCTCATTGTGAAATGATTACTTATTTATTTTCTCATTCACTAGTTTGAACAAGGAAAACACACACACTCTCTCTCTCTCAAACACACTCTCTCTCTCTCTCTCTCTCTCTCTCCGGCCAAAGACAAATGAATGATGATATTTCATTGACCATGTGTAAATGCAAGGAAAAATAGAAGATTAAAATCTAATTGTCCCTAAAGAAGGAAGACAAATTAACTTGCACGCATACCGTGGGATAGATTCTCCCTAAGGCAACCTACTTACCCCACAAATTAATCAATCTTTCTTGGACCACATATTACATGCGAAATCTTAAATTTGAGGAACAAATCAATTTCAGTTCCTTTATTCAACTTGTGCAGATCTTTTAAACAGCTTAGTCTCTTCTTTGTCCCCCTAAAATCTTTTAAGTGTCAATAATTAAGATTTGGATTGGGGATGTATTGAATTAAGCAAAGGTTAATGGCAATTTGTCATGTCCGATATATTGGAACATCGTCTGTTCTTCAACATGTCAACTTCTCTCAACTATATTATACCATATTACACTACATTGCAAAATCATAACATCAAAGGGATTTGATAAATCAAGCAATAAGATAGGAGTAATCCATTATCTTTCTTGGTATCCACCGACCAGTTGAGAAAATAAAGATGAAAAAGAAACATTTTTAGACTTGGTCCAAACTCCTATTTCCAGTTCACCATTATCTATCCTTTTCCCAAGGATTTTTTCTTTTATGAGTTGTGACTTTTGTACATGTTATTGATGAATCGTTGATTCTAATATCTTAGTTAATAATGATCAATATATCTCTAAATTATCCATTGACCCAATTCTAGTCTAAACCACCAAATGAAGGGGTAAAATTAGGAAATAGTAGAAATCAATCATAATTTACCATTGAGTAGGTGATCAGTTCTCTCATGGATAAGCTATTTGAAGGCAGAAAAAAAAATCTAGGGGTCATCTCATGCATCACACTTATCCGGATCCTCTGCAACCTTCTCTTCAAAGTTTGTACCAAAAAACAAAAAAACCTTGTCTTCAAGCTATTTTTTAAATATTATAAAATAATGAGATCCACATCATCTTTCTCAACTTGATCCTCTCACCTCACTTCCTTTCTTGCAACCCTAACCTACTCTGCTTCCCTCTCAACTCACTTTTCCATATGTAAACCAAATCCTACCCCACACGCTCTTCATCCTTGCTTGATACCACCCCCACCCCCACCCCCACCCCCACCCCCGACCCCATCGTGTCCTATTTTTTACGCACTAAACTAATCATAGAATACGAAACAATTTTGTTTACATAAAAGTGCACATGGTCAAAGAAAAGAGGGATCGTCAGTGTGAACCCCAAATAGTTAGGTTGTGAGAGAATATGCAAAAGCATCCCCACAATATCAGTGTTGGGATCTTTCTTCAATTAAATATAAATTGGGAAAAAGATGCCTGAAAGGTAACGTGATCCAGTTCAAACACAGAGGGTAAAATGGCCACCATGTTGTTGTATGGTTGTCCTTGTTGGCAACTCGGCCACGTGGCGGTGATGACATGGCCAGTTTGGGTGACGTGGATGAAAATGATGACATGACAGTGTCCAGTGTCACCGATGAGATAACAGAGCAGCTTGGTATGCATGGAGTGGTTTAATGCATCATTAATAGGTGGTGCGGGTTTCTGGGTCAAAACTGGCAAAATTGACCTATTTACGATCGAGGGCATTTTCGGCAATGAAAATGACATTTTTGGAAGATCGGTTCTTCATGAAAAAGATAGATTGTAACTTTCCTAGTCCAGTGCATTTGATTTCGTCACATTCCGATACCGTATGAAGAAGTTACGGCATTTATGGAAGTCGAGGGCAGTTTCGGCATTGAAGATGATTTTTTTAAAGGAAGTGTTCTACATGTAACAATACGACAAAAATACAATCTTTCCAACGGTTCTGATTTCATCGCATTCCGATTGCGTATGAGAAAGATACGTCATTGGAAATGTGTAGGGGCATTTTGGTCTTTTTACATGGATGATTCAGATGATTGAGTCTTCTGAAAAGTCGTAGAGCATCCAGTTACGATTCCAACGCACTTCGTTTCATCTCGATCGGATATCGTATGAAAAAGTTATAAGCGTTTCCGTAAAGTCGGTTCGAAAATCCAAACCGAAAATCCATCAGTTGCTCTCGGTGTTGGGTGGATTTTTCGGAATTTATTTTTGAAATTCGAAGGGCTTTTGTGTAATTTAAATATTTTGAAGGTCTGAGTTGCAAGGGGTCTTTAAGCACTGAAACATATGGAGGCAGGGGCTTGATTGTAATAAAGATGAGTAAAGGGAAGTGAAATGGACGGCCAAGATTCTACCACGTAGGCTTGATGCCCATCCAAAGGCTGCTGAGATTTTGGTGTGATATGGACGAGATAGATGCTTGCGCGTGGGATTTGATTGGTTAGATGCATAAGTCTTGATGCACTGGCGCTACACTATATCAAGGTATGTTATTGTGTTTCGCGCGTGTATAGAAAGTATAAAAAGGATTCCGATCTTAATGATCTCATGAAAACTGATTAAAGCCATCATGGAAGATTCGGATCCAACGGTCAATATGCATTTTCACTTTTGTGAGTGGGAGACAAGCTCCCTTAAAATCCGGAAAAGCAACCAATCATAGATCGACAACACTTCTGACGATGTCAGCGCCTACGTCATTATGACGTCATCGAGATTCAAATCTAACGGTTTGGATCTGTTGTCCGTTGGTTTAATCGGACGGCTTGGATTATAAGATCTCTTATATGAGATCTACGGTCAGATTTCGCCCCTGTTGCGCGCGCCGCCGGTGTAGCCTACGCCACCCGTACGAAGATTCCATTTCAGGCTATCTCATTGCTCCAACTTCAAAAGGTCATATCTCCTTCATTTTAAGTCGGATTTGAGTGATTCAAGTTGGAGATTCTTCATCTCTCCGAGCTCTACACATCAGAGGGAAGAAATCAGGCAGAGGGCTTGCTGAGGTGGTCGGAAAAATGAGTTGAAGCTCGTGGAAGGCTAAAGGTTTGAATGAAAGACT
>NC_056558.1:7205148-7221964 GCF_013358625.1 Macadamia integrifolia | reverse complement strand
AAGAAGAAGAACCTAGAATTTGGTTCTTGTGAGTTGCTTCAAGAAACCCAAGTGCCAACCGGGGTTGAAGCATTGGCGGCACCGAGACAACGTGGTTGTGGTCCGCATCAAGTGGAGATTGACATTATTGCATCTCCGACGGTTACTCCTTGCCAAGTGCCTATGAGAGGCTGAGTGTGCATACGACTGTGTACAAACAGGGACAGGTATATCAGGTTTTTCTTGGCCAGACATCGGACAGGTTTTTAGGTATCGGAATTGAACTCACTGATTCACCCCCCCTCTCAGTGACTGCCGGGTTACAACACACCACACCCCTCATAAAAGATAAAAATCTCACCCATGTTGATACTTCCATGATGGCTCCCATTAGCCCTCGTGTTAGCGTAGCGTCCACATTGCCTTTAATGAAACTCTTTCCCATATAAATTTAGGAAGTGGTTCTCCATTTGCTAGCATAGCCAATGCCAACTCTCGCTATGTCTCTCTTCCCAAAATAAGAGATGATCGGATATGACAGAGATAGACACATGGGAGCCCTTGGTGTAAGCCACGCACCTAAACAAAGTCATTTTCCCCATAAATTTAATAAGTGGTTGAGTCCATTAAGATTTTTATAGGCACTTTTGAAGTTCAGCCCACAAAAGGGTACTCGTGTTTTAGGTGTAAGAATTGAGAAAGTTGAATTTCACTAAAATAGTCTTATTAGCCCCTCAGGTATTACAGATCAGTCTATCAGTCTAACAGGGCCAAACTGAAACCGACCAATATATTTTTTTAACAGAACTGATAGGGAATCTGATCGATCTAACTTTGTTTTGTTCAATCGATCCATTGTTCAGGCTAAAATTTGAAACGACTGTAGTTTTAGGTTCCTACATGATTTCAAGTCTTATCTGCATGGCTCTAAATTCAAATGATGGGATGGACCCATGTTTATCCATGAAGTGAGATGTCCATGCAGGGGTGTAACTGGGTCCCCAAACCCCCAACCCCAGAGCCTAGCAACTTAACTTTAAGATGCACACACCCCTACCAATTATAAAGGGAGAGGGTTTCTCACGACATGTGTAGGGGTAATATCCTACACCACACCATTGGCAGATTAAAGAACATTATCATTCATAAAATGATGAGAAAGAAAACAGTAATAAAATCTATGTGAGAAGGCAATAATAATACACTGACTGTTGGGTCCCAATTGATACCAAGAGGGGGGTGAATCAATGTGCCAAATATTTTTTTATTTTTCAACTATACCCCTGATGTGGCAATCACTATTTACACTTCAATAGCATAGTCTATTGATGCTGCCCAGAGCTGCTATGTATACTACTGACCATTCTTACTGTTGCATGAAACTTACTCACATAACCTGTATTGCTGCCCAGAGCTGTCTCATAAACCTCACACGGTAATCACTGTCACATACATACACAGTCGTATGCACATCCACACTGCACCACCAAGTGGTCAGGTCTACCAGATGTACACACCCATTCTGCAGCCAAGCACTCCAATCCACAATACAAATACGAGCATACACATCCACAACACAAGAAATACGTGCTTCGGCCAGTTGCCTACATGCACGGAGTAATGCCCACTGTCGGGCTCAGCATTTACTCAATACTAATTATGACTGCACCCACAGCCAAGGGAACACATTCCCAGTTTCCACCAATGACATACAATGGCTAGGTCTTCACCCTAGTTTTCTCAGAATGATCTGAGAGGCCGCACCCACGGCAAATAGGTTTAGGTAGTTGTACCTACCAAGGAACACATAGCCCCTGTGTCCAGCACCCACTGAACACGAATAAAATAAAGTTGGGCTTATAACAATGCCCTATAGTGAAGCACTCATACATGCAAATTTCCCCAAATAGACTACAACTATCACTTAGGCATTTTATCAAACATCTTGCCTACAATGATTTATAATAATGGAAATTTGGTAAAAGTGAGGTTACCTTGGCAAGGAGTAACCGTCGGAGATGCAATAATGTCGATCTCCACTTGATGCGGACCACAATCACGTTGTCTCGGTGCCGCCAATGCTTCAACCCCGGTTGGCACTTGGGTTTCTTGAAGCAACTCACAAGAACCAAATTCTAGGTTCTTCTTCTTCTTCTTTCTTTTCTCCTTGTCTTTACTTTCATGGAGTAACAATGACATTCACATTCACATTCACACACACACAAAGAGAGGAAAAAACTTCTTCTCTATTTCCCTCTTCTTCTCTTCTCTTCTATTTTCTTTTCTTTTCTCTTGGCAACAACCAATAGAACTTGTTACCTTGGTTTCCAGCAACTTCCTAAGCCTCTAATGGGGGCTATGGATGAAGTGCAAGAGGATGGAAGTCTTTCATTCAAACCCTTAGCCTTCCATGAGTTTCAACTCATTTTTCTGACCACCTCAGCAACCCCTCTGCCTGATTTCTTCCCTTTGATGTGTAGAGCTCGGAGAGATGAAGAATCTCCAACTTGAATCACTCAAATCGGAGTTAAGATGAGAGAGGTATGGCCATTTGAAGTTGGACCAACTAGAACAATCAAAATGGAATCTTCGGAGGTTGGCGTAGGCTACGCCGGCGGTGCACGCAACAGGGCGAAATCTGGGTCATCGGATTAATCCAAAGTCCACTTTTAATCTCAACCGTTAAATTATTCAAACGGATAATAAATCTTGACCGTAAGATTAGAATAACCGAGTCAACTGATGATGTCAGTGTGACGCAAGCGCTGACATTGTCAGATACGTTGTCGACGCGCCATTGGGTAGGTCAGCACAAAATACGGTGGTTGTTGGCTATCTCTCATGATGGGTGAAACAGATTACAGCCGTTGGATCAAGATCTTTAGATCTAGTTTAATCTAGATCTCATGAGATCAAATTAAATGGCATCTATCTGTAGCCCTTTTTGCACGTGCGTAACACTATAGTAAACATGATCAGGTGAAGCACCAAACCATTATATATAATACACTCCACCAATGAGAAGCCTCGGATAAGCATCTTTAACCCAAACGCTTGCACGAACCGTCAGATCTGAATCTGACCGACGTGGCTCAATCTGAACCGTGTATTAAGTATCCCTCTGATTCTCTTATATTCACATAAGCCCTTGCTTCTATAAACTTTAATGCCAAAAACCCCTTATCAACTCAGACCTTCAAAATCTTTAAGTTACACAAAAGCCCTTCAAATTTCAAAAATAAATTCCGAAAAATCCACCCAACACCGAGAGCAATTGATGGATTTTCAGTTTGGATTTTCGAACCGATTTTACAGAAACACTTATAACTTTTTCATACGATATCCAATCGAGATGAAACAAAGTGTATTAGAATCTTAACTGGATGCTCTACGACTTTTCAGAAGACTCAATCATCTGAATCATCCATGTAAAAAGACCAAAATGCCCCTACACCTTTCCAATGACGTATCTTTCTCATACGGAATCGGAACACGATGAAATCAGAACCGTTGGAAATATTGTATTTTTGTCGTATTTTTACATGTAGAACACTTCCTTTAAAAAATTCATCTTCAATGCCGAAACTGCCCTCGACTGCCTCAAATGCCGTAACTTCTTCATACGGTATCGGAATGTGACGAAATCAAATGCACTGGACTAGGTAAATTACAATCTATCTTTTTCATGAAGAACCGATCTTCCAAAAATGTCATTTCCATTATCAAAAATGCCCCCGAGCATAAATAGGCCAATTTTACCAGTTTTGACCCAGAAATCTGCACCACCTATTAATGATGTATTAAACCACTCCATGCATACCAAGATGCTCTGTTATCTCATCGGTGACACTAAACATTGCCATGTCATCATTTTCATCCACGTCACCCAAACTGGCCACGTCATCACCGCCACGTGGCCGAGTTGCCAACAACGACAACCATAAAACAACACTGACATAGTAGAAAACTTTTTCCTTAGGCTATGTTTGGTTATAAGGTGAATTAAAGAGATACTTAAAAAAGAAATTTATGTAATCATTACCCATGTGACTTTAACATTAACTTCAAATGATTTCATATTTGGTTATAAAATTTCACTTTACTTTGCATCCAAAACCCTTTGCTATAATATGTAAAATAAAAATTACATGTAAAATATATCATTACTAAATATGGTTAAAAAAATTAAGTAGTTTATATATACAATCACATGGGATAATGATTACAAACATTTCTTTTTAAAGTATGAAAATTTCACTTCCCTTCTCTTTAAATTCCCATTGCAATCAAACGGAGCCTTAAAATAAATAAGCGATAGATTTATTTTTGAAACTTTAAAATTATTTACGAGTTCCAACCTTAATCAAAACCTGGAACCAGATGCAGGCCTAGTCCGAATCCCATGGGCTGGGTGTCAACTGAGGCCATTCCAGACTAATGTCAGGCTAGGCCTTGCCAAGGCCCAGAGACACTTGGTTTAGTCTCTGTTTTTGGTGACATAAGTCTTTTCCTAAATTTATAAATTAACCATTCTCACAACAACAAGGTCTACTCGACATGGATTAGGCATTAATACGGGTTCTGTGCCTTTGAAGACCGGAGCCTAGCACATGGAGACTTCTTTTTGCCAACCCTTTGACAATCAATGAAATTAACAACATGAGCAAAGAAGAGAGGACAAAATCTCCAAAGAGGAGAGGAATAGATGTGAGCTCACATCATCATCATCATCATCGTCATCATATGGGTTCAACTTGATGGGTCAGACGTGTAGATAGATCAAACCAAATTGAATAGCATATGGTTCAATTACAGCGCCAATGAATTCAGGGAGGGATCATTTCATTTTTTAGTTGAGAAATACAGAATAGGTTCAAGTGATGAGAGAATTAAGTATACTGACCATAAATACTAATCCAACTCATAATGATGTACCGAAAATACAACATTTTTGTTACTTAACCGACCTTCACGAGAAACAAATACAACTGATACACTAATCAGTAAGATTAAGCCAATTGGACATTAATGAATTGTTTGGAGCTTATGTAGTTTTCTGGTGAATTTTTCTCACCTAAGCAATAATGGGCTCCTAAAACTTTGCTACTATTCCATATATGCCCAAATGATCGACAGTGAAATTATCTAATTATCAAACAGACTTGAGGCATTGGAAGAAAAAGAAACTAATGAATCCTTGTTGAAATGTTGCTTATAATAATGCCTAAGAACCCTAATTCAAAGTGTTGCTTAGGATCTCAGGTCTGGAAATCGTTGTAGCATTGGCCCAGAAAGTAGGCTGAAAAGTCCAGCCCAGGCCTTGCTGTTTGACATCGGATCCTCAATTGGACTTAAAAAGTTAAAGCTATAATGTTTCCTTGTGATCGAGACAGGGAAGGATATTTTCGAGGAGATTTGAGCAAAGTCCCGGCAAAAATGTCCATACTGGAAAAACTCAAGAAGTCCCAGCCACACAGAAAGATGTTGAACCGATTCCTAGGAGAAGCAGAAATTGGAGCAGTCATTAGAGACCATGGGTTGATTTCAGACCGCCATTGCACACAACCTCGGCTCATGCTGAGCTTCTTGTTCCCTATCATCCCCAAGCACAGTGACTACGGGTGGGTTTGAATTAGGGTCAACACCTCTGCGGTTACCCCGTTAACATCTCACTACATGTCCTTGTGTACCAACGAATTAAGGTACTAAAACTTGGAAGACATCCGGTAATTAGCATATTCTTTATCTAGTTAGTATCTTTCTAGATGTTCCCCATGGATTAATTACTTCTGTCCATACACAATAACAACATTGAAAGAGAGAGGGAGGATTCATTAGGGTTCAATGTAGGTCAATGCATGGACATCCAATAGCCAGTAATCAATTTATAAATAAAAATTTTGGACCTTTCAAACAAATCACATGGCAGATCTATGGTTAATATAGATTATAGATTGTAGTTTGCAAATACCAAGTGGGTCAAGTCCTTATACGAGAACGTTTTTATACTAAACTGCGATACTACAAAGTATCCAATGCCTTTCTCTGTCTGCCTCTTAACTCATCACAGGCCGTACGAGGACCTGGTTTGCGTCGGTCAATACTCAATTCTGTAAGGTTGAACTACTTTTAGGTTCGTTTAATTTAGTTAGCCACTTTTGTCAGTTGGCGTCAGAAGTTGGTCGGAGACAGCCTTTGGAACAGAACGACAAAAAAGATTATTTCATTGGTCGGTTAGTTAACTCCTTCCAAACTCATAGAGTCAACCGGCAAAAATCTATACAATCATATTCTCCACAAATATGTAACATTGTAATAACAATGAATAGTGGAGAGGAAAAAAAAAAAAAAAAAAAAGGAAGAAAAGAGGAAAAATGAGAGAAAATAAAAAGAGTATGTATGTTTGGTTATCAAGAAAAGAAAAAAATTCAAAAAATTTTGAATTTTAAGAGAGATAGACACATAGGAAATCATTGTGCAATCATTCATTTTTTGTCTTATTATCTTTTCATATTTTCTCATGTTTTCTTGTGTTTTTGGCAAGAAAATTTTTGGGGGAGCAAAAGAAAATTTCACAATTCCCAAGAAGAATTTTGAATTTAAAAAGGGGAATCTTGGGTGAAGACATACCAAGTGCAAAGAAAAATTCTTAACCCAAGGAAAAAAGTACAATTTTTTGTACTTTTTTCTTTTCTTCTCTTGGCTACCAAACACAGCCTTAATTTTAGAAAAGCTCGGATCCTCCGTATGTTCATATCTTTTCTCATTATGAGAGAAAAAGAAAAACTTAAGAATTTTTTTTAAGGAGTAAGAGGAGAGAGAATTTTGGCAATATATGTTTGGAAGTTAAGAAAGAAAAAAATTTGAATTTGAAAAGAGAGATCAACACCAAAAAAATTTATTAGATAATTATATAATTTGTTTTATTATGTCTTTTGTGTATTTTTTTTTTTCTTGGCTATCAAACATAGCCTTGAACATGAGTTCGATTCCCCTAACCCCCTTGGCCAGTCGCATAGTTTCTACGATTCTCAAAGGTGTTGATGCTGGCCTGATTCATGTGTGTAAAGACATACACATGTATCAATGGAATCAGGCAAACAATAGTCTCGAAACTCCCTGTTAAAAAAAAAAAAAATACACATTTTGGTAATGGAAGGCCACTAATCAAACAATAAGAAGAAGAAGAAGAAGAAAAAGAAGAAGTTTTAATCCATATATATATATATATATCAATATCATTTAATGCATACATGTACACTATTACATCCCATTCACTCACTCATAGCCTCGTGACAACACCCCCCACACCCCAAAAAAATAAAAATAAAAATAAAAATAAGAGAGAGAGAGAGAGAGAGAGAGTAAGAACTCTACAACTATCTTACTTTTTTGTATGTGCATGATTAAAATGATGGAGGAGGAGAAGAAGAAGAAACTGAGCACACCTTGGGACGACATTGTTGGTGATGACATCCAACGAAACAGGCCATTATAACATGGGCAATGCAATGAAACATCATCTTCTTCACGGATCTCCTCTTTGGTGGAAGTAGTGACACTCTCTTTTGAAGCTCCACCCATGGCCTCCTCTCTTCTCCCACCACCATATCACCTGGCTTCGACCCCATTCCCTCTCTTTTCTTCTCTTCTTTTTTAAAGTAAATGTTGTTTAAGACTTGGTGAGTCAAGTATGGTTTCACACCTGAGAGGGTCCTCGTAACTATATAGGTTGGTGAGTGATGAATAAGGCCGAGTAGTTTTCCTTCAGAGTGAAGCCATAACATTGTGTAAACAATTATCCATCTACAAATTAAAGTTGATGCCATAGTACCTATATAATAAGGGGGCAGCTAATTGGCCCTACGTTATCTTTGTTTCCCTAGTGCTTTGGTATACCCTGACGTTTGGGACCATGTACATTTTTTTTAAAATAGATGGATACCTACTCTATCCCATTCTAGTTGAGGGGTGGGGTCGGGTGGGGAAGGGAAGATGAGATCCAAGAGGCTTGAATCAAGGGCTATCTTATTCTAGGTAGAGGAAAAGATGAGATCCAGGAGGCTTGAACCAAGATCTCCTTGGTAGAATGAGTTTTTACTCTCAACACTCTACCAATTTTACTAGGCAATTGTTTTCGGCCATGAAAAAATGTTGGGCGGCGTTTATGTATCACTGTGTATGTAGATTTAGTGATGATAAAATCATTCAAAAAGACTCCATCCAAAGTATGAAAAAATAATTTTACCGCTTGTTTTAGGGATTATGGGACCTCATGAAACCAATTGTAAATCACTGCATTTTATCCACACTTTATAAAGTTTTCTTTTCTTTCCAATGGCTAATGGTGCACATCTTTGAATGTTGCCAATCGTTTGATCTGCACTAGTGCATTAGAGAGAATCCGTATTCCATGTATCTTACCCAAAGTGGAAGGACTATTTAATTATTCACTTTCACATTTTTTTTTTGGTAAGGAATTCACTTTCACATTCAAACCCCAATACTATGGTTCACTATTCTCTATTTTAAATAAGGAAAAGGCCACATCCATCCCCTCTCTCTCTCTCTCTCTCTCTCTCTCTCTCTCTTACATATGCCAAGACTAAAGTCAAATGAATGATGATATACCTTTGATCACACGTTTTCTCTCTGAGTGAAGACTGAAGTGCATTGTGTGAATGCAAGGAAGATTAAAAGTTTAAAAGTCTAATAAAGTTGTCCTAAAGATGGCAGACACACTAGAACCGTGTCAGGGGGGATGGGGCATCTCCTAAACCAAGGCCATCCTAGTTACCCCACATTTGAGGAACAAAATCAAATCTGTGTTAGACCATATTATATGAAGAATCATTGAAGTTCCTTATTCCAGTTGTGGATATCTATTAAACAGATGAACTTATCTTCTATGTCCCCCTAAGACTTTTTAAATGCCAACAATATTAAGACAATTCGTATAGGGCAGGTAGAGGGGATGCATTGAAACAAAGGTGTACTGGCAATTTGTCTTCACCACAAGGCCAAAATCAAAAGCACAGAAGACAAGATTGGAAGTAGTCCATTTTCTTGCCTTATCAACCAACAAGGTGAAAAAACAAAGTTGAAAAGAACCAGTTAAGACGGAGTCCTCTACCCTTCTTATGTCTAGTCCACTTCTCTCTGTCCTATTCTCAAGGATTTTTTTTTTTTTTCCTTTTTGAGGTGAGACTTTTTTTGCTAGGAAAGGGGTAAGACTTGTACATGTTATTGCTGAATCTTTGATTCTAATGTCATAATGTTGAATCTCTCTCTAAATCATACAAGATTGACCCAATTCTAGCCCAGTAACACTAATGGAGAGGTTGCTGACCCCTTATAGGTCGTAGGTACCAGATCCTCTCCAGTGCTCCAATGCATACAGTGTGCATCGGATGGGCACTTGGGCATGTATCTCTAGCCATCTGAAGCGCATTGGGGCTCTGGAGAGGGTTTGATTCTGATCCGCACTTGGTCCCGAGTGGATTCTTTTTCTTACCATGGTGTGTGGGGACTACCCAAAAATTTCCAAAATTGGGCTGTGTTTTCAACCTGTGGTCGGACTCTGGCCAAAACCCAGGCCAAGGAGAAAGAAAGCAGTAATAAAATCCCTTGTAAGATGGGCAATGCCGCAATAGTACACTGGGCATATTGGAAGACTTTTTCAAATAAATAAGTTATAAATTTATTTTCAAAACTTAAAAATTATTTACAAGTCCAGCCTTAATCAAAGCCTGGGGCAGGTCCAGACCCAGTCCGAATCCCATGGGTTGGGCTTCAACTGAGGCCATTCCAGCCTAATGTCAGGCCAAGGCTCAGTTACTCCATGCCTTCAAAGACCCGGACTGGGCCTGGGCCTTTGAAGACCTGAGCCCAGCCCATTGAGACTACTTCTTGCCATCCCTTTGATATCCAATCTAATTATCAGGATGAGCGAAGAACACAGGACAAACTCTCTAAAGGAGAGAGAAATAGATGTGGGCTCACATCATCATCATCATCTGTTGAAAATATGGGTTCGACCCGATGGGTCAGATATGCGGACAAATTTAACCAGATCAATCCAAATTGGATAGCATATGGTTCAACCGCAGTGCCAATCTGCCCAAATCTATGCCCAAGATGGTAATAGCTAGTAATAAAATTGGATTCCCTCTGATTCTCAACTTTTGATTGTTTTTCATTTCGGCTTTGTTTGGTTGCAAGGGGAATGCACATTTTTTATGTAAAGTGTAATTTTTTTCCCAGAAAAAATAAATTTAGATGTTTGATTGCAAGGGAAATATATTTTACATGTGAAAAAATTTCACTTAACAATTAAAATTTCCATTTTTATTCCCCCACCAAATTAGGAAGAAAAAAAAAAAAAAATTCCTACTCTCACGATCTCTCTCCCACTCTCGTGACTCTCACCCTGCTCATGACTCTCAATGATCTCTCTCTGTCTCTCTCTCTCTCTCTCTCTCTCTCTCTCACACACACACACACAACTCAATTAGACTTTGGGTTTGAGCCAAATGGAGCATTACTAACCTGTTGGGTTTGTTTTGACCAAAAGACTTTTAGAATGGGCCTTTCAGTCGTTATCACTTGTGATCTATTACTGTTTTCTATGTGATAATCTTTTATATTATTTTAAATATTTATTTATGCTGCATTCATTTGATATATAGAATAAAATGGTTTATTTTGGTTAGTGATAGAACATAGTATCTGATGACATTTTGCTTAATTTGGTACAAATCTTGAATGACCTGATTCACTTGACCAATATAAATTTTGAGGAGCTGTGTAACTTCTGGATTGAAAAGTACCCCCCATCTCTTTTGAGGAGTTTGGTTGGATTATTAGTTTTTTAAAATTTTACATCAATTTTACATCCAACCAAACAACTATGGTAAATTAATTTCACTTTACTTCTGTTGCAACCAAACGGCTCAAAAGGGAAAAAAATTGCTTCACTTCCCTTCTCATTTCCCTTGCAACCAAACGTAGCCTCAGTACCTCAATTATGTGGATGGATCTCTCCCGGGGTAATCCAAGTTGACAATGCATTGTTTGGAGTCATGTGATTTTCTGGTGAACTTCTCTCATCTAAGCAATAATGGCTGGGGTTGGACTAGAGTGGGCTCAGCCCAAGTCCTGACTGGCCGGATCCTGGGTCTGGAAATCCTTGCAAACTTGGCCCAGAAAGCAGGCTGGAAAGCCTAGTCCAGGCCCTGATGTTTGACATCCTCAAATTGGACTTAAAATGTTAAAACTATAGTGCTCCTATGTTGCCCCTAATAATTAAATGAGTAACTGATTAATTGGTAATAGTGACTACACCACATTGAAGATGCAGCCAATGGATGGCCTATGATCACTCCTCTTATGATCTCATCCATCTTATTACCAAAAGTAACTAATTTATTATCTGGAGATTGGTCCTTGGTCCCATTGTGTCTTGAAACCAGCCATCTCAGGCATGGCTTCAGAAAATGATTTAATTGGTGATCATCAAACTTGTTTGCATTTATTCAACTGAAATCCCTAGTCTTGATTAAAGATCAACTACATAATAATATTGAATCTTTATTATATGTTTCCCTTTAATTTCAATATAAATCTTTTATTTTATGATTTGAATGTTTGTTATCCCATTATATGATCAATTGGACTTGGTGAGCCTTTAGAATTTCTTCTAGTCTTCTAGAAACCATATCATCCATACTGGATTCTCGCAATGTTAGATATTATGGTTAGTTATAATGAGGATTTTTTTTGGGATCAAAAGTACTAAAACTGGTAATTAGCATTTTCTTTATGTGGTTAATATCCATTTAGATGTACCCCATGAATTAAAATTGGGTGAGAGAAATCTGTCAGTTTGCGTGGGAAATATCAGACTAGTGGACCAATGGGAGGATGTACGGGAGCATATTCAACGCTCATCAAAGGGGGGAGGGGCAATGTAGTCTTTTTTGCACTTTGCACAATTTGGGCATTTTATGCGCAAGACTGACATGGTTCTTTTTCTTTTTAAAATCTTAACATGTAATTGTCTTAATTTGTCTGCCATGTATAGCTTTCTTGTCAATGCCACTTCTCATTTATCATGGGATCATTTTGAAGCGGAAAAAAAGGACTGAAGGTTTGCAAATCTTGAGGGGGAGTGGGGAACTCTGTCATGTTGGAGAAAGGCACCAAAGAATCATTCCTTCACAGTGATTAGAATACACAAATATAGATAAACCATATCTAGGGTAATTATTGGGACACGCTCACAACAGATCAATAAATGGGAGTGAAGAATACTTGATTAATGAGGTTGAAAAGCTTCCTTACTTAACCTTAATCATGAACCGTTGTCTCACGAATAAGAATACACCTCTATGGTCTTCTACAGTCTCCCACTTGGATCCTTTCCCATAATTCTTTGAGTGAACTGTGTTCTCACGTAATAGTGACTGAAGTGATCATAGAGACAATATATAACAGTCCATCCAACCCAACCCTAACCTAGTTCAACAATAGATGGGTTGGGCCTTTCCCTTATAAGTGGGCTTAGGTGGGCCCAATGGGTCACCCATATCAATGTAGCCCACAACCCAACATGTCAATCATGCTTTGTGACAAGGAAATACACCATGGGAAGCAATTTGGTGTATAGACGTAGAACTAATAGGTTGTACTATGAAATTATGGGACATGGTTATTGAAACTCACATGAGATGAGAATCATCATTATGGAAAATCAATTTGGTTTTATGCCAAAAGATCCATGGCAGAAGCTATTTACTTATTAATTTTGAAGACACATGGAAAGATATATATATAATATATATATATATATATATTCTTTATTAACTTAGAAAAAGCTTATGACAGAGTTCGTTGAGAAGTAATCTAGCAAATATATTGGAGTGTGGACATAATTAAAGATATATAAAATGGTGTGGTAACTAGTGTAAGAAATGTGAGGGGTCAATGTAGTGAATTCTTAATTATAAATGGTTTCCATCAAAGACCAGCTTTATGCCCATATTTTGTTTGCCCTTACCATAGTTGATATAACCAAAGACATTCAAAATTAGGCTCTTTGGTATATGATTTTTTTATGATGTTATTTTAATGGATGGACTAAATAAGGATTAACACCAAGTTGGAGTTATGGAGATTAACTTTGCAATCAAATGGTTTTAAGATAAGTAGAATAAATATAAAGTACATGATATGTAATTCAGTTATACAATGATGAATAATAATGAGGGGGTGAAAATCAATGCGAGGGAAATTTCTCTTAGTGATTGTTTTAGGTATCTAGATTCAATTGTAAATAAAGAAGATTACATAGAGCATGATGTTTCACAAAGAATTAAAATATGATGGATAAAGTAGAGAGTTGCATTTGAATGTTGTGTGATTGACTTATTTCTGTAAAATTTACAAAAGAAAAATTACATAGGGTATGTCATACGACAGACTAAGATGTTTCTTAAGGAATATTGAGCAGTTAAGACGCATCATATAGATAAACTTAGAACAAGTGGGATTAGTTGTTGAGATGGATGTGTGGCAAAACTATGAAAGATAAAATAAGGAATGATCAAATTAGAGGTGATTTGGGAATAACTTCGATGCTTGACTACTTAAAGAAAGTCGTTTAAAGTGGCATAATTATATTCAACGAAAGTTGTCAACATGTATAGCTTAGATCTTATATTTTAGCATCAAACCTAAAATGATTATGGAGAAAATGATAAGAAAAAACATGTATTGCTTAGATCTTATATCAAATATAATTAATAATACTAATTAGAAGTTGAAATCTTTGTAACGAACCCATTTAATTGAGATAAATCTGAATAGCACTTGTTACAACTTAAGTGCACCTATCTGATCACGAATTTGTATTTTTATGGTTAAACAACGTCAAATTTTTCACTTTTTGAAACATGGTTGTCGAAAATTGGAACGACCACCATGTATGTGATAGCCAACAATTTTGACTCTATTTACTTCAGCACTAAGTTGCCATCAATTTGGCATCTTTGCATATGGTTATGATATATTGCAATTGTTCTCGTCTTGAATGTCAATGGAGGGTGTCTACCTTCCCCCACCCTCCTTCCCCACCATTTAAAAAATAAAATAAAATAGAGGTGTGTCTACATGCCACCCATGCTGAAAGTGTTGAAGTCGGTGAAGTTAAGGATAAGTTGTCACAATACAAATATATATATATATATATATAGAGAGAGAGAGAGAGAGAGCCCAATGGAACTTATATAACAAAACAAGGAAAGGAAAACTTAGCTAAGGATAACTCCCCCCTGATGGGTTAGTAACACAGTGTTACACAACACTCACAAAACACGTGAAAGGGTTTAGAAATGTTATCTAAGAAACCAAAAATCACATCCATGTTGATGCCCTACGGATCTCATATTGTTCTAATTTCACTACTAGGATTTTGATTGATTCACATCAATTTCTGTCCAATTTTGATCTAACTCGAATTAAAATCCATTGAAATCAATCAATCCCATATTTTTTTACACCTTTGTTGGAACCAAAACTTACTCTTTCATCTCCTCCCACGGAAAGAAGAATAGTAATCATGAAAGTTATTCTCCTTTGATTTTCTAGACCTTTTAGTTTGAATTTCTTTATTTGTTTTGACTTATAAGAAAATGTGTATGTGCATCACATTGTCCATAGGAAGCATGATTTTAGGTATCAGTTTCATATCAATTTATCAATGTAGGTTGACGTTAATATCGATATAAGACTGGGACATGATGTGGACACAAGGTATAATAGTTATAATATTCCATAATATCCCTATCTTTGAGGGCGTAACTATTTGATACAACTTATATGGATCAAAATCAATCCAATATCAATACCCGATACCTAAAACCATAGTAAGGAAGAGATTGATCAGCTGCCAGCAACCTTAGTGAGAGGTCATTTCATATTATAAGTTGCCCCAGAATTCATGCATGGGATAATAAGGCCATCGCCATTCATGTGGGCCCACAAACATCGTTTCAAGAAATAGAAGATTCCTTCCTCCCAGGGTTGTACTTGGGTTTGGGTCAATTAATAGACTCAATACTCAATACTATATGTTGGTGAATTTGGTTAGGTTATTGAACCAGTTTTAATTAGGTTATTTTAAAATGCCGACCTTAGAAATTAGAATTAATATCAGAAGTCGATTGAATGGGCCGATCAAAAAGAGCATTGTCTTGGTCTCACTCTAAAGTCTAAAAGTCATTCTTTAGAGGTAAATGTAAGTCATACTTACTTTTTTTCTTTCTTGAGGATTAAATGAAAGAAGAAACCTTCTACCAAATAAAAAGAAAATAAATAAAAAAAGAAGAAGGAACCAAGAAGGATAAATAAAGAAGAAACACAGAAAAATAAAAAAGGTCTATTACTGCCATTTTTTTCACTGTAAAAGGTTTGAAAATATGTAATAATAGATCAGAATGACACAAAAAGATCCAACCAAACTCCCAGACATCAAGAAACAACCACTGGATCAAATTTCCAAGGACATAAACCTCCCATAGATTAGAAGAAAAGCCATTTCTAAGCTAGGTAGAGGTGGTGGATTTCCAACCTTTAGGAACAATAGCTCTACACTTGTCCAAGACATCTGCTTTGATATCCTTCATGACTCAAGTCAATGTCTTCAACTGGTTATGAAATGACAAAAATTTCTCTCCTTTCAAATGTGGGCAACTGCTATGCCAACTTGGCTATACAACCGATTTAAAATGCTTTTTTTCTTCTCTTCTCCCCCCCTCCCCTTACTTTGAGTAATGGAATTTGAAGGAATGATGATGAGGCCATGAACCCACAAGCTAATTTTACCTTAATAACCAATAATCAGGGGAAGAAGATAAGAACTTCAGAGTTCAATGCAGCTATCTATGAACATCATTTAACGCATACATCTACACACACCTACCATTACATTGCATTCATTCATTTATAGTCTGGAACTTCTGCAACTATCTCATTCTCTTAATTTAATTTGTACGTGCAAGATTAAGCTGATGGAGAAGGATAGTTTTTGGTGATGAAATCCAATGAAAGTAGCCATTATAACATAACAATTTAATCAAACATAATCTTCTTCAGAGAGAGAGAAGAAGAAGAAGAAGAAGATGAAAGATGGAGTTTAAAAGGATCCCATCTCTCTCTCTCTCTCTCTCTCTCTCTCTCTCTCTCTCTCTCCTCGCTTTGAGTACTTGCATTTGAAAGAGGGAAAAAGGTGAAGCTGGCCATGAAACCAAAAATTACTTGTATCTCTGCGTGCGTCTCACATGGTCCATTTGGGAATGGAAGGCAACTAAATTATAACCAATAAACATGAGAAGAAGGCATGAACCAAAATAAGAAAAAGAAAAAGAGAAGATTCAGAGTTCAATGTAGCTATATATGAACTTCATTGAAAGCATATATGCACAATAATACACCAAATTCATTCATAGCCTGTAACAACCCCATCCTCCCCCTCCACCAACCCAACAACAACAACAACAACAACAAAAGAAAGAAGGAAAAGTGCAGTATTCGAAGCTCTCTGTAACTATCTTACTTTCTTAATTTTCACATGCATGACTAAGATGAGGAATGAGGAGGAGAAGAAGAAGCTGTGGACACATTGGGACGACGTTTTTGGTGACGACATCCAACAAAACAGGCCATAATAACATGAACAATGTCATTAAACATCGTCTTCTTCACGGACCTCCTCTTTGGTGGAATTACTGATCCTCTCTTTTGAAGCTCCACCCATTCTGGCCTCCTCTCGGCTCGTCCC